>NC_142774.1:24970000-25282500 GCF_988280905.1 Pimephales promelas
TTAAGAACAGGTGCGCATGTTGCATGACGGATTGTTATTATAACGGCGGGTTTCCCAGGCGCGCGCCAGGAGCGTTCACAGCCGATTTTAATTGTCAGGACAAGACAGAGAGGTGACGTTGTATGGGGATGAGAGAAACTCTCACACATCAGCGTCGGTTAAACATTATAGCCTATACGTATGTTTTTTTTGCCACTATTGGGCAAACAGGTCTGATCCAGTACTACAATTAGCCTTAAAAAATTTGTAATTTTGTTGTTTCATCTTTATGTAAACCACAATGATTTCCCTCATGTGTAATATTTTTCCTTGTTATAATGTGTGATTTGCAAAAATAAAAACTACTGCATCTGTGTTGATGAGAGAATCAGTGTATGCGCGTTGTGTACCCGCTACATTGGGCAAGCATGCGCGCTTAAAATAGCGTTATGAACAACGCATAACGCGCCACTGACTTTAGACCAGTTTTTTTCTGGTCAGTGGTGCAATTGTGTTCTGGAAGTATAAAATAGCACCAGGGAATGTTTGCGCCGAAACACGCCTCCTTTTTGCGCCGATACGCCCAGGGAGTGCAAGTTTATTCCCTAGTTTAACGACGTGCGTCTGTGGAGGGAAAAATCCCGCTTTGCGTGCGTGCAAAATAGGGCCCATAGTCTTTTGAAATTAAGATGTCAAAATTGAACTTTTTAGGAAAAAAACTCTGGCGCCTAAATATAATCATTTAACACTGTAGTTAAATGAGCATCAAGTGAGCCTTCATCAAAAATGTCCCAACTTGTCCAGTCAAAACAGGCTTTCATAAGCATCCGTGACACACACAAAGCACTTATCAAGAATATTGTTACTTCTTGTTTGAGTTTTTACATACTGTTCAAATCCCGGCAACAAAGTCTCCAATTTGCACTGGTTCAACTCAGTTACTACTATGCACTTGTGATTATACTGGGTGATTTATATTTCATGAACATAGTCCGCTATCAGGCTAGATACCTGAGATGGCTTAAGTTACCGCTGGGTGGGACATATTCCATAAACCACAAAATACAACCAAATTCCCTAGGCAGGTAAAAAGGTCTTAAGGTCATGCCGAGAATTTCCACATTTGGGTATTTCACTAAACATGTGTGGGACCATATCTCATTTTTATACGTGCAGATGCCACCCCCTTTATTTTTACCTGAAACTTTGTCTCTATCAGCTCAAACTAATGTGAATCTAGAGATCTCAAACAGCGAATCAGGCATTGTAGACTGCAACCAACTTTCCGTGAAGCAAAGCAAAGATGCCTCATGAACAGTGTTGGGAGTAACGCATTACAAAAGTAATACATTACAGTAACATATTACTTTTTGCTGTAACGCAGTAGTGTAAGGCATTACTAATCAATTTTCAGTAATATTTTACTCGTTACATGTTCAGTGAGGCTTGTATTACAGTTGTATTACAGTGTATGCTTTTACTTCTTTAAGGCAACAGACTATGTGAAAGTTTTAAAGCAGTCTTTTTGTGCCAGTTCAGAGCGGTCGCGTCTGTAACATTGTTTTTTCCTCATAAATGCGAACACGAAAACTAAAATAAAATGAATATTTTAAGTTCTATGGAGACTGGAGAGCCAACCCTTCCTCATCCGATTTGCGCAGTGTAATTAACAGAATTACAAAAAATATATTTTGACTCCTATTTTTTTTTTTTTGTCACGCATGAATGTGTGTCTTTTCCCTAATATTAAAAATAAAACATAGACTGATATTTGTCTAATGTTTGGAGTCCTTTGAGGAAGTAGCCTATACGTTTCAATACATGTATTTTCTGAGAATTTTTATTTCAAGTTTTGACTGCAAATGTCATGTCCATAATGCTCCTTAACTAGTTTTGTGGTGTAGGTCTACGTATTTTATAATGTTAACTTCAAATAATACTAATAGCCTAATTTAAAGATAAGGCAGCATTGGATCTGGACGGTAAGGAGAATAACGCTGGGAGTTGGAAGATGTGTGTCGCGATTCTGTAGGTTCGTGGATCTGAGTCGTGTGGCGAATCGCGATTTCGGTTTCATATTGCATATCGTTACAGCCCCAAAGTTAAGTTCTACTTAGTTATTTTGGTGAAAGTAACTCAAAAGTAATACATGAGTAATGTAACGCATTACAATTCTGAGACAGTAATATTGTAAGGTAATGAATTACTTTTAAATAACAGTAACAAGTAATACCTAATGTATTACAGTTTGGAAGTAACTTGCACAACACTGCTCATGAAATTCATTACAGTACCATGTGTGATCTTATCATGTCCAATTTGTTATTCAGAGAGTGCAGATTACTGAAGACAATTGACGGCAATGGTGGCTGTTCAAATCTCCTTCACAGGCGGCTCCGAATTCCCGATCTTCTTCCTCTTTTCCTTCGTTTTGTTCTCACCAGCTCGCGTGGAACATTTTCGGATTCTTGAATTGGCCTGTTTTCGGCTCTTGAGTTGTCTTGAGGTTTAGCTCCAGCAACGTCTCCCAGGTGTAAGGGCATGCAACCATTGTTGTGACACCGCAAGTGTTTGAGGTTACATGTGTAGTTTGACATTGCATCGTCAGACATAGTCCACACAGAGACCGATCGTCCATAAAATCCAAATCAAGAGCATTTTTTTTTCCAGCCTTCATCTTTCCACTTCAACAGGTCCCTAACCAAACGCTTTGGTGGGAAA
This sequence comes from Pimephales promelas, assembly GCF_988280905.1. Lineage (NCBI taxonomy): Eukaryota > Metazoa > Chordata > Actinopteri > Cypriniformes > Leuciscidae > Pimephales > Pimephales promelas. The sequence goes on from NC_142774.1 coordinate 24,972,701, forward strand.
CCAGGAGGTGGAAAACCTGGTGGAAAAGCGAAGCGAGCCGAACTGTGCCGCGCCGAGCCGAACCGTACTGAGCCATTAAAGCAGTGGAAAAGCGCCACAATATTCTACCAGGATCACCAACGAAACTGTTTCGCCGTTTGTATCACTCTGCTTGCAGCATTTCTCACAGCGAGTGTCATGGTGAATCAAACACACTATAATTTAGCAAATATTGCTGTTATTGTAGTTTTAAGAGGTTTTTTTTTTTGGCGAGAATGTAGGCTAGTTGTGTGTACTGTAACTTTAAGCATGTGGTTTAATTTATAAAGATAATGCCTATTTGAAAATTTGCTTTAATATTTATGTTTTTATATAACTTTAATATTGTGTCTTTGGACTGTTGTATAACACAATATCACACTCGTAGTGTGCAATATATCAGTGATATATATATCAGATATAGAGCCAAATCACTCTTCTTCTTGGGTGAAAACTTTTGAACAGGATGAAGATGTGTAAATTTGTTTTTATCTAAAGATCTTATGTTTTTTATTCATTTAGTACTGCCTTTCAGAGGCTACAGAAGTTAATTACATAAGATTGCATACGATATATATACGGTTCTGTTGCTTAAACGGTTATTGAAACGGTAGTAAAGAAAACGAAACCACACACAATATTAACCTAAATCTTTAAACAATAAATACAAGTAACATATGGTAATAATAAATAAATTCAATATGTTCCCGTAATTATGTGGTAAAAATAAAATCTGTTTAATACGTGATGTATCTATACTTTACTATCCCTTAAAATATCACTCTTAATAATAGTCTTGTTTGAAGTTGTTCGTTCGTCTTTGGCTCAAATCCACTTGCTACGAACTTTTCTTCGCGGAAGCTTCACGTCTATTTTAAGTGAGTGACATAAAATGTTTCAACTCAAAACAACATTTCGTGCCCAATTGTTTCCCAGACGTAGTTTTGGTATTAAAGGGTTAGTTCACCCAAAAATGAAAATTCTGTCAGTATTTACTCACCCTCATGTTGTTCCAACCCCGTAAGACCTTCGTTCATCTTCGGAACACAAATTAAGATATTTAAGATATTAAGATCGCTCCTGCATACAGTCCATAGGCTTCTTGAGGGACTGGCTCTTGCCGTCCCCGAAAAGTCATAAAAGACATCGTTAAAATAGTCCAAGTGACTACAGGGGCTCAATCTTAAGTTTATCAAACGACGAGAACACTTTTGTGCGCAAAAAAACAACAAAAATAACGACTTTATTTCAACTATTCGTTTATTTCTCCCTGTGCGCGAGTCAGGTTACTAGTTTAATAGCGTAAGCTTCTGTTATTGTACGTCACACGCATCACACACACATGACCAGCGTCGGCCAATAGTGAGCCTACGTGTGACGTAGCTCTACGCAATTACACTACGTTAACGGACTATAGGCTTATGGAGAAGGAAGTGAATAGTTGAAATAAAGTCGTTATTTTTGTTGTTTTTTTGCGCACAAAATTGTTCTCGTCATTTGATAAACTTAAGATTGAGCCCCTGTAGTCACTTGGACTATTTTAACGATGTCTTCAATTACTTTTCGAGGACAGCAAGAGCCAGTCCCTCAAGAAGCCTATGGACTGTATGCAGGAGCGATTTTAATATCCTAAATATCTTAATTTGTGTTCCGAAGATGAACGAAGGTCTTACGGGGTTGGAACAACATGAGGGTGAGTAAATACTGACAGAATTTTCATTTTTGGGTGAACTAACCCTTTAAGGTCAAAGTTAACTTGCCTTAACTTGGGTGATGATCACACAAGACGACTCTGCAGATTTGAAGTGTTTCTATTGCAGTGACTTTTTGTTTGGCAGACTTGATCCTCGATCAAGTTTCCCTCAGGACTTTTGTAAAACCCAAAATATGACCACACCTCAGATTTGGTCCTCTTAAAAGGCTGAAAAATCTCCTGAGCACAGTCACTGCCTTCCACCATTCCTTCTCGAAGAGTAATTTAAAAAAATATTGCGTGCTGCACGCCTGCGTCAGACAGGCCGACAGGATTCAGTGAGTTATTAAAATCGCGATAATCAAACATGGTTTTAATGATAATTAAATTTTAAACGATAATACTAACCGTCAGTACATTTTATCACGGTTTATCGTGAAACCGGTTATCGTCCCATCCTTATACCAGGGTAATCTACTGTAATATCGACATGGCTACAGGTTCCCATGTTTTGTCAGTTTGAACCAGTCATGTAAGTTATCTGGTCATTGTACTAGTTAAGCAGCGCTTAGCTTGGCAAGTTTGGTATTTTGTTACCAATGCATCTTAGCTACACAGCTTTGAATAAACCTATGAAAGAGAACGTCTCTGGTTACTGGTGTAACCCATGTTCTCTGAATCGGGAACGAGATGCTGCGTTCGCTGCCAACAAGCTTCCTTTATCGCAATCGGCAGAGAAATCTGTGGAGCAGATAGAATATTCTGTCCACAACTCTGTATAGCCTTATGGAACGCCCTGATAATGCACAATGTTTGCGCTAGCAAGGTGCGCGGATTAGAGATGCGCGGTTGGCGGTTACAGCCGCGGACTCCGCGGATAAACCGCGGATCGGGCGGATGACGTGACTAAAAAAAAAAAAATCAATTAAATTCGGACGGGTGGCGGGCGGTTGAACCAAATTATGTGCCAAAATGCGTTTTCTATTAGGCTACAATGAAAATATTGTACAGTAGCCTATCAGATAAGGTCAGTGTGAAGAGTTTCAGTGTGTGTGGAAGGAAGAAGACAGGGTCGGCATGACTGGGACTTTATGGTGGCGAATGCGCACAGTAGCGCATTCGCCACCATAAACAAAACACGCGATCCAACACTTGCTTCTCAGTCTCGGTTGCAGTAGCCGCGTGCAAAGTCCCAGTCCAACTCTCTCCCTCGCTTTCTCATTCCCGCCGGTAATATGCAGTCTCTCCACGCCAAGACACAGATGTTCATCATCTGCACTTGACCTACTCACCGCGCGGCTCCGTCCTTTCTCTCCCGCTACAGACTTCGCAAAATCACACCACCACAGTCAAGTTTGCCGAAGTGCGTTTAATTTATTTCTTTTTGTACCTGCATGCCGATCAGAGACGAAGTTCACTGCTGATATTCTTAGAGCTTTCTAGTCTCGCTCGCGGCTGTCATCAGCAGCACCTTGTATCGCCCAATCTGCGGATGGCGGGTAGGTGCGGTTTTGAAAATAGGGGATTATCACGCTGATACGTAGTACTTCCGGATTCTGTGATCTTTGTGCACTGCCACTTCCGTTGAATCACCGATCTCACTGGCAAACTGATGAAGGACTACACTAAGTTTATTTATACAACATCCCTGGTAAATTAGTCTGATGCACTAGAGGACGAGGACATTCGTCCTCTAGTGAATCAGAGGACGTCCTTAGTCTGATTCCAGTGAATCAGACTAAGGACATTAGTCTGATTCACTGGAGGACGGTTTATGAGTTTTGTGATGCGGTTGCGGATGAAATAGTAGCCCATCCGCGCATCTCTAGCGCAGATGTATGGAAATGTTGTAAAAAATAACAACAGTATAACAAAGAATGTTTATAAAACTAATTGGCTACCCTGCCTTTAACGCTGATATTTTGAAAAAAAGAGTTCCTGGGGTGCATGCCCCTGGATCCCTTTAGGGGGGGTCACATCTTTGTCAGCTTTTTCCACCCCTGATGAGTTTGCATCCTTGCAAATGAGAAAGTGCAGGAATAGAGTAAGGCTTTCTTTGTCACTCATGACTGCTGAAACTGTTTCTTTGTTCTCCATGTTCAGGTATTGATTGCTGCTTCTTTGTAAGCTTTAATTTCACTCTTTTGCTAATCCTTGCAGAGTGGAAGTCTTTGATGATGAGGACACCACTGTTCCTGTGAATGCTGAGAATGTTAAGTCTGGTTTTGGGACATGTGTCAGAGGAAAGTTCAGCTATGCTGTTAATGACTTGACACATCAATAGGTAGATCCTTTTGGACTAAGAGCTCCAAGCAAGTGACTCTAGTTAGTTGCACTCAACGGCTGCCTATTCAAGAGCTAATCAGCTTTTAAAGGATCTTTTCAGTTCTCTGAAGTATTACTGTTTTTTCCCTAGATTAAGTGTTTTTGATCTGGTCCCTGAAGATCTCCAGCTCTCGATTTGTAATGGTGCTTCTGCAATTTACAGTTTCACTCTTTCTCAGTTGTTTCTGCCATCTGGCCTTCCTTCACATACCTGATCAGATTTGCCATTCCAGTCGCACTGTTCTCTCCATGGTTTTAGGTACTTCAGAGAGAGCCCCCTCCTCTCTCTCTCTCTCTCTCTCTCTCTCTCTCTTTCTCTCTTTCTCTCTTCCTCTCACTCTCTCTCATTCCTTTTTTTTTTCTTTCTCCCCAAAGTCTGCTTCTGTTGTCCTATCAAGTGTAACTCTGGGCCCTGATAGAGCAATTAAAGGCGCCTCCCTCCCCACCTTTGGTAATGAGGCCTGGCGCGTTTCTCACTCTATAACCCTTTAGTCTCCCCTAATGGGACATCATTATTGTCAAAGAAACAATGTAAATGGAAATGAACATGCTCATTAGGTCCCTGCACAGAGAACCCTTCAGCAGCATGCCGTGTGTGCTCCTCCTCACGATTCAGCCCGTGTCCCCTGCTAGATTTTGGAAAGTGTGTCGGCTGATGTTTGTGTGTTCATACGTGAAGGGCTATTGCTCATCTTTGGCTTTTGATAATTAAAAACTTGGCTATTGTGTTGATAGAAGATGTTTTCTAATTTTTTATTGTTTTTTTCTGTCTTCAACAGGGCCCCAGGTCTCTGTCTCCAGATGGTGGCAACAGTGATGGAACAGACAGTCAAGAGCAAAGGATTCAGCGGCTGCAGGAATTACTCGTGCTTAAGGTGAACACTAAATACTTACTTTAATCTGTTACTGTGATTCTCTTATCTTCTCTTTGGACACCTCCAAGAGATTTATGCCCTTCTGTGAACGTTTGAGTGACAATCTCCTGCTTTCTTAGACATAGAAAATATTACATCATTTACACAAATAAAAACGTTATATACAATTAAATATATATATATATATAAAAACATGTTAAATAACATTTTAATGTAATTGAAAAAAAAAAAAAACTAAACTACAATACTGTTTTAATGCCTCCAAAGGTATTAGGAAAAAAAATGGAATAACAGTATATATGATATATTTTATATTAAATAAAATAAAATATTATGACCTGCATGAAGCATCAAAATGCCAGTAGATAGTGATAAAACTTGCCTGTTTTTAGAAACTAAAGGCTGTTAAATGATTTAATTTAGCACATTAACTGTGGCTGTGCTAAAATTAAGTTAAAAAAACAACAACATTAAAACATTGAACATTGTAAATACAATGAAAAAGCGAATTCTAAATTAAAAACTCATAATCTGAGACACTGTCCACTCTTCGACATATCAGTGAATAATAACGTGTATTTGCATATGTGTGTGTCTGTCTGTTAAAGTTTCGGCATGAAGGAGCTCATAGCAGGTAGAGTCAGATGTTATCCTCTGACTGCTATCCTCTATCTGACCTCCATCCTTCATCATCCACACGCACACGCACATTGACTGTCTGCAGAGGCAATGAGGCAGCGGGAGAGAAGGCTGCTGAAGAACTCGCGCTCTTCACTAAACCAATCATCCATGTCTCTCTTTTGACTTTTCTTGCCTCGCTCTCTTACCCTGTTCTCTTCTCTGCTGCCCTCTTCTTCATTCCTGCATTTCCCTCCTTTTAAATCTCAAGTAAACTAATCTAGTCTGTGTTTTTGTCTGTCAGATACTTCAGTTTGTAAGGCTCAGTGACAGTCAACATTTCCAGCGGTGCGGAGTACTCATCCTCCAGTTCGTATTGATTTTAATGCCCAGGTGGATGCGTGCCGGGTACTTTAAACGCCCTCTCTGTATGCCGTGGTGTCACTCAGACACGAAACATTGGTCACTCAATCTGAACAGGCCTTCATTAGCACTCTGCTTTGTTTCACTTCTCTGTCTCATTCCCTGTCTTTTTCGTTTAAAGGCTGACTGTCCTCTTGTGAATTTCTGAACAGTAAATCCATACTTGTCACATTGGCAACTGGTCTGGGGCTGGCTTGTTCTCTTTGTCCTTGTTAATAATAACAGGGTTCAGGGCCCTGCATTTCCCGCCCAGCAGGGCTGCCGTGTCATAGCAGCGGTAAACAAGCTTTCCTTCCTTTCAGAAAGCCTTTCGACAAGTCTCCTGGCCCTGGCCACTCAAGCTGAAAGGTGCGCTTGCTGTCTCTGCCAGAGTTCGCCTTGGCTAAGGTCAGAATAATAGAGGGCCTTCTTGTCAGGAAAATCTATATGTTCACCCCTGAAAAGTCCCATATAATCTTTGGAGGAGATCCCCCCCCCCCCCCTTTTTTTTTTCCTTCAAATAGCTCTGAGGCAAAGACCAATATTTACGGCCATTTGGGGAGCGACCCGGCTTACTGAGGCGTTCCTCCTGCTGTGGGGTTTAAGTGGTGGGAGAAGTCAGCCATTTCCTATTGGCTGATGCCTGCAATGTCAGGCCACATTAATGCTACAGGTGCCAGGTTGGCGTGGAAACGCTTATCAGCGCCCTGTTCCCAGAGAAGTGAGGAAAGAACATCCAGAAAGAAAAGCAAACTTTGTTAGTGATCTTTACACAAGGTACCAATGATATATTTACTTTGGTCATGTAACTTAAAGTGTATGCGAATATCTGATGACCCCTCTTTTTTATCTTAGTCATAGCAAAGGAAATTCACCTTAACAGGATGAGAATGATCGAAGAGGAATGTTTAATAAATTGGAAATTATATAAACTGGAAAAAAAAAAAAATTAAGGGGACTTGAATGAAGGATTTTGTCAAGTTATGGATAGTCGCAGTGAAACTAAAGTAGTGAATCTTTTCTTCCATATTGTGACTGTGTAACAGATTGTTGAAAAAAAAAAAGGTTGGCCTGGGACTTTTTTCTATCCATTTGTTGTTGGTAGAATTTTGAGATGTGGGTGATTTATTTAAAATTGGAGCCGAATTAATGCTTATGGGGCAGGGATGAAGTGGACATTATTGGAGAGGTCTGGTATACATCACCAGAAAGAATCTGTTTTCTCACCAGAAGGTAATGACATTTTGACTAAAATATAACAAAAACAAGATAGAAAAAAGAAGTAAAGAAAAATATGCATGGATGATTCATTCATATATATAACATGCATTTGAGAATAGATGGGAGGATTTTTCTTTTCATGCAGACTTTCACAAGTAACTTAACTGATTAATAAGTGAATAGGGAAAGAATTAAGCCTACCTTTATATATGCCTGCCCAAATCTTTCACACGTTTTCTTTGATACGAGTTTTACAGGTTTCTTTTTTTTCCACAAGTCACTTTTGTCATTAGCTGTGTTATGACAAGATTAGCTGTGTTCAATAGCAAACATGAATTTAGAGCAGTTTTGAGCTTACCTGTGTAAGTTAGCCCACTATGCTTTTTTTGATGTAAAATTATCACATTTTATTAAATAAACTCTTAATTTTTTTAAGTGGGCAAGATTCACTCTTTAGAACTTTTACAACAGAAAACTTGAAGATATACAAAAAAAAAAAAACGTGTCTCACATCCCTGATCCTTCTCAAAGCACAGAGCGGAAGGCTAGGCTACAGCATATCACACACAATTTATGTTTTTAAACATTTACATTTATTATATTATTAAAGTCAATATTATTTACTGATATTCATTTCAATGCTTTACAGGCTTTAAGGTGATGATACACATGGCAACTTTTTGAGCAATATTACTGGGCAATCTTACTGAGCAATTGTTGCTTGGGCACTTTCCCATTGAAAATGGGCAATACATTTCTATCTAGATCATTTGGATCATTCGTTGGCTCTGTGTCTCACCTGGTTGTCCGTTGACGGCAAATCAGGCAAAAACCACCATTCACATCTCACAGTGCAACACCTTTTTTTTCGCATAGAGTTGATCAGGTTGTTAATTGTGTCCTGTGGAATGTTGGTCCACTCCTCTTCAATGGCTGTGCAAAGTTGCTGGATATGACCGGGCAGGAACTGGAACACACTCTCGTCTACGCCGATCCAGAGCATCCCAAACATGCTTAATGGGTGACATGTCCAGTAAGTATGTTGGCCATGCAAGAACTGGGATGTTTTCAGCTTCCAGGAATTGACCTTTCGCCGGCCCCTCCCACAAAATGGCCATTGTCCAATCACACATCATAGCAACCGTTACTGTGTGAGCTGTTCCGTCAAACAGTAAGCGGTGCGCCCACGGCGTTTGTAAATCGGACACATGATACCCCGAGAGATTGTCTGGAGAAGTTGTGTTTTTTCCCTTTCCAAAGCCCAAAACACAACGCGAGCGGTGCCTAAGATGTATTAAACAGTGTGGACAGTTAAATGTGTCGAACATGGTTAACTTGTCTCGCGTGCAGCGTGCGTGCGACTGAGATTAGTCAAAGAAGCACGGAGAAAGCAGATCAAGAGGATCCACAAAGGAATTACTGTACATTTTCTAAAGGGTTGTTGTTAACATACCATGATATTCTCTGGGAAAATGAGCAGCAGTCAGCTAAGTTAGCAGTGCAGCACCGTAGACTACAGTTTAGAGGACGTTCGCAACGGGGAAAGCATGAAGCTTACATGACAACATCAGTTCATATATCAATATCGTAACGAATAGAAATAACCTTAAATAACGTATGGTTCTCTGCCTCTTTCCGTCTCTTATGCATAACGTTAGTTACTTTTTAAACACGAAAATCGCATTCAGCATGAGCATGACACGCAATCGGTTGCTGTGGTAATGAACAGCCTGCTTGTTAAAGCCAACGTGTACTCCTGTATCGGAGGCAAAATGAATAAATATGCAGCGCAAGTTATATATTTCTAACTCCAAACAATTAGCCACTGAACCAGTTTATAAAATCTTCAAGGCTGTGCTGGTTGCATTTGAGGTAACTTAGCATGGTCATGGGGTTTTTCAGATTTTTCTTGAGACTGGTAAGTATTCACTAACAGAGATTTAGACAGATTTGTGAACAATATTTGAGAGAAATGGCTATTTTGTGTACATGGAAAAAGTCTTGTGATGGAAAGATCTTTGAGAATAAATCCCTCCACCGCATACCGTAACCCCTTTTGCTTCGATCTTGCTTGATATCGCGGAGGTATTGCTCCAAAAAAGGTCACTGACACACACGGGAATACCCTTTGCCGTCATGGCAATCTCGCGCTGCCCGTGTTTGACCATTTGTTTGACGGAGGTAGCAACAGTAACTAAGGGGGGCGGGGCTCGGCGAAAGGCTAATTGTGTACAGATCCTTGTAACATCTGGGGCCGTACATTATCATGCTGCAACATGAGGTGATGGTCGTGGATGAATGGCACAACAATGGGTCTGCAGCGACGAACTGCAGTCTGGTTGAGCCCCGAAGAGGACGACGAGCATGCAGATGAGCTTCCCTGAAACGGTTTCTGACAGTTTGGGCAGAAATTGTTTGGTTATGCAAAACGATTGTTGCAGCAGCTGTCTGGGTGGCTGGTCTCAGACGATCTTTGAGATAAAGAAGCTGGATGTGGAGGGCTGGTGTTGGTTACACGTGGTCTGCGGTTGTGAGGCTGGTTGGATGTACTGCCAAATTCTCTGAAACGCCTTTGGAGATGGCTTATGGTAGAGAAATGAACATTCAATTCACGAGCAACAGCTCTGGTGGACATTCCTGCAGTCAGCATGCCAATTGCACGCTCCCTCAAATATTGCGACATCTGTGGCATTGTGCTGAGTGATACTGCACATTTTAGAGTGGCCTTTTTTGTGGCCAGCCTAAGGCACACCTGTGCAATAAGCATGCTGTCTAATCAGCATCTTGATATGCCACACCTGTGAGGTGGATGGATTATCTCGGCCAGATTGGGTGTTTTTTCGCTACATTTTAAGGCATGTATACATGTGTTTTCGCCTGGAAGGCTCTATGGAAATCAATCTGGCACCCTACTGTACGAAGTTAAACTGACAGAGAGCGCACGTTCACAGACACCAGAATGAACGTGTTCACAGTAATGTTCACCAGGCAGTAATACAGTATATGAACTCGTTCATGCACTATCGTTCATTGAACGCGTTCAGGCACAACTCTGAGGAAGAGACACGTCTGCAGCAGCCCATAACAGTGCAGAAACGCGTTGGAGTTAGCGTGTATTGGCTAGCTACAGGTGCGTGCAATGACGTGCGGGTCGGACATATGTGACCTGGCCGTTCAGATTGAAGTCGCATTTCAAAAGATCGGATTCATATCGGATTTAGACCACATACCCAAGTGGCCTGGGTCGCATTTGAAAAGATCGGATCTGTGTCGTTTAGACTGTCATGAAAAAAATCAGATACAGGTCGCATAGGGGCAAAAAAATCGCAACTAGGTCGTTTCAGCCTGCAGTGTGAACGTAGCCTTAGACAGATTTGTGAACAATATTTGAGAGAAATGGGTATTTTGTGTACATGGAAAAAGTCTTGTGATGGAAAGATCTTTGAGTTCAGCTATAACTATATGAGTTTATATATATATATATACTGTATATATTAGGGCTGGGTATTGACACAAATTTCACAATTCGATTCGATTTCGATTCACAAGCTTGCAATTCGATTCGATTTCGATTCCGATTCGATTCAATATTGATTATTTTGGATATCAGTTATAATAAATGGCAAATTTTCTCAAGGAAATCAAATCTCTTAACTAATGCTGTAAACTATGGGAGTCTAGTTGTAGCCTACTAGGCTTCATTAGCCTAATATGAAGGTAATAATGAACTGTTTTGTAGCTATACAAACACTTAATTTACACTTTTTTTTATTTTTTATAATAAGAAGATATAATAAGAAACATTTATATGGTGGCTGTCATAAAAACTTGCCAGATTTATTCAAATATGCATTAAATATTGAAGAACATTAAGATTATAATGCATATGTAATATGGTGTATATATTTAGCAAAATATATATATATAAATAACTCTCTAGAGTTATTTTTTTTAAGATGACTAACGAGTTTATGTGAGTTTTCTGAGGTCAATATGACGATACATTGATTACAAGCTGTTTAACTGACGTCTTTCCACGGTTGAATTGCTGATCGAGCGAATCAATGTGACATGATATGGATTTCGATAAGTTGTACTCTATCTTTTAACACACTTTCAGATGCTCATTCATGTTTATTTCACGCTGTGACTGGTATTATTAACCCGGAAGAGAGATCAGCACTGCTGCTTCTCTTGAGCTGCGCCAGAGCGATCTCACGCCACAGCGCCAAAACGCTATTTATGTTTTTGAATTTCTAAAGAAAATGGACGTAATTTGAAAATCGAGACTTTGTTTCATATCAATAGTAAAAAAGGACAAAGATTATTGCGATTTTTTTGCATGCACGCAGCCGCGATACAATGTCCCATTCATTCAAATGAAACAGGATGACTAATCGATTCTTGAGATTTAAGAATCGATATCGGTTCGTAAAAATGAGAATCGATTAATATCGAGAAATCAATATTTATTACCCAGCCCTAATATATATATATATATATATATATATATATATATATATATATATATATATATATATATATATATATATGTATATACAATTTTTTTTTTTAAACAACCACCGTGGTAAAAAAACTGCCAGGGTCACAGCCCTTTTCTCAGAAAGGGGGGGGTGATAATTAAGGGGTTAAGTGTCCCCACCTAAGCAAGCCATAGATGACAATGGCAATGAACCCAAACTCAGACAGAGAGAGAGACTGAGAGAGAGGGGAAAAAAAACTTGGGAGAGGCAAGGCTCAGTTGGGGGAACTGATCTCATCTTACCAAATAGACCAACATGGTGTGCACTCAAAAAAATGATGTGTTGGCTTTACTTAACTTTTTCATGTAAACAGGTTCCACCGGTTCCACATAACTTTGTTTTGTTAAACAAACATAATTTGTTCATGTAACTTCAACATCATGGAAGTCATTTTAAGCCATCCAATCAAACTCTGAGCTGAGTGTTAAATTTAATGAGACAATTAAGTGAATAACTGAGTGATGATTGAGCATTATTGAAGACACCTGATGATAACAAGCAGAATCACTGAAGGAGAAAATCACAAATTGTAAGTCACCGTTATGAAGATCAGTGTTTGCTTTAGTTGGGCTCTTGACCCCTATAGTATTAACTTAAGATTATGTTCGGCTGTACATGAGTTATAACAGCCAGGTGATCACATAGAAAAGGTGGAACTGGGGATTGAATCACCAAACTTCCGGTTTGTAGTCAAACTGCATGAACCACTGTTAAATTTACCTTATGGATCATACCAGCACTGCTCTTGCAGAACATACAATTTTAGCCTTTTCAATGAAATTCAAATGATCAAATCAATAAACAAAAAAAATTTCTGGGTGCCACCAATCAAAATTCATTCATGGCTCCCATCATGCATTGCTGCATGAATAAATAATGAGCTTAAGACACCTAAAGCAGAATCACAAGGAAAAAAAATCTAAAATTGTAAGCCACCGTTATGGAGATCAGTGTTTGCTTTAGTTGGGCTCTTCACCCTTATATTATCAATTTTATATTTTAAATTACTGTTGCATCTGAGTAATACCTGCCGGATGAACAAAGATAAACAATTATAAAATGATGTTGGACATATAATGACATTCATCATTTGAAATTTATGTCTGTAATTTATTCTGTTGGTTAGTGTACAACTGAAATTCTGCATAAATATCCAGAATGTTCTCAAAAGATGTTTTTTTAAAAAAAAAAAAATTTCTTTAAGGCACACACAGACCTCAAGATTCAGTCAATGCTTCTCAACAACGGTGACTAGTAGAATATTCAATTAGGAAAAGTAAATTACATAGACAATTCAGATCATAATTTATTCAAACCGCAATGCATGATGGGAGACATTAATGAGTTGTGATTGGTGGCAAGAAGGACTATTAATGTCACCACGATTGAGATAGACAGGCTGATTATTGATATCTGTTTCTACATAAATATTAAAGTGATTTGATCAGAATAGTTTTATTAAATATTTTCTGTTATAAGAAAATACAGATATGTTGTATAATCACTAAACTGTTGCTAGCTAGTTAATCCTAACCATCAGAATTATGAATTTTTGGAGTTTACAGATCACAGCATGATTATGTCAAAACATAACCAACACTATCGGATCACAGTTTTCATTGTTCATTTGCCTGTTATAAATCGATAACAGCAGCCAAACAAAGTTTAAAGTAAAAGTGTAAGGGTCAAGAGCCCAACTAAAGCAGACACTGATCTCCATAACGGTGACTTACAATTTGTGATTTTGTCCTTCAGTGATTCTGCTTGTTAACATCAGGTGTCTTCAATAATGCTCAATCATCACTCAGTTATTCACTTAATTGTCTCATTAACTTTAACACTCAGCTCAGAGTTTGATTGGATGGTTTAAAATGACTTCCATGATGTTGAAGTTACATGAACAAATTATGTTTGTTTAACAAAACAAAGTTATGTGGAACCGGTGGAACCTGTTTACATTAAAAAGTTAAGTAAAGCCAACACATCATTTTTTTGAGTGTGATTATGATTCTAGGCTACATCAGAAGTCAGATTGCAGATACAGATAATTTTTAATTTAACTCCTTCCGCTTGAAGGTTGGGATACACTATGCTAGCATATGGTGGGAAAGGGGGTGAAGCTGTTCATAGGGGCTTGCGCAAATGACCTCTCTGGTTCTCGTGGTCTCGGGTGAGGGTCTGTGTCATGTCGACTTGGTCTTTGCAGGGGATCTGTCTCTAGTGCTCGTCTAGTTGTCATGTTGTCACGTTGCACTTTTCTAAGCATGTAAAGTATAATGTATGGTGGAATACCACAGCACGTGCTTTAGAGCACTTTGACTCGGCGCAGTAATAACATCACTCATGAAAAGTCCTCTCCCAATCCTGTGTGATGACAGTTTTTACTTAAACATGTTACACGTCTAATCATTTCTGTAATGTATTTTAATTTTGCCACTTGCCACATATGCATATTAAAACTATATGAAATGCCAAATGTAAATGATGTAATTTCATTTTCATTTTGCACCAAACGTTGCTAGAATGGTAATCCAAAATGTAAATTTAAATACAGAATGCAATGCTTTGTTACATATTGCATTGTCATTTTGCATATTACATTTCAAATTCAATATTGCTACCCATATGCTTCCATATTAGGTGGGCTGTAATCTGAGGTGCTGTAAATCGGCAGTTTCTGAGGCTGGTAATTTTAATAAACTTATCCTCTGCAACAGAGGTAGCTCTTGGTCTTCCTTTCCTGGGACGGTCCTCATGAGAGCCAGTTTCATCATAACGTTTGATGTTTTTGGTGACTGCACTTGGGGATACATTCAAAGTTCTTGAGATTTTTCTGACTGACTGACCTTCATTTCTTAAAGTAATGATGGACTGTCTTTTCTCTTTACCTACCCAAGTGTTTCTCGCCATAATATGGATTTGTACAGTAATGTTGTAGCACTAAAAGGGCTATTGACTCTGTAGCCACCCTTCCTCTGCACAAGACATCTGATGGTCTATAGCACTTTAAGAAGGCAAGAAACCTTTATTAGACTGCAGGTCAAATACAAGAATACTTGATAACATTTATTTATTTATTTTAAATCACTGCATATTTAGAATTTATGGAATGCAGTTTCTTTCTTTTTTTCTGTAAAACAAAATGAATAGCATAAAATAACCGTGAGCACCAAACAACGGCAAACTCTGCTCTCTTATAAACAGCGCAGCCAGCATTTTGTTCATTTTTTTCCTTTGAACCGCTTTAATCCCCGTCAAAAATAAGCAGTAGACTGACTACTATATATATATATATATATATATACAGTATATATATACATATATATGTATATATACAGTATATATATATATACATATATATGTATGTATATATATATATATATATATATATATATATCACAAATATATTACAAAGTCCTAAAACAGACAATTAATTGGCATTATTGTTAAAGCCCTAAAACTGACAAGTAATCGGCATAAATACAATAGTTTTTCAGACAATCAATCTTCAGCAAAATTTCATAATTGTATAGGATGTTTAATAATGAGGCAATGCAGTGTTGACAGCAGGCTTGTGCACAATTCTGAATTTTAGAATTGGCCTCCATTCAATTCATGAATTGGAATTTGAATTGAATTGACTCCGCCCCCCAGTAAGTTGAATTTGAATTTGAATTGGAATGACAGGAAGTGGAATTAAATTCTTGGCAATTCAAAGAAATTCCACATAGTCACAGGACAGACAGAATGTGTTGAATCTCACATAGGGGAAAGCGCGGGGCACAACGTAACGCTTTTTGACTTTCTCAGTTTGTGCAAATCTATTTAGTATTTATTTTTTCCCATATTAATTTCCCACATGTCTAGTACAATTATGTGGTTTTGATTTATTAATACAGTGTATAATTCTTGATTTACCCTGAAAGAAATGTTAAATGTGACAACATGCCCCATAGGTGGGGAACATTGTAACATGAGGGGCACATTGTAACATCACCATATGACATCTTTAAATGCTATTCTCATCTAATCAAATAAATATACAAGTCAAATCAACATATTTTCTTAATAAAATAAAATTATTAACTTTTTCATATAAAATAATGGCATTTTTTTAATAATTCAAAATAATCTAATTTTTGATTTTGACAACAAACATAGCTATATAGCATAGTTCAAAACAAAATAATAGAATAGAATATAATAGCATATTTCTAATAGGGGCACATTGTAATGCAGTGTGACAACATGCCACAACTGGGGTTTAAACCCTGCTAGTGTCTTCTGCTAGTTAGCGAAGCATGAAAGGACTGTATCAACTGTTAAACTACAGATTAGAGATTAAAAAAAATATCAGATTTGTCTCATTTTAATCAAACACAAAAATAGAGATGAAAAATTAACTTAAGTGAAATGTACTTTTGCTATGGTTAAATGTTCAGTGACATCTTACAAAGATCTCTGAATTTTGGCCCACATTTTTCTCTGTATAGTGTTGATATGGCAACTAGTAAATGCATCAAGTTTCGTCATGCTAGCATGTGGAAGTATTTAAAACAAGTGTGTTACAACTAGCCCCACGTTACGTTGTGCCCCGCGCTCCCCTCAAGGGGGTAATACATCGACCGGAAGTTGAAGCCTCGCGGGAGCTGAACTTCACTTGCGTTCCCATTGACTCCCATTCATTTTGGCGTCACTTTGACAGCAAATAATTTTACATCTGAGGCGTTTGAAGACCCCATTTGTCCTTTATTTATTTCTAAAGAAACACGACAATGTATAAATAGCTCCATTACCTTGTAGCTTATTTTATGGCCCGTAGAAGCAGTTTTAGTGAAAGTAGGCTAACGATTGCGTCATACCCACGCGACTCTCTGTCGCACAGTAGAGAGATTACCGTATGGACCTGAGAAGAAGCTTGCGTTCAATCGAGGAAACGTGGAGGCAAAATGACAAAATAATTAATCAGAATACCTAGCAAAATTGTCTCTGATTGAATGATTCAGATTTCTCATGCCACGGCACTAGAAGACAGACAGGTCACTCACGTCACATCTACGTAGTCGAGCTCTGTTTGAGTCTGCGCGTCAGGGACGGAAGTGCTAAAAAATCACCAAAAACGGGCTTCGATCGTCTCAATGGAGTTCCAATGAGATCGCTCTGTCCATTTCTTTTACTGTCTATGGCTCCCCTACAGTGAGGGTTAGGAAGGTTACTTTGGAAATGTAATTGCTCACTGTTATAAGTTAACCCATTAGATTAATTTATTTGGATTACGTTATCAATGTAAAGCAATTTACTTTCCCCTTAAAGATTTACTAAAGTAATTCTGGGAAATGGCGTTACAATTACAATAGATCAAACTTATTATTTGTTCTGTGACTAGAGCTTTTAACATTCATTGCTGGGGGAAAACATTTCCTGGTAGTTCAAACTAATTTAATTTATATAACATGCAATCATATCTGACATATATTGTAAAGCTACATTGTTAAACGCTTCACTTAAAACATCTATATGAATTTCTTAGAATTTTTATTGAATTGCAATTCTGCTTCCTTTAATTCAAATTCGAATTGTAATTCTAGATCCTGTTTTTGACATCAATTCAAATTCAAGAATTGAATTGGAATTTAGTAGTCATTCTCAGTTCAATTCTGAATTGTGCACCTGCCTGGTTGACAGAAGAAAGTCTTTTCTAAAAGTGGGCTCAGTTTGTCACCACAGCATAAATAACATAAAAATGGTTGATGTTCATTGATGAGAAACAAATTCTAAATTGATTGTATTCGGTTATAGCTCTTTCAATGTATTCTTAGGTTACTGGACATATTAGGGACAATGGAGGTCATTATAAGTCTATTTGACAAATAAAAGTGATATTTTGGTTATTATAATATTTTTTTGTATATACGAAATCTCTCTTTTTAAATACTTAAAGCTGCAGTCCGTAACTTTTTTGGGTTAAAAACTATCCAAAATAAACTTTTGAGCAAGCATATAACTGGCCAGTGTTCAAAACTATCTGCTTGTCTGTGATTCCGAATGACAGTATCCACACAGCACATTCTCCTCAAAACATTGGATTCATCCAAACTGTACATATTGTTTCAAAGCAGCTTTACAGAAAGTGCATTTTTAGAAATTTACATAAAAAATATAGTTAGTTAATCGACCCACGTAAAGTTGATAATTTTGCGAATAACTGCAATTGCAGATTTCAAACAGAGATGGCGAAAAAGAGGAAAAACTTCAGACTGCAGCTTTAAATACTGCTTTTAAAATTACAAGTTGCATTTGTTTTACACTTAAAAAATACTTGCACCTACTATCACCTAATTTTAGAGAAGAAAAAGCTTGTTCTGAGGGTTTTTCAACTGGAAAGTTTTTATATGAATACTACAATGTTTGCCAGACAGTGGCAATACATTATCCCAAATAAGTCAAGAACTTGAAAATCAATTGGCGCCACATGACAGTAAAAAAAAAAAAAAAAAATCATCTACATTTGCTTTTAAATAAACAACTTCTGTAATGCATTGTATTTTTTTTTATATTTAAAAATAACAACCACTGAACATAATAGGGTATGTGGGCTTAGACCCACTTTATTATTTTGCTATTAGTTATGCAATATAATTAGATATTGCACATTAGATCATTATATGACAGTATACGCTAATGTCTAGGTCTCTGGAAAGAGACTTTGTTATTACTGTTTATGTTCTGCGTGCTTGGTTGATTGGTCCGGTGGCTACATCTTCCCCTGGTGAGAAATGTTTGTAGTGTTTGCTATTGGAGCATAACCTCATTGTGGGGTTGGAAGCGGAGACTCGAAAAATGATTGTATCTGGTATTGTTTTTACCTCACAGGCCTCACTCTGAATAAGGTGTGTCTGTTGAGAGCATAATTTTATTAAAAGCATACCCTTTCTGATGTGGAAGAGATTATAATATGGCACTTTTCTATTTCATTGTGTTGACATCTGAAGCAGTCACAGTGGGATGGCTCACCCTTCGTTCTCCATATGGAATATATTTGCAAAATCTGGTACACTCCTAGAACAGTGTATTTAAGGTTTTACTTGTGTTTTCTTTCCAAAACACTTTCTAAACAGTCTAGACATTGTGGAATGGATAAAGTCCAAACATGAGATGGTTGAATGGCCGAATGGTCACCCATTCATATGTGTACGTTTTGATAGGGGATCTTGTGTGCTTTGTTGTAGGAGAAAAGCAGCAGGCATTAAGCATGTATTTTTTCTCTGAACGAACTTGGAGTAGTTGTGCTGCAGTTTTATTTAAATATTTTGGAGTAAAAGTATGTGTGAAGAATTATCATTTTATATTTGGCCTTTGGTGTTAATAGGCCTTACATTGCCCAAACAAAGGCAAAGTGTCAGTGCAAGGACACTTAAAAATATAAATATTCTCACAGGGTATGAGGTATGAGTATTCTCATGGCAACAGTTTTATTTCAGTAATGTGCAGTCTGGGTGACTTTTTTTCTTTTCATTTGGACTGTAAAGAAAACTGACCCACCAATGAGATTTAGTCCAAAGATGACAAAGGTAGTTCAAAATAACAGTTCAGTTTATTAAACAAAGCAAATCTGATATATCATAATACGTTAAGAGCTCGCTGTAATCGGCAATACTTTAAAATTTATATGATGTTTAGGGGTCCAAAGAACGGCATTACAGTATAATTGAAAACTATTAATTGTAACATTTGTTTAGCTTTAAAAAAAATAACATCTTTTAATTTAAGTGAACTCAAATCAATCTTCACATGAATGCATTATAATAAGTGTCACATTTACCTATGTCCTTCAATATATCAGGACTCACGTTTTCAATCTGTCAGTCAATCCAGTCAGACCGATTCAGATTTTTATGTGCTCTGTAAAATTGCACAATGTTTAAAATTGTTTTTTTTTTTTTGTTTTTTTTTTTGTTTTTTACATTTGTAAACCGTGCTTTAAGATTTTCAGATTGCTTATTAATAGTTAGTAAGGTAGTTGTTAAGTTTAGGTATTTGATTAAGGGTATATGTCGAATATGGTCATGCAGAACAATGCATTAAAATGTGCTTTGTAAACAGCCAAAATACTAGTAATATGCATGCAACTAGGTAATGGAAATTGGACCCTGAACTAAAGTGTAACCAAATATTTTTTTTTTTCTGGATATTGTTAGCATTTTAATTACACAATATAATGTTTTTTTGCAAATTAACAAACTCTTGTACATTGTACAAAACATTTTTACATTTTGTAAATAAACTTATATTTGGGTCGTTAGCTACAATGTAATAACTTTTAAACATTTGATACATGCTTGGATTTTATGTTTTTACTTTGAACTTGCTATATATAAAAACAATATATATATACAGTATATATATATATATATATATATATATATATATTTGCATTAATTACAGCTGTAATTTGTGTAATTAATTACACAATTGACCCTTCCCTTACACCATAACCCACTCTTAAACATAACTATACCACTATACCACCTCAAATGCAATACAACATGAATACGTGCTAATTTTGTTTAACGAAATCTATGACGAAAAAGATTTCGTTGACAACCTTTTTTTCCACAACTAAGACGAGATGTGACGAGATGACACCAACGTCATTAAACAAGACTAAAATGTAGTTAGATGTAAAAATGTAAATAGATCCAGCCTGCGTTCCTTGGTTCCTGTGGTTGCAGAATAAATGCACTTACTCTGTCTGCCAATATACATTTTTTTTTCTTTTTCTATGGTTTTAATATAAAAACTTTAATGCATTTTGGAATTACTATTAGGAATTTCACCGTTTTTAATGTTTAGGGCCCAAGCCCTGAAAGGGCGAAGGCCCTATTGTTTTCCTTAGGATAAATATATTTTTTAAATGTTCTGTCGACTAGGCCATCCTTAAAAATATTTTGGTTTGCAATAACATCAAAAAACATCAAAGCAGGATTTTTCCCTCCACAGACGCATGTCGGTAAACTAGGAAATGAACTTGCCACCGGGAAAATAGCAACAGCGCCGGGATCCTCCCACTAAGTTACTTGCGCTTTGCGCTTTGACACTTGCGTTTCAGATCGTTAAAATAGGGCCCTAAATGTCTTTACTGTAACTTTTGATAAATTTAACTCATCCTTGATGAATAAAAATATTTTCTAATTTCTTTCCCCAAAAATAAAAAATAAATTCTTACTGACCCAAAACTTTTGAATGGTAGTGATTAATGTTAAAAAAGCGTTCCATTTCAGATCAATTCTGTTCTTTTGAACCTTCTATTCATCAAAGAATCCTGAAATAAAAATGTAAAAAACTGTTTTCAACATGGATAATAATCATAAATGTTTCTTGAGCATCATATTATAAAAATTTCTGTAGGATCATGTGACACTGAAGACTGGAGTAATGATGCTGTAAATTCAGCTTTGATCACAGGAATTAATTACACTTCTTCACTATATATTCACATAGAAAACCGCTGTTTTAAATTGTAATAATATTTGATAATATTAATCGGGTTTTTTTGTATTTTTTTCATCAAATAATTGCAGCCTTGGTGAGCAGAAGAGACTTCTTTTAAAAACATAAAAAAATCTTACCGATCTAAAACTTTTGACCGGTAGTGTATATACAAAATAATTATACACAGTGCACCCACATATTATTAGCAAAAACAAGTACAAACACATGTTCAAACAAAGAATGCAATTAAACAAAGATACAAATTAGCCTATATACACAGTGCTTTAATTTCAGGAAGGTCTAAAATTAGCCAGTTTTCAGTTAAGTGTGTCTGACTCTGTCTGAAAAGAAATTGAATTTAGTAATCAAATGTAAAATGACACTATTTAAAATAAATAATGTAGCCTACGTTTGTATGTAGACATAAGCAACTTTCACAATTCTAACTAAAATATAATTAATAAAATATTATTTTATTGAATTTGAATAATTAGTCGTTTGAAGAGTAAAAAAAAAATCGGTCGGTCTGAACGCAAGTTACAACCGGCAAGTCCGTCAAACTAAAAGGAAAAAAAAATTAGGTCGGCCCTAAATTGACAGGGTCGGTCGGGTTACGGCAAACAAGAATATTTTTAAGGGTGGCCCTATTTGGGCACTTTTGGGGCCCTTAACATGCTCGAAAACTCTTGAAACTTTGCACATGGGTCAGAACCCGCAGCCATCAGGGCCGGGCTGAAGCTGGTACCCGGGCGTGGCAGGGGGCTCGACAGCGCCCCTTGCAAAGGGCTCCGAAAACTTGGTCCATAAATCAAACACTCTTGCATGTAATAATATGAAACTCAGAAAACATATAGATCTCATTGGGTCATATATACTTCACACTCTTACTTTTTACCCCAGCCCAACAGGAAGTCGGCTATTTAGGGTTGTTTGGAAAATGCATGCAATGGAATTTGAAATACTCCTCCTAGAGAATTCAAACACATGGCATGAAACTCGGTCAGCATGAAGTCAAGACATTGAGGATGAAAGTTTGTGAGGTTTTTTTTTGATATCTCGAACAGTTTGGCCTTGGCGAGGAAACGAAATTATGGTGCGAAAAGAGAAACAGGAAGTGTGTTATAACTTCTTTATACATTAACTGATCTTGGTGAAACTTCAGCAGTGTGTTCGTAGTTAGAGGCGGGTCACATGGATGTGACTGTTGTGAGTTAAAGTTATATTGCCACCAACTGGCAGCAGAAAGTGTGTCACTTTTAAAATGCTTTGAAATAACCCTCTTATTTTTACCCGATTTGCTTCAAACTTTATGTGTATAATGTAAACACACGGCAGATATAGACGTGTGAAAAGAGTATTGATATCTTAGATACTGTTGCTGTGGCAATGCATCAAACTTTAATATTCTTGTTTTGAGACTCTTAGCATGCTTGAAATTGCATAAAGCTCGACAGACACATTACATTTTACATTACATGTGCAAAGTTTCAGAAACGGGCGTGGTGAGGGCTCAGTAGCGCCACCTTTTGTCAAAAGTTGGGGGATTAGTTTTATCTACAGTTACAAAATCGGTGTGTATATTGTTCTCCCCGAGCCAGACAACTTTCTAATTTACAATTATTAGCTCCGACCAACAGAAAGTCAGATATTTTGGTTTGAATATGGTGAGCCTCTCTCTGAGCCTATGTCTCTGTATGGCAAGCCCTTTTAACATTTATCCAGAATTAAAATTGTAGACATCAACAATGTCTTTCTGACTAGTCGTAATTACATTTTGGATAGTTTGCATTATCATTTAAGATATCTGTAACGTAATTGTGACTAGTCGAAACAACACAGAGTATGGCAAGCCGTTTTAACATTTAATCATTTTAACCTACTAGTCTCTATTTTCATGCTACCGTTGTAAAGAACGATACTTTTAAACATACCCCTAAATCGCCATAAGGTGTCTCCAGGCGACCGTCTTAATGAACGAGTCATGGATTCATTCGTTCAAAATGCTGAATCATTCAGTAATGAGAAAACATATTGCTTTGAGATGTGTGATGGTTCGCTGTGATCTTTGTCTAACTATTTTCCCTGCTGAAACAGAAAAAAAAGTCAATATTGCATCTAAAATGTAAGTGACTTGTCTTGTGTGTGTGACTACGTTTGTTGCAGTGATGAGAGTTGCACCCTTGTTAAAGTTTAAGGACTTGTCTTTCTGGATATCTTCTTTTTTAACAAAATATGCATACAACCCATATATTTTAGATTTATTATTTGCTTTAAATTAAATTAGGATTGTATATTTGGTAATTGAACCTGAATTAATTTTAAATGAATGTGCTATATTTCAGAACATATATTTGTTTTTCTTAAAATTTGAACTAACCTTAACTTTATTCTCAGCTGAATTATAAATAATTTATTTCTGTATAAAATAAAAAAAAAACATTTGATTTTTCTTTTTTAATCAATGTAGAATGTGTAACTGAAAAATAAACAGATTAGGGCTCTGTTCGAGGACAAGAAATTAAAACCAATGTGACATGATGAATGTCCAAAAGATGGCAGAGAGAGAGAGAAATTTTTGGTTGCTTGACAGTTGTAGGTTACAGTTTGACAAGAGTTTATAGTTTACCACAAGCACAATGTTGTGTTAATATTGCGAGTGTACACAAATATATATATTCCAGTTTGAATAATTTCCTGTATGAACAAAAGGACAGAGTACAGTATGTTTTTATGTCTCCATTGTTCAATCACACCTGACACACACAGACATTATTGTTCTAATCAGATCAGAAAAGTAATATCCTGCCTTGTCCCTTAAAAAAAAAAAATATATATATATATATATATATATATATATATATTAGGGGTGTGCAAAGCAGCCGGTATTTGTATCTGTATTTGTATTTGTTCAGGGGGGAAAAGTATTTGTATTTGTATTCGAGTAAAATTCAAAATAGGCATAAAAATCTAAATTTACTTTATACTATATGGATTCTTTAATTATATCCATTATAATAATTATGTATATGCAATATTGGTTGATGTTTTTCTATAAATCCAGCAATGAACATGTAACAAGAAAAGTCATTGAAAAGAAAATAACAGTCAGACATTACCTCATGAACCATGGTTAAACCAACAACTAATAAAATACAATTGTGAACATTATGATCCCCAACACCACGGTGAACAGACAGAATAAGTTAGGGATAATGTATAGCGAGGAGGTTGATTATGAGCCCGACGCGAAGCCTGAAGGTTTTGTATTCGCTATAACAACCGCCTCGCTCTACATTACCCCGCTTATTACATGGCTACCTACTAAATAAATCAATAATTTGACTCAAAGTATGGATATAAAAAGGAGTTTATTGATTTAAAAAACGATTGTATCGCTTCCGCTAAAAAAGAAAAATAGTCCGTTCAGTAATAGTAATCATGATTATGAAATGAACCCTTATGCAGCATGACGTAATTGTTTTCATTTTACTAAAACTGAACTAAAATGCTTAGACAATTAGACCGGTTTTGAGAATATAAACTGAAAAGCAAATGGAAAATAATTAGCCTAGCTTCAGCTGCTGTTCATAATGTTTCAAGCAATACATATACTTTTGATCTGATATAACTGCTGGGAAGGTTATGAGATGTGAATGCTTAGCTAAAAAAAAGAGGTGTCTTTAATCTAGATTTAAACTGGGAGAGTGAATCTGAGCCCTGAACATTATCAGGAAGGCTATTCCAGAGTTTAGGAGCCAAATGGGAAGACAAATTCCCTCCTTTAGTGGACTTCGATATCCTACTTAGTATTCTACCAGAAGCCCTAGTGGGCTTAGATAGTATACTACCAGAATCCCAGAGTTTTGTGACCTTAAAGAGCGTGATGGATTCTATACCTCAGACTCATATTACATATTGTAAAGAGAGGCATAATAGGTTTTTAATTGAAATATTATTGGACCTACAGTATTAATTAAAAAGTCTTTGATCCACCATACTGGAAACAATTCCGATTTTTAAACTCTAATGTGATAGTCATCGTTATTATGTGTATATTTGAGCTTAATTTGAATTAATATAACAATATGTTGATTTTAATTGTGTTTGTATGTATACCTGCTTATCTATAATCTACAGACTAAGGAGAATGAGGATCTGCGAAGAGCCTATGCCAAACATCATGACCGTTTACGCTTCATTCAAACCAACTACAGAACAGTGACGGAGCAGCTGAAGAAAGCTGAAGATTCCCATGACTTGTAAGTAATTGCTATTTAAAACTTGTTGTCCATGTTGTCATCCTCTTGCTTATTACAGTTTAAGGTCTCTAAGACCTTAAGACATAGGTCATTTTTTCAAAACTCTTGTTTTCTATATGGGCTAAACTGTTGGATCATATTCCATTGTTTTGGCGCACATTATATTCAATGTTTTTTCAATGTTTTTTTGTCGTTCTTGACTGAAAAGATGAAGTTGACGATGCTGACTCACCACTTCGCAGTATTGTGTGTATCCTATGGAGTAGCCTAGGCTAATGCACTCCATACGGATTAGGCTATAAGAGAGAGTTACCTGTTTCTTTTCGTTTTGAATTGTTGTTTCGATGTTGTTTAAAAGTAGACATTTCAAGCTTTCTATATATTTCTGAGTTTCGGTTAATTTATGAGACGAGCACGTCGGCACGTCCATGTCCTGATTATATTGTCATCTATAGCCTATATTTGCTTCTTATTTATTAAATCAAGGCAACTGGTTGATGAAACATTGATTAAAATTAAGATACAATTTATACAAAACGAAATTCGCTTTAAGGAAAGGCTTTATACAAAATAAAACTTGATATGGTTAAAATTAGGTCCCCGATATATTGCGCGTCTTATTATACTCATGCATGCGGTTCACTTTTCATAATCAGCAAAGATTAAATAAAAAAATAATACATGTAAACAACTATTAAACTAAATACATTTCTTTAATGGCTACAACATGAAGGTCTACAATAACCTACAGTGAAGTGTAATGTCGGAGTGGAACATTACGGGGGTGCGTTTTTTGAATAGTCGTAATAATAAAATAATTCGCATCGATCGTTGAATATTATTTTGGGACGAAATGCCAATACGACAATTTTTTTTTCCATATATAGCTAAACAGGGCCTGTCCGTGTGGACAGGGCCTGAACTGTCCCTCCAAACCCGTCACATGATCTCTCTGAGATTCACACTTAAATGGCTATTCTAGCATTAGGCTATTACTAAGGGTAATAGCCACTAAGTGTTGATAATGAAGGACTTAAATAATTTAAGCTACATTTAGTGATATTTCTGTCATAAAAGTTTATTACTAAATATTTCATTATTTCAATAATTGAAGAAAGAAAACGCTACTTCGGTTTTAGCCAGCTTTTTTCCAAGAAAAACGAAAGACAGTTTCAAACGCATGATCATTTGTTGTCATGAACAAAATGTTCAACTCAATATTAAATTCCACAGGGATCTTGGGATCCTTACAACCAGGGTGCACAAGATTTGTGAATTAAGTTTTTTTTCAAGTAAATCTCAAACCACAGGGCTACATGGTGCTGCTGTTAAACTAAATAACATTTATAGAATAATTATGAACTTGAAACAATATCGCAATTAATTTCGATAAATTAATTATTTGATCTAGCCTGACTTCGTCATATACTCATATTCTAGTCAGAATATGAGTCTGAAACTCCTCCGTATAGGGCTTTGATTATGAGGCGTGTCTTAACCGAACCAGGAAAAAACAACAACTCTGCACTCAATTGGATAGTCAGTAAACCTACAACCAATCAGAGCAACGCAGTAAGTCAGATACTTTGCATACAGTTGTCAACTACAGAACGTAGCCTATCTTTACTTATTTTATAAAGCTAAATAACTAGTGTTGCTTCTTTTACTTACTCCTCCATGAGTGCGACCAAAGGAGAAACCACAACGACCACAGGCTTTTCATTATGTCCTAGCGACCGTCAGAGCCAGCTGATAAGTTACACTTTTGCCGAATCATGTGAGGAAGGACAGCAAAAATATCTTTCCGATCGACAAATGCATTGATTACAGTTCTCTGTTTGTCTATTAAAATTAATGCGCCGTCGATTTATTTCACAACAGACGCGACAGCGGAATCTATACATCTCAATTCTCTAGCTGCAGTCATCTAGCAGTTAAGTGCTCTTTGATAACGTGATGATTACGTCCTTGCAGATCACCTGTCCATCATCGTATAAAGCCCGCCCTGGCAATTTGATTGGCCCGAACGTTTCTTGTCTGATCATAATTACTCCTCAATGGATCGAGTCCAGACCGAACTTCTCAACCAAAAAATGTTGTTGGTGGGGTTCGCGCTGGCATCCAGGCTATATTTGATCTGGTTTTACATTTTAATTCGGGCGATTTAGCCTACATTTCATTAGAGTGAGATTTTCACCCTTGCCTTGTCCTTTGCTCATTGGGAAGCGCTCACATGATAGCTAAATATGTTGGAGTAGATCCTCTGTACCTCTTGGTTTCAGATGGATTACATAATTAGATAACATTTATTAAATATTCAAAATTTAAAGCTTTAGACATGGCCAATTTCTTATCATGACTGAATTGAGGCAAGTGGCTTTCGGTTCAATTTTGTGACACAGCTCCTGGAGACAGAGACGATAGATCACAATATTAATCAAGGTTTACAGTTTTGAACGATGTACAGTAGGCTACTCTACTTTTATCTATATGACCAAAAAATTACGGAGTAGCCTATTAAGTTCTTTTAGCTGCTATGGGAAAAATAGATAAAAAATAATTCAGCAGAAGCAGGCAGGGAACTACACTGCGACCAAAATGGTCGCATATGCGACCTTTTTAAATCCCATTGCGACCCTAATTTTTAATGGGTCCAAATGTATCACTGACTATTTTGACGGGTCTGTTTTTTTTAGTTTCTTTCGGGTTGTATTTAATCTTCTAAAACCTGTCGGATCGTCCGCCAAAGCCATTTTTGATCGCGGTGAGTGTTGTAGAGTAGAATGACGGATGCGTTTGACAGGGCGCAAACGAGCTGAGAGAGAGAGAGAGACCGCTCGCCCTGGCCGCGCGCGCACTATCACGTCTTCACACAACACAAGCGCTGTCTTGCTCTCTCTCTCTATCGCGCGCATATTATTCAAATGACATGATAGTAAAAGGTTTGTGTCTTTATAATAGGCATGCTAATCATAATCATATAGGCTACCATCTGAGCCTGCATGGCGGCAGGAAAAAGACGCAGAGATGTAAGACACCGTGTCTCTTCCTTACACCAAAGGTAGATAAATTAAATGTTTTATTAAATAATTACTGAAAATATCCCTCTCTTCATCCCACACCCCAAACATGACATACAAAATGTTGTGGAACAGAAACAACCAGAGATATATTTATAAGCTATCATTTTATTGTCATCACAGCTTTCCAACAGTCCTGCGTATGATTCTACATTGATTAAAAAAGAAAATCAAATGTGTTTTAATGGTAATTATTTTATACGGAAATCATGTATTTATAATTCAGATGAGAATAAAGTTAGGGTTAGTTATAATTAAGGAAAACAAATATATTGATCTGAAATATTGCAAATTAATTTTACATTCATTCAAGTACAATTACCAAACATATATCAAGGTCATTTTGTCTTTTTATTAATTTAATTAATAAACTAATTATATAAAACTATTGTCAGTGCACTACAAATAAACTGGTTCTATGCCTTTGTTAATAAAACTTAAACAAAAATTTAAGTTGTTTTGCTTTTCACTCCATTGTACCGAAATCGTACCGAACCGTCTGAATGTCTGAACCAAGGTATGAACCCGACCCAACCGTGACTTCTGTAATGTTCCACCCCTAATGCAGTACAGTTTCATTATTATTTATTACTATCCAGAGTGCGGCTTACTATAAATAATTTGTGTGACCAAATCATGTTTTGCGCCAGTAACTGAAAAAGTTAGTAGCGCAAGTGCCACCAGTGGAAAAGGTTAGTGTAGTTCCCTGGCAGGGATGTTTAGACCAGAAGGAAAGCGCACCTTTCTTACAACCATGTTTTTAAAAACTCTATATAGGCTATAGGGAATGCAATAAATAAATATAATATAATATACTATGTTTGACCCCCTTCAGAACTGCCTTAATTCTATGTGGCATTTATTCAACAAGGTGCTGAAAGCATACTTTAGAAATGTTGGCCCATATTGATAGGAAAGCATCATGCAGTTGATGGAGATTTGTGGGATGCGCATCCAGGGCACAAAGCTCCCGTTCCACCACATCCCAAAGATGCTCTATTGGGTTGAGATCTGGTGACTGTGGGGGCCATTTTAGTACAATGAACTCATTGTCATGTTCAAGAAACCAATTTGAAATGGTTCGAGCTTTGTGCAACATTTAATAATATACATAAAATGTATTTAAGGGGGCCGAAGGCCAATTTAGCTCAAAGGGAAATGATTCATTGATTTGCAATGAATCTATGGAACCGAATCACTGAACCGAGCAAATGACTCGCTTAGAATTCATTTGAACGGGCCGTAATTATAACCAAATCTATAGTGAAACACTATGTCTTAGCAAGGTAACTTTAGATCGAACAGTACAGGACATTAAATGTGCAAACACGACACAAGAAAATTTATCTTTTCAAATATATGGAAGACTTTATTAGCTATTCTAAACACAACTAAGGTCTAAACATAATCACGCACACACACACACACACATTCATACAGTCGCGAAAGGGAAAGAGTGAGTTGGAAAGAGTGCGAGAAAGTTTCAACTTTCTATATGCACGTAAGACATGACCGGAAGGGACCACCAAGCATTAATTTGAACCTTCATTTCTTAGAGAGGTTATTCAATTAACATTAAAGCACCAGTTCAGTTAGAGCCTGGAGTACTTGCGCTTTGTAGTGGCTGAGGGAATTCCCTTTGTCTGCGTCGCGTCGAAGGGGGGTTTCCCGGCCGGGTCCGTTGCGTGGTTTGTTGTCTTTGAAGTGCAGGGATGGAAGTTTCGCCGCTGGTCACGTGTGATTAGCAAGCGAATGAGAGTCTTTTCCAATTCGAAGCGCGTTGCAAACTTAACTTTGAAACGAGACTTTTACGAAAAAGGAAATAAAGGAAAGAAATGAAAGTAAGGCGAGTCGGATGGCTTGACTGAGCTGAATTGTAACCCTGATCTTGATGGGTTATTCGTCTGCTGGTCGAATTTGGTCTAGTCGATGTAGAAGCATGCGGACATATTCTTTGTTTCAGAGATAAGCACGAACAGAACACTCTCTTGCTGGTTTTAGAGAGAGGCACGAACTTAACAGTTACAAACACGAACAAAAATCTAACAGGCACGGAACATTGAACGGAACAAAAATCTGAACATGAGGTCCTTTGTTCGGATCTTTAACTTAAACTCTAGTCCACCCTCCTAGAAACTTTTGGCCTATGAGGTAATGGCATGACTTTAGGAGGTGGATCTACTTCTTGCTTATCATAATTTATGCATGGTCTGTGAGCTGGTCTCCAGCACTTAGCAGAGAGACAAAAGACCTTAGTTTAAACCTTATGATTATTATAATCATAAAACAAAACCTTTTACGCAGATTTCAATCAAGCCATCTTTTGAATTACAAGAATACGGTTTGTTTAAGAGTAAACGAAGCGTTCACACTTCTAATGGTTGTATAGCAATTACAAGAGTTAATAGTTAACAACAATTACATGATTAATATGCGATCTAAGCATTAACAAACACAACACATGAATTGCAGGAAGCCATAAGAATTGTGAGGTTTGATTATGCGTCCCAGAATTGTTCTGTGGTGAGTTTATATGATTTTATGCGTGAGATCTCCGATCTCAACCGCAAGGTTACTGAGAGTTCAACTCGTAGGGGACGAGGAGAGGTGTTCTGTGGAGCATCTCTGTCAGGGGATCAAAGGGGTCTTTGTTGTGTGCCTCTCGTTCCACCATTTTGGAGCAGATTTGTCTTAGTAAAACATTAACATATTGACACGTTCGTCCTGTTTAGTGCCCATCTCTTGGGCCTGTGGGGCAATAAAAGATCCTTATCTGCAGACAGCATGGAGTCGTTCCGTGACTCTGGAATGTGGGCTCCAGAACTTGGAGTGTTGAAGCCATGTGAATTAATCCCATGAGAGATTAATTTGATTAAGTTGTGTTTGATTCGCCTCGATTCTCTACAACATGGTGCATTATCCTGCTGGAAGTAGCCATCAGAGGATGGATACATGGTGGCCATAAAGGGATGGACATGGTCCAAAGAAACAATGCTCAGGTAGGCTGTGGCATTTAAACGATGCCCAATTGGCACTATTGGGCCTAAAGTGTGCCAAGAAAACATCCCCCACACCATTACACCACCACCACCAGCCTGCACAGTGGTAAAAAGGCATGATGGATCCATGTTCTCATTCTGTTTACGCCAAATTCAGGCAACATTTTTCCAGTCTTCAACTGTCCAATTTTGGTGAGCTCTTGCAAATTGTAGCCTCTTTTTCCTATTTGGAGTGGAGATGAGTGGTACCAGGTGGGGTCTTCTGCTGTTGTAGCCCATCCGCCTCAAGGTTGTGTGTGTTGTGGCTTCAGAAATGCTTTGCTGCATACCTCGGTTGTAATGAGTGATATTTCAGCCTAGGGCTGGGCGATATGGCCAAAAAATCATATCTCGATATTTTTTGGTCAAATGGCGATATACGATATATATCTCGGTACTTTCTACGTTTTCTATTTAGATAAAGAAAATCTTTATATTTAAAAAAATATATATATATATACATATATATATATATATATATATATATATATATATATATATATATATATATATATATATATATTCACATTCGGCCCAATGATATCCTACAAACAATGTTGATATTGAAGGATATGGAAACAAATATAATATAGGCTATGCAATATATTATGTGCAAAAAGCTTTTGTTTTTATATTGACTAAAGGCTAAACTAAAAATGAAAATAAAAACAAAAGCACAAACTATTATATTAGCCTGCATTTGATTACCCCATTATAATTACTTTCACTTTCATTAAAAATATATACTTTTAGATTTAAAATTCCACATATGGCACATTTATTTTCTCCAACAACAAATATTTTAGCAATATGTTTATTTTAGTCAGAATTATTGCGTACTACGTAGTACTATTCACGCGCATGCGCGCGCCGGCGCTCGTTCAAGGAAGCATGAATTTTAGCGGAGATTCACTTGCAGAAACTCGTCCTCTTCTGACATGGACATATTTGTTGTGAAATGGACATATTTGCTTTACTTTCTAACATTTACAGATGGAGAATATACCTGTGAAATGTAAGTTGAGCACTGAGGAAAGCACCACATCTCAAACGCATTAAACAGCGCAAGTATCTTGTCAGTCAGCAACAGTGTCTGTCAGAGCATTTGACAGGGCGGCAAGCTGCCTTAAACTTGTAAACTATATCAAAGTGATTTTGACGCAATTAATATAAGCTTGTGTCATGTTTAGGACAAATTGTACTACGTAGCCTAGCTACTTTCACTGCAGCAGCTCACACTGCAACCTCCGCTATTTTTCAGATGTGCTCTTATCAAACTACTGTATCGATATAAACGGTATTGCCTCATTCCATATCGTTTCAAAAAATATAACGATACATCGTACAAACTCGATATATCGCCCAGCCCTATTTCAGCCAAAGTTACTCTTCTATCAGCTTGAATCAGTCGGCCCATTCTCCTCTGACCTCTAGGATCAACAAGGCATTTTCGCCCACAGGACGGCCGCATACTGGATGTTTTTCCCTTTTCACACCATTCTTTGTAAACCCTAGAAATGGTTGTGAGTGAAAATCCCAGTAACTGAGCAGATTGTGAAATACTCAGACCAGCCCGTCTGGCACCAACAACCATGCCACATTTAAAATTGCTTAAATCACCTTTCTTTCCCATTCTGACATTCAGTTTGGAGTTCAGGAGATTGTCTTGACCAGGACCACACCCCTGAATGCATTGAAGCAACTGCCATGTGACTAGTTGATTAGATAATTGCGTTAATGAAAAATTGAACAGGCGTTCCTAATAATCCTTTAGGTGAGTGAGTGTGTGTGTGTGTGTGTGTGTGTATATATATATATATATATATATATATATATATATATAATATGGTCTATTTGTGAATTAGGCTATGGCATTGATTTCTCTGGAGAGGGAAAATCCCCCACTGGCAAATCACACTTTCCTAAGGTTACAACCTTGTTTTTTTTTTTTTTTTTTTTTTTTTTTTTGTAACTCCTTTTGTAGCCTATGAAACCCCATGTTTCAAGTTCCCCCCCCCCCCTTTTTTTACAGAACTGCTTTTGAATTTACGATTGGAATTATTATACAAATGTAAATTCAGTCAGTCTGATGGATAAGATTTGTTCCTTAGTGTAAAATGGAAATGCATGGTAATTTTATTTTATAAATACCATGTTTATTCGGGATTTGAACCCGTGTCATCTAAATTACCACTCGACCAAAACTTTTCTCACTGAGAAGCAGTCAGTGTGCTCTCACACTAGAGAAGCGCTCTTCAATCGTCTCATTCTTTAATAGTTTACCGTAATTGCACCTAATTTCTTTTTACTGACTTTTCTTTTTACTGTTTTAAATTTCTTTTATTGTTTTTCTGTAACAAAAGTTGTGGTTATCTGAAGTTGGCTCATTGCTATGATTTTCAGAAATTGAATTTTGAGACAAAAAGTTTAATTAACTGTCACGTGTTAGCGGGGCGACTGTCATTCTTTTTCTATTGCCTTTTTTTCATAGCACATATTTTAGTTGATTAGATCATTCGAAAGCTTACAAACTCAAAATTTATCCTGTGAAAACCGTTTTGAAATTGGACTATTGAGAGGCGAGCAAGGTCTTTTAAGCAAGCAGCTTCAAACTCTGTTGTTCTCTTGTGCCCCGCATCACACCACACGATAATGCTGGATAAAAATAAATAAATAAAAATGTGTGTGCTGTTGTAG
This sequence comes from Pimephales promelas, assembly GCF_988280905.1. Classification (NCBI taxonomy): domain Eukaryota; kingdom Metazoa; phylum Chordata; class Actinopteri; order Cypriniformes; family Leuciscidae; genus Pimephales; species Pimephales promelas. The sequence continues at coordinate 25,006,963 of NC_142774.1, forward strand.
TTCACCCAGGACTGGACTTTATTCTGTTATGTGGTTTATTTTGATAGGTGAATTGTCTTTGTAGTGTTGAGAAGGATAGATAAACGGGAGATATTGTTTTTCACCCCTCCGCTCCACCGCTCGTGTTCGTAAAGAGAAACAGTCTTTTCAGCTGGCCGTTATAAATGGCTGTTTTTCTGCTCTAAACTAGTGAATTTTAAGATAGTGAAGATATATTCAGAGATGATAAACAAGATGTTATAGAATAATAATTAAAAAAAAAAACAATTTTGACAAAAAAAAAAAAAAAAACATTCAATCTATATTTAGACCTTACTAAAAACGTGCCAGCGCAACATCCGACGGGTTTTCCCAGATCGCATCACATTCATTCAGTCTCATTCTTTTTTTTTTTTTTTTTTTTTTTAACAAGACCTTTTTTTTGGCTGTTTTTTTTTATTAACAGATAGCCTATGAACAGAGATGTCTATAAGTCTATATGTATACTACATGTATACTATTCATACTATTAATTGTATGATTGTTCGTTTAAATAACATTAACCAAATTGTCTTTCTTTAATTAATAATAAAGCGATTACTTTAACATGCAGTTTCAACTGCACCAAATCTTAGTTTGTTTCATTATTGTACAGCAAATGTCAATAGCTCTTTTTTTATTTTTCATTATTTGGAAATTACCAGAGTTGTAGTATTTCATCCTTACTGATAATTGACATTAGCCCCACTTACGTTTCAAAAACGTCCCTTTGCGTAACCTGGCGGTCATTTGCGATTGGTTTATTTTTTTCACGGTTGATTTGCCGTAGCGGTAATAGGTATTGTAGTTGAGTATCTACTGTAGGTCATTGTTTTATGAGTGACAAAGTGTGTCTGTTGGGTGACAACTTTTGCTAGTGTTTTACAAGAGATGGCTTGATTTGAGACATGTATGAAATCTTTTGGTAGTTTTATTGTGTTTTGTGTATGAAATTTATTGTTGTGCCAAGCTGAAAGTTTGTAAGAAGAACTGTGTGAAAAAGTTTTGAGAAATGTGTCCTTGTAATATATATATATATATATTAGGGATGCACCGAATATTCGGCCGCCGAAAATTTTCGGCCGAAAATGGCCCAAAAGTGCATTTTCGGTTTTCGGCCGAAAGACTTTTATCACCGAAACAATACGGCCGAAATGTTGTGATGACGCAAACAGAAACCGCGACCTTCACGTGCTTGTCTGAAGCAACATTTCTGCGGTGCGGACGTATTTCAGTGTATCTGAACCCGCGAGGAGACGGAAGCCTTGTTTATCCACCTATATCTGCTCTAAACAACGCGCGCCACCATGACGACGATTCCGGTTGCGAGCGGGTCAAGAGCGGTGCGCGCGCTGTCTGTGGAGTCGAGTCTCCACAGACAGCGCGCGCACCGCTCCAAACAGTCGAGGCGTTTATACTTGACGCGCTCTCCGTTTTACTATTCCTTGAAACGACAGGGGACGACTCAAGTAACTGTCCTTCAGGAATCAGTGAGAAGAAGAAAGATAAACGCATGGCAATGCTTATTTGAAGGCTATTCCACCACCAATACAAAAATAATCATGTAAAATCCAGTAAACCCTGAGATTTTTACTTGTGACATTACAAAAAATATGTATATGGGATTGGGAACTATGTATGTATAGAACTAAATTAATGCTCTCTTAAATATTTAAATACATTCACTAAACATGTTTCATTAAGTTTCATGTACATTTGTATTAAACATGGACCATTGTTCATTTAAAAAGGCTTTTTATGCTATTGTATGCCACATTTTTAAAATGTAACTAATTTAGACATGCAAACTGGGTGCTGGTTTGATGAGAAGTTTGCGCTCGGCTTTGTTTTTGAGAGAACGTTTCATTTTAAAACCTTTCTGCAGGCCAGTAGATTATTATTTAGTGTATACATGAGTGGGGTCAAGTTAAACATTTTAGTTTGAATTTTATTTTATACTGTGCATTGTGCTAAATAAATATTTGCATAATTTGTAATTGATTTATTCTTTGAAAATGTGATATTAATATGCAATTGCAATGCCTTGATTTTAGTAAAGTTTGTACACAGTCATAGCCATAAATGCAATGATACTAATAATTCTTTCGGTGTTTCGGTTTTCGGTTTTCGGCCTTGGTTTCCTCTTTTTCGGTTTTCGGTTTCGGCCAAGAATTTTCATTTCGGTGCATCCCTAATATATATATATATATATTAGGGGTGTGAAGAGACTCTTATCTCACGAGATGAGAAGAGACATGAGATTGGGTTCACGAGAACGAGACGAGATGAGATTGTTTGCACTTTTTTCAGAAATCCTCAATGACAAAATTCATGACTGGAAAAATAGTATGCATGTGCATGTTGCAGTCTTTTAGCTAATAATGCACTAATGCATATCATTTCATGTCTACTTTATGAGTATGAATTATCAAATGCATTGAAAGAAAACAATATACAAGCACTGTAAAATGTTTTTATTGACTGGCGACCTTACAGTACAAGAGCTTTCAGAACTTCTGATTGAGGCTGTGTGTGACCTCCTAACTGAACTCCTTGAAGTCTGACGTGCAAACAATAAGTGCAAGTGCAACCAAAATTAGCACACAGACTCTTTATAATTGTTTTGAAATTGCTGTTTTGTTTTGCACTGGAACTTATAGGGTTAATGCGGTGAGTTCTGAAAAATTCGGCTAGAGCGAAAGCCGAACGAGGCTGGTGTGTTTGTCTCTATGTTGTTTTTCTTGTGTTCCGATTATAAGTTCAGAAACAGAGTTTCCCCTGTCTGTTGTCCTTATCGCCGCCTTCACACTGGCAGTTGAAATCAGCTCCGTAATACGCAATACGTTCCCAACGGACGTCGTACTACACAGTGAAAAGCGTCGGACGCGGGTAGAACAAAAATGGCGGAGAGATTAAAGTTTGATTCTGTCAGTTCTGTATGATCTCTCTGATTAGGGTTAAGCTGCGTGAGGAAAGTTGCTCAGGACGTTGACATGTCAGGTCGGTCGGCTAAAAATGTGATATAGTGGTCAATAGTTCAATGTCTACCTTCATTTAATTGTATTAACTGCCCTTATAAACGTTAGAAAGTCATGAAAATAAAAAATGACATCACAACTTATCGTTATAAAATCAGTATTTATTTTATTAAAAGTTAATAATTCAGGTTTGTTTATCAGTACCATAGCAACGGTCAACTTCCGCTGGAATTGTCGGATAGGAACCGTCCGTAGCTTTTCGCAAGAGTTCAAATTTTTGAACGCATCCGGATGACCAACGGACACGATTTTCTTCGCACCGCACTCGGTCGGACCCGTTTCGGAACCATTCGCATGCGGCCTGCGAATCTCCATAGGAAATGAATGACTTCCGGTCATTTCGCAGCCGCATCGGAGCTGATTTCAACTGCCAGTGTGAAGGCGGCGTAAGACATTACAGTCCTCGCTCAATATTCGAAGTGCAAACAGAGACCATAGCCGGAAATTAACAGTCCAGAGATGGGTATTGGGAGATAGACTATGAAGCCTAATTTGTGCGCAAAGCACATCAGTGAGCTTGTGTTTTACTTTCAAATATGTGATCGCGCAAACTCTATGTGTAGGGAGTAGCGGCGCTGAGCGTGCATTCTACATATTAAGACATTTATCAGACGTTTAGTCTATGTTGCGCAATGAATCTTTGATTGTCTTTTTTTTTCCATGAATAAACAAACACTGTTAAGTTGTCTTGATTGATATTGTGAAGCAGCTTTGATACAATCTGTATTGTGAAAAACGCTATATAAATATATTTGACTTGACTTGAATCTTCCACCATCGTCACGTGAACAGTGAACTGTGCTCGTGCTGCACTGATAGCTACCGAACCACTTCTTCAACTCGTGCTGGATGAGCAGAGCAGACTTTTACATTTGTTTATAATGTTTTATATATATATATATATATATGAAGAGTTCAGATGCAAAAGCCTCTAAATGCCATTTGAAATTTTCTTCTTTAATGATGATTTTTATCAAACTTGTTAAGTTCAGTTCAGTAATTTCACTTAAATAACAATTAATAGGTAATTATCATTGCCATTTAAGTGAAATTACTGAACTTAAATATACAAGTTTGATAGAAATCATCATTAAAGAAGAAAATTTCAAATGGCTTTTAGAGGCTTTTGCATCTGAACTCTTCATATATATCATGGCACGAGATCTCGTCACACCCCTAATATATATATATATATATATATATATATATATATATATATATATATATATATATATATATTGTAGCTTAAAGATAAAATGAGAGTTGTCTCAGTTTGTACAAACACAAAAAAAAGAAAATAAATAATTTAATTGACTTTAAAAATTGTCTCCCACTCTTGCTCTAATCTCTGTGAAATGCAGCACAGGCTTTGGCTCAAAGCAAGAGGGGTGCAGAAGTACTTCATCCTGAAAAGGCCAAGGTGATTGTATATATCGGAAAAATAGAGAGGAAGAAAAAAGCGGCGGTAAAGATTGAAAGAAAAGGTTTTGATTCCCTCCTTTGAGTCTTTGGTTTTAACCTAAAGCCCTAGAAGCAGCAAAATGTCATGACAATTTCCCCAACCCCCTTAACATTTTCTGCCTTTTTATTTTCACAAGCTTTTTAAACATATATAATAGAAGTGTATGTTGAGTATCCACATGGGATGCAAGTGTTGACCTTGTCAGCTGTGCTCTCTTTGGGTTAATTAAAGAAAACAGCAGTGCAACGTGATCCCGTGTGAAAGGAGTGTGAATTTACCCACCTCAACTGTGTGTGTGTGTGTGTGTTAGATTGTAATGGAGGCACAAAAGAGAAAGAGTCTCTGATAATCTCCTTCTTCTTAGTTTTGAGAAGGGGGAGGAACACTCACTTTTCCAAAGAGCTCTTGTTTTATTAAGCTTTCAAGTCTTGTTACAGGAATGTTCATATTCCGTACAGAGCTGTTGTGCCATTCACTCCTCAGGGAGTTGAGTAAGCAGGGTACCTGCTGAACAAACTTGTTTTGAACAGTTATGCAAATTAGCCGAACGCCTCAAAAGCAGTAGAACATCTTTTACCACATCTTCTGGCCGAAGAACCATTTCTGATGGTCAGGTGTGCATCAATCCAAATATATTGTAGGAGTTAGCCTTTATTACACATGTATTAGTACAAGCGAGAGCCGGCCCCAGCAGGAGTCTCGGCGCTTGGCTGTAGACTAACATCTCATTAGAATGCAGCAGCCCTGTGTAACCCACAACGTCACTCACGATTAGCGCTATCACTATTAGCAAAACATAAAAACATACCCTCTCTTTCTCCAGAAGGGATTTTCAAGATTGTAAATCAGACCGGGTGCTTTGGGATGCGTAAATAAAATTAAAACTTATTAAAACATCCGCATGCTGATCAAAGTTGCACTCATAAACAGATTCGCTGAATCAAAGAAATTAGCTGCTGCCTTTTCGGAAAAGTTCTTGCAGTTTACTCGGTCGCTGTATAATGAAGCGAGATAGAGCTGAAGGAGGCTTGAGGGGAATGAAGATGTCTTTCTCTAAGGTCTATTTCATGAGTATGTCCTTCAGGAGGCCATTCACAGCTTTTAATACTGAATTTCACAATGGATTAAGACGGAAGATCTCCGGGCTGCTGCTTGTTAAGCTGTTAGCTGAGGAGTGGCTTCTCAGGGTGAATGTTTTCACATGATGTAGGGCTGCTCCCACAGAACCCAAAGGCACTCTGCCATACAGTAGGTTCAAGGACGTGATGGGAAGAAAGTGTCTGTGGAATAGGGTTTAAATAGTATTTGTGTTGTAGAGAGATGTTCTGCTTGTGCAATATTGACTTAAAGGTAGTGTGCAAACTGAGAGAGACCGTTTGTTGTTCCTTTGTTTTATTACGGTATCAATGAAAGGAATGAAACTTGATAGTTTTCATTTTGAATTAACGATTTGTCTGGATTTCAAAGCTACATTCACACTGCAGCTAAATATGACCCAAATCTAATAAAAAAAATAAATAAACAAAACAATAATAATAATGAAAAGATAATTAATTCATGTTTATTTTTTATTTTTTTGTCAGCAAAAATAATTTTGAATATATATATATATATTTTTTTTTTTTACAATGTGACTTTAGTTCTGAATAGTCATATTGCATATATTCTAAATATCCACTGATCTATAACATAAGAACTGTATTGCTCATGATGTCATAACACATTCTATTGAATTAATGGGAAGTCATCTGATTTAAATGTATAAACCAACAAGTCAATGGGCCCTATTTTAATGATATAAACACATGGTCTAAAGAATCCGAATCCACTTTTGCTAGTTTAACGACGGGAAAACTGGTCGGCTTCCCTGGAGCATGGTTTAAAAGGGTTGCCCCTATTCTCTTAATGACAGGGTTTCTGTGGGGTCTTAAAAAGTCAAAAAAAAAAAATCTGAAATTTCAAAATCACAATTTTAGGCTTTAAAAAGTTTTAAATTTGCTGAAGTATTGTGTTCTAGGTCTTACATCATTTTAAACGTGTCTTAATTTTGTTATGTAAAATCTTGATTTTGTTATGTTAATCTTAATTTTGTAATGTAAATCTCATTGAAATGTTCCCGCAGCGCTTTGGAATGTTTTTTTTTTTTTTTTTTTTTTTTTTTTGTAGTTCTTGATTTTGCTCGTTCAAATATAATTCGCTGTATTATGAGCCAATCAGTTTTGAGGTTTTGTGTTATTGGCGTCTATCTCAGATACCACAGACAGACATAAAACGGATTTTATTAGGGTACGGGGAAGTGGAAGTTTAGCGATACTTGGTTTAAAAAAATCTGAATTTGGGATCAGATTTTGCTGATTTGGATTTTGCTTTTGGATCAGAGCCAACACTAAAAGCGGAGGTTTGGAATAGGAAATTTTTATAAAAACAGAAACAGAACTAATTTCCAAAATCACGGACCGTTCGTGCTGATTTTCGACGAATGTTCAGTTTGAATAAATTAAATTACTTTGCGAATAATTTTGAGACTCTGCATTTCCTTTTTTTGTGATATAGGTCTTAAATTTCATTCATAATGGTCTTAAAGAATGTCTTAAAAAGTCTTAAATTTGACTTTGTGAAACCTGCAGAAACCCTGAATGTGTAAAGGGTGTATTTTGGGCATAGTGTGCAATATACCAATCAGAGTGTAATTTCCCATTCCCTTTAAAAGTCAGTTGCACTTGCACCATGGCGGGTTACTATTTACATGGTGGAATTTGCAAGCGAAAAGACTGAACGCCTCTCCAGAGAGCAACGTTGAAGTTGGATGTTGGTCAGTGCAAAGTTATCAGAAAATCAGCAAAAATGAATGGTATGACTGTGACAGTGGCTCTTAAGGCTATATAGTAGTAGAGTTTTTGTATGGAAATGTTTGCAGTATATTGTATACATTTCTGCTAATAAATACAAACATGCCTTAACATTATTCAATTTCTTTTACGGAAATAAATCAAAATAATGGGTTAACTTTAAGAGTTGGGTTTGGTAATATATGTGCATCATGTAATAACAAGCCCCTATAATAACAATTTTATGGACATAGTCCAAGAGTTTTTGGAGCATAATTTTTATTTCATTCCTGATGTGTTTTGATGGTAATTAAATTTGAGCTTATTTGTTAGTTTGTTTATTTTTTTTTTCTCTCTCCATGTTTCAGGTTAAAACATAGAACACAACTTCAGGAGGACAGCAAGGATTTATGGAACAAACTAGTGTTCTATAAGGAGGAGAACAAAAAGCTACTGTCTGACAAGTAAGTGTCTGTCGTTTTGTCAGGTCCTGTAGAGCCATCAAAGTTTTTATTAGCACCCAGCAGGATTCTGCAGAAAATTCACATAGTCGACTGCAGACACAAGACTTCAAGGAAAATGATATTGTCATTTCAAACATAACTTCGGGCAACATCTTTTTTTTTTTTTCCATTACATTTACAACTGTACGTTATGGTGATTGCAACCAGGGCTGAAATTTTGGGACACTTGTAAGTATTTCTAAAGCTAGTAAGTTAAATATTTTGAAATTTTGAAATACAATTTCAATTGTCCAGGATTTTTTTTGTTGGTGATTTTGACAGGCAAACGCTCCATACCACCTTGGCAAAAAGAAAAAAAATAATTAATAATAATAAGAATGAATACAGACGAAATGATTTCAGGTTTTTCTGGAAATAACTTTCTGAAAATAACGCCGGAACACTAAATGCAGATGCTTGGTGCAACTCCAGACATTTATAGCAGCTAAACACACTGACATTCCTGTCTTGAGGTTTGCTCCCTGGAGTTTTTTGGGGGGTACATTCGGTGACAGTCAGTGTGTGCGCGTGTGTTAATTACTGCTGATCTCGTCTGCTGGAGGTGTCGCGCTTCATTAGGCCGCCTTGGCCCTTTCCTTGCCAGGCCTCATTTGGCCCATCCTTTGCTGAGGGGTCTAACCCTGCCAGCCAGTGCGGCCTGGCCCTCCCCTGCTTGATCTCTACCCCCGGCTCGCTCTTACAGGAGGGCTCACTCTTTTCACGCCCCCACCTTGCCTGCTGCCTGTCCTCCTAATCCCAGCTGAGCTCATTATGATGTAGCCTGGCTGCCTCCCTCTCTCTCTTTGAGCCTGAGCTGTCCAAGCTAATTACAGGCTAGCAGCCAACACTCCCCGTTAAGGGCCTTCTGCCGCGGCGCTCGCACTAACGCGCTGCTTGGAAGTGACCTGCGAGGAGCACGAGGGAGCTGCTCTCTTTCCAGCCACGCAGCACCTGTCCTTCGGGGTTAGCCGTGATCCCTGTCATGCCCGTTCCAGCGAGCACTGAGCAAAGTTAGGCCAGCCTAACTCGTGCTTTCGGGGGGCTTTAGGGAGAAAAAAAAAAGCCTACAATGTCGGGGTGGAAAGGGAGCACTGTCTTTGATCTCCACTTGCCCGAGACGAACATTACCGACTGTGTGATTGTGGAAGCACAGGTCCCCTGCACGCTCTCTTTTTCTTCCTCTTCCTGACTTCCATTCGTTTGCACTTAACCTTGCTTTATTTATTGTTTGAATGGATCGAAACGTACAAGTTGTAATTAGGCTGGTATTCTTTATCAAGCTGTTATGTGGGACAGCAAGCTAAATTACTGTTGATGGCCGACAATTAAGGATGAGCCGTGGCAACGGGTCTGCACTGGCAGAAGATGGCAGGTTGCCGTTTTACTGACCGTATTAGGATGATTGTGCTTGTGAAGGTTGCGCTCATAAGCATGGCGATGATCTGCTAATGGTTAATTACCTTATTGCGGCCTGTAGTTTTAGGCGGTCTTAATTGCCGGCAGAGACTGCTGCTGGATACTTACTGAGCAGCAGTAAGTCACCTCTGCCGTATCTTGCTGCCCTCATTTCCTTCAAGCGCTTTTCACAGTCACAAGCTTTTTTTTTTTCCGGTCTATTCTGCACACTTTCCAGCGGATACGAGTTCAAATGTCTGTTTTGGGTCTCTTGTTATATTGGTCAGTGGCATGATAAAGAAAAGGAAAATTGTTTTTAGTTAAAAACATTTATGGTGAGTTCTTTAACATACTCGTTGTATTCATGTCGGTTACATATAATCTTTGAAAATATGTATCAGTATTTATTCACTTTTAGCATGTAATTTAAGTGATCAAAAATAACAGATGACAAAAAAGTGCAATGTTAATTAGTTATTCATTGTCTGATTTTATTTATACTTATACCGTTTTAGTGCGCTGCTACAGAAAGAGTCTAGATTCACAATGTGAATAACTCATTCTTTAGTTTGTTCACTTCGTCATTTGTCGTTTATTTGTTCAGAATCAAGTTGTTATATTACGTTTATGTTGTGTATGTTTGATTAATTGCATATGTATAAGATATGTTTGGGTGAGTTTTTTTTTTTTTTTTTTTTAATTAGCAAAATGATACAGTTTTACTTCATTCACTGTTCAACTTCAGTTTATGCAGCTTACACTAATGCGGGCATTCCTGACATAATTGATTGTGATTGGATTATACAACATAATCATCTTCTTTGATGTAGCCTTTCACTGTGTATATGTAGGCTCTATACTGTTATGTATATAAATATATACACTTACAGTGCATACACTTGCCAACATTTTAATGAACAAAAATCTACAAATATATATTTTTAAGGTTCCCTTAGTGCATTATAAAAAACACAAAAATTGCTCAATAACTTAACAGCTTATAACTAAAAATATACATAAGCATAACAAAAATGATTCTGATAAGATTATTTTTTTCAACATGATCTCCGGTTGTGGCGGTACCACTTTTAGCATAGCTTAGCATTAGGGGTGTAACGGTACATGTATTCGTATTGAACCGTTTCGGTTCGAGGCTTCCGGTTCGGTACGCATACAAACCGAAGATTGCTTGGACCATTTTTCCTGCCGGCAAAATTCGTGCTGACGCGGCCAACACAACGTTGCACAACATCAAATGGCAAGCGTAATGAAAGCAGAACGAAACTGCGCTACTCGTTATGTGCTTCACGGATCGTTTATCAGTTCGGATCAGCAACATCTGTGCAACGCGAGCCGATCTCGATCAAGCAACACTGTTAACACACAGCGCTAAGAGATCCGGTAAAGAAAACATTTCAATTCGCCACTGAGGTAATAACATCGCTGCAAGATCTAGTGAGATGCATTCACATTTCTCCGTTATTAACCGTAGATCTCTATTAGATCAAACAGCGCTGTCATGGAAACCGTGAGAAACATTGTGCCGTGAAAGAACTAGTAATACTTTCGTCCACAGACCAGCAACATTCACCATGGATTTAATATAGTAACACTAACTGGAACCAGTTTGGCTGGAATGGTGAAATGCTTTCAAGTACTTCACACATCTTTTTCCAGCACTTCAAAATTCAAATATTATATAAATAATAAATATATATTTAAAAGTTATTTTTAATGTGATGACCAAAACATTATTTGTTCATCCTTCAAAGATGACCCCCATTTATAAACCTGAAAGTTTCAAGATCGAGGAAAACACACAATTATTTAAAAATATTTTTTCTTTAAACAAATAGGAAATTTCTCTGGCATTTCTTTCTTTTTGCTGTATCGAAAACGTACCGAACCGTGACTTTAAAAAACCGAGGTACGTATCGAACCGTGATTTTTGTGTACCGTTACACCCCTACTTAGCATACATCATTGAAGTGGACACGATCATTAGCATTTCTTAAAAAAATATGACCAAAGAGTTTCGATATTTTTCCTGCTTAAAACTTGACTCTTCTGTAGTTACATTTTGCACTAAGTATAGTTCCTAGCCATATCAGCCTAGAAAATCGTAACTTTACATTTTCCGTCTGTCTTAGTGCACAATGTAACTGCAGAAGAGTAACGTTTTAAATAGGAAAAATATCGAAACTCTTTGGTATTTTTTTATTTATTTATTTATTTATTTATTTTTTGAGAAATGCTAATGGTCTTGTCCACTTCAATAATGTGTGCTAAGCTATGCTAAAAGTGGTCCCGCCAGAACCGGAGATTGGCTGAATTGATTCAATAATGGTAAAACTCAACAGTTTAAATCTGGGGGAGTTGTAAAATGAGCCTATTTCCAAGAAAAAGTGGAGTATCGCTTTAGCTGTAGAAATTAAATATTGATTAATTCTTGTTAAAGCTATAAACGTTATTCAGTCAAGATCAGTGAGTGAGTTTCTCTTTGTCTTTTGTTGTTTGAGTAACATTAGTGTCATTCTCTTTCATGTCTTTTTGCGCTCGAATCTGAATGGTTCAAATTATATGTTAATTCCAAATATAAAGTGTCCTGAGCATCTTTCACATTGGCCCTGGGCCATCAGCCAATCCTTATTGTCTAGCCTGCTCCCAAATAAATTTAATTCACAAATGAATAAATAAAAAAGGTGCATCACAGAAGAGCTGTATTTGAGTCATAATATATGCTGATTGCATTATTAGTGTATTTTGGGATAGATTATTAAACAAAACAATGAGCATTTACATTAGGACATTACCTGTATTTGTGCAAGACTTCCTCTATATGTCTGTGTATATTTTTGTGTGCATTTAGATAATCATTTAGATTTTTGGCCCTTGGGACTCATGTGCTGACTGCTAATAGCATATTAAAATCAGCAGGGAAACAGAACGACCTATGAGTGCCTGTTTAATAACAGAGGAACGCTTGCACAGCCGACTCACACCCATTGTCAGGAACAGATCTGGATAGCTCTCTGGAGAAAACATTCAATATCAATTGAGCAATTCAGTCAATTGCTTGGGCAACTAAAGCTGAGTGTTGGATGCTTTGAGATTAAAATATCTTGTTTGGTAGCGAAACATGACTGGATTTGCTCTGGTATCATTTGTACTGTGCCCATTTGTAATCTCTTCCCCCCGCTCTCAGGGCTTTTTTTTTTTTTTTCATCTGCTCTTTCTTCCTCATTATGCATCTGCCTCTACTCGGGTTGTCCGCACTTGTTAATTGTTGCTTAGGGTTTATGGGTAAAAAGAGCCAGGAATTATTTAGGCCTCATAAACAGAATAAACAGCCCTTAGACAGTGATAGCTACACTCAAACGACATCAAAGTATAAATTACCCAGCCATTAAGCTGGAAAAAAGCCTTTGAGATGATTTACGCTGCTCGCCCTCCACTGAGTGTGACCATTACAGACATGATCCCCGACTTTGACTTTAATGAAGTTTAATAAAGTTTACCCTTCTTGTGCCGCTGTTTTTTTGCTTTTCATCTTGATTGCTATAAGGTATTAGGAGTAATGAGTGTCTTTTTGCCCTGGGTCCCAGACAGAGAGGCAGAAATGGAAGAACGGATAAAGTCGGAATGCTTGATGTCGGTTTTGAAGACTAGCACAACTTTTGCCCCCTCCATTAATTATTTGTTTGATTAATGATGCCCTAAAATATGCAGCTCACCATTCAATGATTGAATGTTTTGCTGCTTCTTTGGCTCATTTTTAGGATAGGAAACTAGTAGGAGTGACTGCTGAAATATCTCTTTGCTTGCATCTTATCTTAATTATTCTGGATTTTAACATTCAAGTGGAATGTCTCGTATTTTTATGAATGCTAATTTTAGGAACCCTATCTTTGACGGCAACACCTTTCAGTTCCCCAGATTATGCTGTCCCCATGCTTATTATGTGGACGTATTCACACAGAGTGCAAATGTTTTCCACAAACAAGGCTAGGCTAAATCTAAATCATGCAAAGTTTGCCTGACAGTAATGCATGTGATGTCAATGACCTCTAGTATAGTGCTTTTCAAACTTTTTCATGCTAAGGGCCCCCAATTTTAATGATCTCCTTGCAAGGGACCATCCATCCATCTATTTTCCAAACCACTTGTCCTATGTAGGGTCGTGGGGATGCTGGAGCCTATCCCAGTTTCTTGGTAACACATTGGATGGATGGCCAGTCCATTGCAAGGTTAGCACACACACACTCACACATTTACACACTTACTCACACCCACAGGCAATTTATGGTCTCAGTTTCACCTATGCAGCATGTCTTTGGATCATGGGGAAAACCACCTTAGCGAGGGATCCCTTTCCAAAAATATAACGGCTACTACATATCCATGCATGAATACCCATTTATATTATGTGAAATGAAAGTAACTTAAACAAAATAATTGGCTTATATATGGTGTCTATACTGAAACCAAAGCAAATTATTAAATTATATTATATTATTTTGTATTAAATTGACAGGATATTGTTCTGTAATGTGATGTGGCTTCTAATCACAGAATGAGGCAGAAATTATTGTATAGAATTCTTAACTGTGATAATGTTGATTAGCATTGGATTATAGTATAGTATTACCGCTGCCAGTATAAGTTAAATTGTCTTGAGCCTGAGATGGCTTGAAGAACACGGATAAATCATATACTGTCACAATCGTGAGTTTAAAACATCTTTTGAATTATGGTTGATGCTTCCAGTTTAGGGATCTTCCATTCAAAACATAAGCTTGCACTATAATCATTATCCATCAATTTGACTGAATGAGCTGTTTTTTCTTCTTCATTTTTTATTAGACGTCACAAGAGAATAATAACGCTTGGTATTTTAATGTGATATGGTATTATAAGAATATCTATAGCAAGAGCTCTTTTCAGTTTCTGCTTTCTTTTCCTCCTGATTATTATTATTTTTTATCCTTTGTATTGTACAAAAAAACATGAACTCTACATTTGTGCATACTGTATTAATTTACAATATATTCCATTAATAATTCACTGGAATACACAAAGATTAAAGACAAATCTCACGTTTTCTCCCAAAATCCTCAATCTCTTTCCAAGTGGTTTTTCAAATGAAAGCTTTAAAATGTAATTGTCTCTTTTTTCACTTCTAATCTCTATTAACAGAGTTTACCTGAATGTTTCTAAAGCAGGAAAATACCATTTATTATCTGTCAAAATGACAGACAGCACTTTGAAATATTATCATGCAATGCTAAAGTTAATGAACAGTTTTTTATTAAGGCCATGTATTAAGGCTACATAATACAGATATATATTACCATGGTATTACCACCTGTTCAATGTACTTTGTTGATGTTTATACATTTTTAAATATCCTTTTAATGTTCAGTGTTTGAATGGTGAGCAAAATAATGTCATCTCATTGTGACTAGTTTTTAACATTATTGCATGCATAGAGAAAAAAAAAAATCACTGATTGTTTGCAATTTAACGGAAGTTCCACACATACAATTCATGCAAAGCATGGGGCACAGGCAAAAGGTGGATCAAGTGGACTCTCGTATGGACTTCCCGTGCGAGGGCGCCCTCCGCCTTTCAGTTTGAGGTAATCGAATTCAGTTCGAATTTTTAAGTGGTTTTAAAAATTCAAGTTTTAACTTATAGAGGGCAATATATTCTATCAGAAAATGATAGATAGATAGATAGATAGATAGATAGATAGATAGATAGATAGATAGATAGATAGATAGATAGATAGATAGATAGATAGATAGATAGATAGATAGATAGATAGATAGATAGATAGATAGATAGATAGATAGATGTGGTTGCTTTGTTTCTTGGGTGTTGCAATACAGTTGTTAAGGTATTCAGGTGGTTGCTGGGGTGTTGCTGTTTGGTTGCTTAGGTACACAGGTTAGTTGCTAGTCTTGCTATGCAGTTGCTTGTGTTGCTGTGCAGTTGCTTGGTACTCAATGTGGTTATTAGTGTGTTGCTATGTGGAATGTTAATGATAGATAGATGGATGGATGGATGGATGGATGGATGGATGGATGGATGGATGGATGGATGGATGGATGGATGGATGGATGGATGGATGGATGGATGGATGGATGGATGGATGGATGGATGGATGGATAGATAGATAGATAGATAGATAGATAGATAGATAGATAGATAGATAGATAGATAGATAGATAGATAGATAGATAGATAGATAGATAGATAGATAGATAAAATACATAATTTTAGACCATAGTATAAGTTGATGAATTGGGACACAGGCTTTATTTCATTCTTGAATTAATCTGTTTATAAAATAAATCAATTGAGTGAATGATTAAATAATCACTTATACAGAAAGTTACTAGTTTGTTAAATGATTTATCTGTGGACATTTTTTTAAATTCACGTAATCACATAATCAAAAAAAAATCTAATTTATGGTCCATAAATCAAACACGCTTGCATGTAATAATATGAAACTCGGTCCACATGTAGATCTCTTCGTTTCATATATTCTTCACACTCTTTCTTTTACCCCAGCCAGACAGGAAGTCGGCTATTTAGGGTTGTTCGTAAAACACACAGAGTTGCTTCAAACTTCATCTGTATAATGTAAATACACGGCAGATGAAGACCTTTGAATGGATTCTTGATATCTTTGAAACTGTTCAAAGATACTGTCCGTGGCAACGCATTAAACTTTGAAATTATTTTAGGATGCTTTTGAGACTCTTAGCATGCTTGAAATTGCATGAAACTCAACAGACACATCACATTTATTAACCAGACATGTGCAAAGTTTCAGAAACGGGCATGGTGCAGGGACTAAATAGCGCCACCTTTTGACAAAAGTGGGGTTGTTAGTTTTATCTACAGTTACAAAAATCGGTATATACATTGTACTCCTCAAGCCGGACAACTTTCTGATTCATAGTCATTAGCTCGGACCAAGAGGAAGTCAGATATTTTGGTTTGAATATGGTGAGCCTCTCTCTGAGCCTACGTTCCTGTATGGCAAGCCCTAGTTTGCCTATCCGTTATTAACATTGTAGATATCAACAACGTCTTTCTGAATACCATACCGGAATACCATAAAAAAGTGCTTTAGAGCACTTCAACTTGGCGCAATAATACCTTCACTCGTGAAAAGTCCTCTTATCAGCTCCCGCTTCCTCGCTCTCCCCCTCCCTCTTATTTCCGTCAATGCAGCCAACGTGACATGCGACAAAGCGGGAGCCGGTAAGAGGACTTTTCACGAGTGAAGGTATTATTGCGCCAAGTTGAAGTGCTCTAAAGCACTTTTTTATGGTATTCCGCCATACAATATAGTCATCAATTTTAAACGTTTAGAAAAACACAACGTTTTATTTTGTGTCACCAGCCTAGGTCGAGTTACACTAATCGAGTAACTGTGTTTAAATAGGGAAAACGAGGAAGTGTTTTGTCGCTTCTCTTTTTGGCCCATATTTAATGCACTGGGCTAAGCTAAGTGCTAACATAGTTTTGCGGCAATACAGAGCGATAGAGTGCACGCACTGAGACGAGAGAGGTATGCATCAGCTCGTCTTAATTAAGGGAATAACATAGTTTAATATGAAAACCTGGTGGAGTATCCCTTTAAGATATCTGTAACATAATTGTGACTAGTTGAAATGACAGAGTATGGCAAGCCGTTTTAACATTTAATCATGAAAGGGCCAAAGCCTGCGGCACCGCCACCCCGGTGCCTTTAGGTGACTAAAGGAACCGGGGTTGCGGTGCCACCGGCTTGGGCGTGCCATCGCTGCTCGCAGCTATATTTTTATTTTAATGGTGCCCTATAATGTGAAATTGAATTTATGTTGCCATAGTTAAATAACAAAAGTTCAGTACATGGACATCACATACAGTGAGTCTCAAACATCATTGTTTTCTCCTTCTTACTTAAATCTCGTTTTTGAAAAACACCCCTGAAAAACAGGCGAATCTCTACATAATACCGACTCTGACGTAAAAGTCGGGATCATTAATATGTATGACCCAAAATATTTGCATATTCCAGCCCATGTTCAGTGACAGACGAGACGGATCTGCGCAACCGAAGCATGGCCGTTGATCAGTGTTTGGATGTACACATGAACACAAAAGTATTTTTAGTTCCTTCATCCGAGCCTCTGAAGAAACAATGGGTTAATTTTATTTTCTCTGGATATTTCCAAACATTTCACCGACGACTGTTTCCTCAACTTCCCAAGAGCTGGCCTCGGACCGAGCTGATGTGTTATTGTTGTTCAAGTTCAGACAGGTAAAGTTAACTTTAATCTTTCACTCAAAATCGTTCAATGCTGTTTTCAGTAAGTCAAGCCAGGGACTTCACATCGTTTCTTTTAGTAGGATGAAAAAATAATAATAATTGTGAATAAATTGTATACAGAAAGCGATCAATATCTTTCCACACAGCGCAAGTTTATCTGGACACTTGACAAACTCGTTATGAATTCAATGACGCACGTTACACTGCACAACGAAGCTCTTGCTGTATTTACATGATCGTGTGTGTCTGCATTAGTGAAAGCAGAGAAGGCAGAAATTGCGTTGCAATGATAAGATCTTCATCCTCGCAATTGACAGGCTGTCTGTCCTCTGCTTGCTCAATACTCAACACAGCAACATTTTATGTGATGGGAATAGATCTAAATACTTCAAAAACATCTCACGATTCGTTGATCTCGATAGCTATAATAGAAAAAAAACTATAATAGCTGGAGTAAAATTATTCGAAACAGTTTCACATGTAATACTTAGCTATTTTATATGCAAGCATGTCAGCCAATCACAGCAGAGGCCGGTTACACACAGCAGACACGCCCCTTCAAACAGAGTGTTCAGATCAGAGCCTAAAATCAGGCTAGGAAAAATGCCTTTTATTTCTAAATTATGACTATTTTTGATCTAAAAAACATACTAACATTATAAGGGCAACCCAGAAAACATTATAAAATAATTAAAAAAAAAAAAAAAACATTTTAGGGCACCTTTAAGTTCACAGAGCTGCAGACTAATGCTGGTGCCACTAAGCTCTACATAAAGTGGCTCCAGCCCCTAATGGGCTCTATGCATGGCGGTATCTCCGGTGAAGGTGTAAGGATGCTCGATAACTTCC
The DNA here is from genome assembly GCF_988280905.1 of Pimephales promelas. Lineage (NCBI taxonomy): Eukaryota > Metazoa > Chordata > Actinopteri > Cypriniformes > Leuciscidae > Pimephales > Pimephales promelas. The sequence goes on from NC_142774.1 coordinate 25,025,388, forward strand.
GCCGATTGTAGAGTCCAATGCCATACCGAGAATGTATATTGAATTTTATACTCCATGGTTATACTAAAGAAATGTTAGTCACAAAAACGGATAAAACAGACACCCCTCGTTGTGTTTATGCTTCTTTTTTAAAATTATATCAAATAAACATAACTATATATAAAATTACATCTAAACGTATGAATGTTTCGTTTCAAAGACGGGAGGACAGTAAATTTTGAAGACTCTGCCATAATCCCGTTTTCCTCGGTTTTCCTCTGCTTTAATCTCCACAACCGGAAACTGTTGAGGATCCTTGCGTCAAATGCGGAATTCATGGGTGTTCAAGGTAAAGACACGGAGTTCATGGGTGTTTCTTCCTTATTTCTGCTTCACAGTCTTGATGGCATTTCGTTGAGGTTTATTAAATGAATTTAATAGAGAACTCATATTGTCTCCTATTATGTCTCAACGGTCGTTGCAAAACGAAAAATGAACGGTTGTATTTTTAAAATACTAAGTTGAACACCAACATTTTAGTTTGACCACACCAATGCTGTGCTATATAAATCTCAACAAATTTTCAGATATTTGTTTGACTTTTTGCACCCTTTAAAACATTTAAAATATTCACAAATTAATATGGGAAAAAATGTAGATTTTACTGGTTTTCTAAGGCCAAATTAAAACCTGGAAATTATATTTTTCCTGCAGTGCTGTATTTATAGGTGAGTTATTATAAATGCATCTGAAAAAATAAAGAGCTAAAAACATAATCTCCGGGTGCAACTTTAGAGAGAACTGCACCTTTTATACGGATTACATAATCAAAAGGTATTAGCTTACAATTCGAATTTGTTCTTTTTAAAGTGGACATTTAAAGCTTTAGTCTATAAAGCAGGGTGGCCACGGGTCCTTAAAAAGTATTAAAAAGTCTTAAATCAATTTTCCTAAAAATAAGGCATTAAAAAGTATTAAATTGTCTTAAATTCAGATTGGATAGGTCTTAAATATGTTTGTCATGTCACCGCAAAGATGCATCGTTCTGCCAGCCAGGTCGAATATTTTCTACAAGGTAACGTAACCTCATTTGTACATGACCTATCAACTGACCAATCGGCTAACCTTACCTTAACCAATCGATGGGTGCGCAGAGACAAGGGCGCGATCGAACTGTGTGTGTGTGTTAGAGACGCGGGTGCGAGCGAACAGTGGAGGAGACATAAAAACTTCCGTCATTTTGTTCATACAGGACAACATTCAGTCTGCAAAGTGTTTACTTATATTTGTGTAGACCTATACTCGCATTAAAACACAGTTTTAAAAGCAAAACATTTTTATCCAACCCCTGTTTTAAACAGTCAGTGTTTTTGTAACGTCTGTCAGAGTTTGAAGTCTGCCCAGATGAAGAATAGGAAAGACAGTGCAAACGAACTGGTAGTTCAACGAGTCCTTTTATAGTTGCTTTCTTTCAGTTAAGCACACTCTTCACATGTCGAAAGAGTGGATGTTAACAGGTTAAAGAAAACAGTTTGTAAAAACACAACAAATCAACGCATTATAATAAAACAACAGTCCGCGAGAGCGGTCATCTTCCTCTTTGCGCGAGCATTCTCATGCCGAGTTCAGACTGCATGATTTTAGCCACGATTTTGGCTCGCCGACAGGTTTTGAGAAATCGCCGACAAATGCCCGAAATCACAGGCAAATCGGCGCTCGTTCACGCGAGTGACAATCACGCAGTGTGAATGAACAAAGACGCGAACTGAGAGAATCACCGACGAGTCGCCGACGCCCGTGAGATATTTGGCATGCTAAATATCTGGACCTGTCGGCGATTCAAAATCCTGCTGTGTGAAAAGTGTTTTGACTGAAAACGAATCGGTTACCTAACGTAACCTCGGTTCTCTCTAGATGAGGGAACGAGTATTGCGTAAGCTAGCTTACGCTACGGGAAAGATTCATCTTTGCTGAGAAGTTGAAGCCAAAAAATTATTCCATAATTTTGTAATCATTGTCAACGCAGTCTCTTCTGAGGCAGACCATGAGCGGGCTAGCTAGCGGCTCATTGGTTCGCTCAGAGAGAATGCACGAACCTATGGGAGAGCGGCGCTGAGTCCGCGGCCAATGAGCGGACGGCGCTCGCTTACTGCGTCACAGCCCGCCAAAAGGGGCGTGGCTACAGTGTATAAAGGTCGCTCTCCCAGCTCGTTCGTTGATTCTGTAGCATGAAGCGAAACGCTATTGGCGCAAGCACGGCCGGGAACGCAATACTCGTTCCCTCATCTAGAGAGAACCGAGGTTACGTTAGGTAACCGATTCGTTCTCTTACGAGAGGTTCTCTCGTATTGCGTAAGCTAGCTTACGCTACGGGAACACCTGGTCAACGTAGATAGATCTAGAGATAGATAGAGAGTAACCACTAAGCATCCCAGGGGAACACCGGGGGAATCTATAAGTGGATGAAGATAATACGGCGGCCAGCATAGCGGCCGTTACTATCTAGTGCAAAAACGCCCAAGGCGGCCGGCGAAGGCGGGCCGTGATGTGAGGGCTAATGCATAAGCACATAGGGGAACACAAGGGGTGAGCCGGTGTGATGGAACTCCCGATAGTGCGGCTTCTATAGGAGGGCTGTGAGTACTAGACCGCCAGAATTTTAGCCTGTAAGGCTGGAACTTCCAAGTTGTAAAATCTGACAAAGGTGGAGGGGGAGGCCCATCCCGCAGCCACACAAATGTCGTGAATGGAAATCCCGCAGGACCATGCCCACGATGAGGCCATGCCTCTGGTGGAATGAGCCCTGATGCCCAGAGGGCAAGGCAGGTCTTTAGCGGCATAAGCAGAGGCAATCGCGTCTACTATCCACCTGGATAGGGTCTGTTTCGAGGCGGCTAGTCCCTTGGTGCGGCCACCGAACGACACAAACAGCTGCTCCGAGCGTCTGAACGCGGCAACGCGTGTAGTGTACACTCTGATAGCCCGAACCGGGCAGAGGCGGTCAGCGTCACGTTCGCTATCGGATGCAGGCAGCGCCGATAGAGAGATGACTTGCGCCCTGAAAGGGGTACCAATCGCTTTTGGAACATAACCGTGTCTAGGCTTTAGAATGACTATGGAGTCACTCGGTCCAAACTCTAGGCACGCGGCGCTCGAAGACAGCGCGTGAATGTCCCCCACACGTTTTACTGAGGCGAGAGCCGTCAGAAGAACGGTTTTTAACGAGAGGTATTTTAGCTCCACGGACTCAAGTGGTTCAAACGGTGGGGCTTTCAGAGCTTCTAGAACTATAGAAAGATCCCAGACCGGCACCGAAGGGGGGCGAGGGGGGTTCATCCTTCTGGCTCCCCTGAGGAAGCGGATGATTAGCTCGTCTTTGCCCAGAGACTGGGCGCGCCGGGGTTCAGCGAACGCCGCGACGGCTGCCACGTAAACCTTAAGAGTGGATGGGGACCTGCCCTTATCCAGCATCTCCTGAAGGAACACTAGCAAAGACGAAACCTCGCACGTCCGTGGGTCCAAATTCTTGTCGGTGCACCATTTGGAGAACACAGACCATTTTGCAGCATAGAGCTTTCTGGTAGAATCCGCTCTGGCGTGTTTGATCGTGTTCAAAACCCCTTCTGGCAATTCGACGTGTAGTCGTTGGTCACCCATGCATGAAGCGCCCAGCGCTGTGGATGGGGATGCCAGATCGAGCCGCGGGCTTGAGTGAGGAGATCTGCTCTGATTGGAATGGGCCACGGGGCTGTCTGTGACAGCCGCGTTAGCTCCGGGAACCAAATCTGATTCTCCCAGCGCGGGGCTATGAGGAGCACCGAGTGGCGTGAGTCCCTGATTCTCTGAATGACCTGCGGTAGCAGAGAAATCGGGGGAAAAGCATAGAGCGGGCGGCGGGGCCAATCCTGGGCTAGCGCGTCCTCGCTCTTTGAAAAGAATATTGGGCAGTGAGCGTTCTCTTCTGAAGCGAAAAGATCTATCTCCGCTCTGCCGAATAGGCGCCACAGTGTTTGGACTGTTTGAGTGTGCAGGGACCATTCTCCGGGGGAGACCAGGTTCCTGGACAGCCTGTCTGGACCGTCGTTCAGATGGCCCGGCACGTGCGTCGCTCTGAGCGATAGCAGGTGACTCTGGGACCACAATAGGATGCGGCGTGTCAGATGAAAGAGATTCTCGGATCTGACGCCGCCCTGACGGTTGATGTATGATACCACGGCCATATTGTCGGAGCGAATCAGGACGTGGTGACCGTTTATGCGCGGGAGGAAGCACAGCAGCGCGTTCTCGACCGCGATCATTTCCAGACAGTTTATGTGTAAGGAACTCTCGTGGCTCGACCACTGGCCGGCGGCCGGTGAGCCCTCGCAAACCGCTCCCCAACCCGAGTTGGATGCGTCTGTCGAGATGACTTTCCGGCGAGAGAATGTTCCCATGGTAACGCCCCTCTGAAACCACTCGCTTGCTGCCCATGGCTGCAGTGCAGTGATACAAGTCTGAGTAATCCTGATCATCTGGCGGCCCGTCGTCCACTCGCGGTGGGATACGCGGCTCTTTAACCAGAATTGAAGGGGGCGCATGTGCAGAAGACCCAGCTGTAGCACAGCGGAGGCTGAAGCCATATGACCCAGCATCCTCTGAAGCGATTTCAGGGATGTAAGGGTACCCATCTGAAACGAGGCGGCTAGGCGCTGAACACGGCGCGCGCGCTGTGTGGATAAGCGAGCCGTCATCGTGATAGAGTTCAAATCTATTCCGAGGAACGAAATAGTTTGACTGGGCTGGAGAGAGCTCTTTGTCCAGTTGACAGAGAGTCCCAGCGCTTCCAGATGGTTGAGGAGAACTGTGCGGTGCGACAGTAGCTCCGTCTGGGAATCTGCTAGAATCAGCCAGTCGTCCAGATAATTCAGTATGCGCAGCCCCTGACTTCGCAGGGGAGCGAGCGCTGTATCCATGCACTTCGTGAACGTACGGGGTGCTAAGGATAGGCCGAACGGGAGAACGGCATACTGGTAAACTTGGCCCTCGAAGGCGAAACGTAGGAATGGCCTGTGATGAGGGTTTATCTGGATCTGAAAATAGGCGTCTTTCAGGTCTAGAGAGATGAACCAGTCCCCCTGGCGGACGTGCGCGAGGAGTTTCCTGACTGTGAGCATTTTGAACGGTCTCTTCATGAGCGCTTTGTTCAAAGCCCTGAGATCTAAGATCGGCCTGAGGCCGCCGTCTTTCTTGGGGACCAGAAAGTAACGGCCGTAAAACCCCGACTCGATCATAGATGGCGGGACTCTCTCTATAGCGCCCTTCTGCAGTAGCTTGGCTATTTCTAAGCGAAGCGTGTTCATAGCAGCCGGGCTGACAGTGGATTCGAGCCGCACGCGCGAGCGTGGCGGGCGGCGACGAAACTGTAATCGATAACCATTCTTTATTATGCTTAAAACCCACGGGGAGATGCCGGGGATGGCTTCCCACGCTTTGTAGCATACGGCTAGTGGTTGAATGGCGATTTCGTCCTGATTGCTGCACATTGCGGGCTGGACACTGGGTGTGGGCTCGCTTATAATGTGGAAGGCAACGGGACTTACACTCAGAGAGGAGTTTAAGGGCCTTGAGACAGAGCGGGCAGAGGGGGGACACGCGCACGGGCTCGTGGGCGTGCTTATGTTCTCTGCTGCTGGAGCGGAAAGTGCACGCTCCGTGAGAATGGGCTCTGCGAGAGACCCTGGGCATAGAATGCTTGTGTGTGTACGTGAGCACATGGTTGTGGGCACATTTTTTACACTTGAGGCTTTTATGCTCTTTTTGTGAACTCTCTGGGTAGCCGTGAAAACGGCTTTTAGTCGCTCGCAAGCGGGCAGGGAAACCGGCTTGTTTGTGGCGGTAAACACTACTGTAGTCAGCGGTGAGACGGGGACTAACAGAGGGCGAAGCTTTGACGGTGGTCCGGCCGCAGCGGGAGAACGCCGTCTTTTTCTCAGCTGTGCTAGGCAGACTTCTGTTGATCAGGCTTCAGCGTGATCTTGGGTCGAGGCCCCCGGGGAGGAGGCTGTCTGCGGCGGCTGTCTGAGCGAGAGCGAGGGCGGCCGCCCTGTCTACGCTGGGGCTGCTGAGCTTGCTGAGGCGGGCGCTGCTGTGTGGTTCTGGCAGGCGGCTCGTGAGAACGGCCCGTCGAAGAACTCGAGCGGCGGGGCAGGAACAAGTTCATGGCCTGAGTCGCTTTTTGAACCTCGGAGAAGCGGTCAACGATGCCCGTGACTGCGGATCCGAAGAGCCCGGTAGGGGAAATGGGCGCGTTGAGGAACGCGGCTCGTTCTGACTCTCCCATGTCGGTAAGCGTGAGCCATAAGTGTCTCTCGGCGACACAGAGGGCGGCCATGCATCTCCCAAGAGCTTGTGCGGCGGCTTTAGTGGCGCGAAGGGAAAGATCCGTAGCGCTTCTCAGATCCGCAAGGACGGGCGGTTGCCTCCCGCTGCTCGCCATTTCACACAAGATGTCGCTCTGGAGCACCTGGAGGACAGACATCGAATGCAGCGCTGAAGCGGCCTGACCGGCGGCAGAATAGGCGCGGGCATGAAAGTTAGAGGTCGCTCTGCACGCTTTTGAGGGAAGCGTATGAGCAGACCGCCATCTAGCAGAGGGCGGGCAGAGATGAGCGGCGACCGAGTCCTCGATGGGTGGCATGGCAGTATAACCCTTCTCGGCAGCTCCGTCCACTGAGCGCAGCGAAGCGGACACATCAGAGCGATTACGGGCCGAGAGAGGAGCATTCCAGGACTTCGTGAGCTCGCTGTGAAGCTCCGGCAGGAAGGGTGCAGCCCGGCTGCAGGCGGGGGCCGGACGCCGGTGCAGGAACTTTCCATCCATGCGGTTCGGTGGTTGCTCAGGGGGAGGAGACCACTCGAGACCCAGGCGGCTAACGGCCTGAGAAAGGAGGCGCGTTAGTTCCTCCTCGATGCCGGCGCGGGTCCCCGCAGACTCTCTCGTCGATGAGCCAATCGACGACCAATCCTCGCTGTCCGAAGCGTGCAGCGAACAAGAGTCCTTCTCATCCGCGGTGTCCTCGGAGGCGACAGAGCGGCCACTCGGCGGCAACTGTAAGTCCGGCAGGGGCGGAGAGGGAGAGCGGTCGGTGGGCGGCGGCGGCGGCCCACATGGATCCGCAGAGGGCTCCGGCGGCCTCTGGGAGCGGCGTTTCTTCTTCCGCGGCGAAGTAAGAGGCGGCGCTGGAGCGGTTTTGACCGCCTGTAGTCGAGCCCGCAGGGTTGACAGCGGCAGGTCCTCGCAGTGGTCGCATCCTCCGTTGGCGAGGGCGAGTTCTGCGTGTTCCACTCCGAGGCAGAGAGCGCAGATGGGGTGGCGGTCTCCATCCTCGAGCGGAGAGCGGCAAGAGCCGCAGGAATTACGAGGCATCTTTAAAAAGACGCTCGTGCTCTTTTAGGAATAATGAAGAAAAAAGGATACGCGTCGGATGGCGCTAGCTTGCTGGGCGGCTGAAGGTGGCAGACGGCCGGCTTCCTCAGACTCCGGAGCTCGCTAGACGGTGCCTTCTCAACGACGGCGGCTTCTTCCCAGAACAGCGGATGCGTGTAGCTCGCTGAAATGAACAGAATCAACGAACGAGCTGGGAGAGCGACCTTTATACACTGTAGCCACGCCCCTTTTGGCGGGCTGTGACGCAGTAAGCGAGCGCCGTCCGCTCATTGGCCGCGGACTCAGCGCCGCTCTCCCATAGGTTCGTGCATTCTCTCTGAGCGAACCAATGAGCCGCTAGCTAGCCCGCTCATGGTCTGCCTCAGAAGAGACTGCGTTGACAATGATTACAAAATTATGGAATAATTTTTTGGCTTCAACTTCTCAGCAAAGATGAATCTTTCCCGTAGCGTAAGCTAGCTTACGCAATACGAGAGAACCTCTCGTAAGAGAACTACACCGGCGATCACCGGCAGCCAGTGAGAGAGCAAGATACAGAGCAGCAGGGAGTTCGGGGAGGAGTTATAGATCACATATCAACATGATATGGCATTGTTTCAACAAAAAAAAGCTTCTTCTCGGTCTATTTGGACACAATAAATGGAAGAAAAATTAGTAGAAATTTGGCAGGAGCACTCGTGTCTGTTTCACCAGCTGTACCACAACCGGGTCGAAAAAAAGTCTCACGTGAGAACTCCGGTCTTGCACGTGTGGTGTCGCGCGTTGTTTCCTTTTCATATCTCACGCGTGTTTGTTGTGAAATGTAGTTTGCGTGCAGCGTGCTAGACAGAGTCTGTCGGCGATTTTTCTAAAGTCATGCAGTGTGAAACCTTCTGTCGCCGATCCATCGTCCAGTGTGAACACAGCAGCGACTGAATGCTGGCCAAGATAGTCATGCAGTGTGAAAAGAGCAGCGACCTGACTACTTTGAAAATCGTGCAGTCTGAAAGAGCCATCACTCTCACTGAGCCTGCGCGCTCACATAACAACATCACGCATACAATAACGAACACCAGAAGAAGTCATCGTAAAGGCATATCAACATGTCATGAACACTACTGAACACTAGGTGGCTGTTACAGAGATCCAACTTTTGGACATTCATCATATCGCATTGGTTTTCATTTCTTGTCCTCAAAACAGGGCACTAATCTGTTTATTTTTAAGTGTTTGTAGTATTATTTTATTCGGAAATCAATTATTTATCATTCTTATAATGAGAATAAAGTTAGGGTTAATTAAAATTAAGGAAAACAAATATATTGATCTGAAACCTAGCAAATTAATTTTAATTTATTAATTAAAAGGTACAATGACCAAACATATCGCACTGGATAAGTCTTTTTATTAGTTTAATTAATAAACTACTTATATGAAACTATTATCAGTACACTATAAATAAACTGGTTCTATGCCTTTATTAATAAAACTAAATCTAAGCCTTTATTAATATACTTTATTATTTAAAACATACAAGGCTTAAGACATTTATAAAAATGCCTTTTATATTTCCTTTCTCTCCATTGTACTCCACAGGCAACCACGCGTACGCAATTGACAATTGGTTATTGTGATTTTACCATACTGTTCATTTTGAACAGACAGTTTGTTTACTTGGAAATATTACTGTATATTTTCACTTTTAATTTATATTTCCATCGTAAGTTTGGTCTTAAATATAATTTAGAAGTGGAATTAAAAAGTCTTAAATTTAAATTGTTTATACCTGTAGCCACCCTGATAAAGGCTATTCATAGATGCCACCTACGTCACTACAAATAGAACGCCGCCATATTTGCGCCCGGTACAGCCGCCCAAACTGCCTATTTGAATGAGAGAGAGAGATATCTGGAGAAAATTTTAATTTTAGGCTCCGATCCTTATTTGTTAACCCCAGTTTTCTTTAGTCCATTATTATCTCCCCCAGGCTTGCCCCAATTGGCCTTTCATGATATAGAAATACATAAGTCATAAAGCTATGACACGCGTTAATGAGAGTCGAGGCGATGTCATGAATGAATCTTCTGCAGCAGTTCGGCTGGCATGAATGAATCTTTCTAATCCGAACAGCAGCACTGGCACAGAGACACGTGCATCAGCACAGTCAGATACATCAGTCAATTATCATAAAAGACTGCCATATTTGTCCGATAGAACAGATGTTCAGTTACAGAAAAGGTTTAATAATCACAAATATCGAAACGAGTCTTTCGATTCAAATCTTTTTTAATGATTTGGCTGCGATTAAAAGCTATACAGAGTTAAAGCTCTTCAGTGATAACGACTTAAATTGCAGTTTGTTCGTCACATAAAGCTATATCATATAAATAAATAACGATATTAATATAACTGACTAGTCATATTAGATCACTTTTATTGTGTTTTTTGTCTTTTATTATTATTATTATTATTTGCATGACAGCCCCCAGTAGGCTAATGTTACTCATTCACTTTCATTATATCGACAAGATGAGTCTGCATTAGGCTACATATTCAAAAATGTCCCTTTGTCTTCCACGGAAAGTAAACTTAAGGATTTACACATGAAGGTAATAGTTAAATGACGGCAGAATTATCATTTTTGGTAGAACTAACGTTAGTCCTTTATTTCAAGGCTGAGATTGTCTGCAGAGCTAACATTACTTACACAAAACAACATCTAAAGCACATGTGACGAAGACAATATGAACTTCAGAAAAATATTTATTAGATTTAGGTAGGTATATTAACAGGCAGACAGACAGTTATGTTCAAAATAACACCAAATCTAATAACTTACCATGATAAAGTGCATTTAAACAGATCCAACAAATAAAATGAAGAAAAAACATTATCTGTTGATGTCTGTTTGTATATTGGCCACTGAGAGTAGCTAGCTATAATAGAAATATAATTAACCACAAACCAGCAACATGAGACTTCAAGTCTTTTAAATAAATGATTTTCTCTTCTCTCTCTTTTTGGTATAGAATAAAATGCCAGTTCAGGGTTCCTCTTTCGGCTGTTGTTGCAGCAACTCCACAACATATTGCAGGCATTAATGAGACCGTCGGTCGCAAAGATGGCGGCGCAAAGCTACAGTGACGTCACGTGAACCGAATGAATTGTTTCAGTTCTCGCGCCCAGTTAACGAAGATCATGAAAGTGTGCATGATTGTTTTATTTTATTTTACAAAAGCACGTTTTCTTGTTATTGTGACATGACGTAAATAAAAGTAGCCTAGTTGCGAATTGATGTATTATTATTTTCTGTATAACCAGAAATGATAGAGTATTTTAAGTTGATGCAAGTGTTCAAAATGCAAGTGTTCACGGCGCGCCTGCGTCTGTCTACCATCCAGTGCGTGCTCCAAACTCCGCACACTCTTGGATATTGGTCAAAATCGAGTGTTTATTTGTGATAATCCTAGCCCTATTATTATTATTGTCCAACCTGTACTATGAATGAGATGTGAAAAATTGCTTTGTTCCTTTTTTGGATAAAAGCGTCTTCTACATATGAAGACTAATAAATGTTATAATAGGCTAATGATCATAATTATTATTTTATTTGCGGACACAGACCCAAAACACACTCCGTCTTCTAAGTCAGGTGACTGTAAATGCGCAAAACCCGTTTCCATTGCAGTTTTGCGAAAAAAAAAAATCTTTTTCTAATTGCCTGAAAAACCTTCTCATGCGAGCGTAAAAACTTTTTTGTGATAAACGGGAGTTTTTGCGAAATTGACGTGTTTCCATTGAGCATATTTTCATTTCGCAATTTCAATTTGCGCAAATTGAAGGGTAATGGAAACACAGCTACTGTCTCATAACAACCTGTTTTCAGATTAGGGGCAAAGTGACGTAGATTTGCACAAGCCCCTCCCACGACTGTTGAATGACACTGCCGTATAAACTTAGACCTGCCCTGAGTGAGCTGTACATAGTCCGCTATTGGGCCGGAGCAGGTGTAGACAAGAATGTCTCCTAAGCGATTGAGGTATTTTGTTATAAGATGTAAGAATGAACATAGCAGTCTTCATTTACTCCCGTTGTTACTCGAGGATGGATCAGTACCAACTATTCGTGATCCAGCTTACCGTCCGTCTTGGGAGCGTTTTGCCTAACGTTACTGGTCACGGCAGTAATGGAAAGGAAAGCATGCGCTTTATTACAGTTCATCTGAGTCATTTACGGATATAAAATTTACCAGTTTATTAAGCACCCCCTGAAAAGGTTTGTATATGTTTGTTTTCTGTTAGTTGTAACAAGTGTTTTTGTGTAATACTTTATGGATAAGACAATGTGCACTTCTTATACTGTGTTTATTTAGCCCTTACAGTGATCTTTTGTGTAATGTACAATGAACTTTAAACAATAAACTTTAAACTCATCAGTATATTTTTGGCCATCGTTCGGACACTGTAGTAGCCTATAACAGGCTTGTTTTAATAGTGGATAAAAGCACATGACAAATAAGTTATAACTGTAACTAAACCATAACTGTTCTGTTTCCATGCAGCATATATATTCTCTACATTATATTGCTCTGTATGCATTAATGTCCAACTTGGGTTGAAGTGAACACCGCTACTGAGAGTTTCTGTCATTTACAGGGACGCATAAAAACGGCACGTTTTTCTCTGCCCCAAAAAGTGACAATATAAACATGCTGTAAAAAAAAATGCTCTGTTGGCTACTTTGAGCTAAAACTTCACATACACACCTTGACATTCAGAGACTTATTTTGTGAAAAGGGGCATTATAGGTGCCCTTTAATATTAAAGGTGCAATGTGTAATATTTCTGAGGATCTATTGACAGAAATGCAAAATAAGATTCATAACTGTGTTCAGTGGTTTATTGTGAAGACATAACCAGAGCAAAGGCATGAGACACTGCTTGCAGTCAGTGAAATCTTTATTGACTTCCAAATAAATTATATCAAATCAAAAATAACATAAAAAAATCACAGAAGGCGACCCTCCTCATGGAGGTCCCTCACCAGAACTGCTTTAACCCCCTGGGGACCAAGGTGTATTTAGGGTCCTTGAGATGTTCTGACATGCCCTGATATTTGTGCTTTTTTCAGTTGCTTATAAACATATTAACCCCCAGAGCCCGACGGCATCGTCGACGATGCCACACGTCACCTCCGATAAATGTTTACATAACTCGATGACAGATTTATCGATTTTCTTACCGTTTTTTCCAGCAGAAAGCTAACGAGCTAGCCATCACGGGGGTGTCTTTCGGGTCTTTCTAGCCTTTACAGAAGGTTTTCTATCCAGCCTGGAACTTGTGCTTCCTTTCAGAGGTTTTCAGCAATAAATCCAAATGCTTTATGTCAAACTTTGATAATCTTGAAGTCCATAATTCATAAATATTCGGTCATTTTTGCCGCTAGCTCGACGCTAGCGGCCATTCTAGATATCACGTGATGTTTTCACGTGATGGTTTTTGACCAATTACAGGCTGATCCGTGGTAAACATTGGTGTGCGTCTTTACGCATGAACCAAGCGCTGATATAGTGTAGAGAGAAAGAGAGACTCACGGAGACGCGCGATTCACAGAGAAACACAGCGAAATTGACGTAAATAAAGCGCTGGTCTATTTCGGTGCATTGCAGGATGAAGGATTTTCAGGAGAACAGAGCTTTTTGACAGATGAGGAACTAGATTACCAGGATAGACCCAGCTGAAGTGCCATTTATTTATTTACTGTAAAAAGTATTATAGTAGTATAAATGTATTATAAAAGAATAAAAAGAACATAATAAATAAAAGAATAAATAAAATAGAAATGCAAAACCTGTAATGTGGCCCTCTGTGTGATTGCTGATAGGAACTGTTTTGAGGCTTGGCACCAGTGAATTTCATGAGGCCCCAAACGCCTGGACTTCTTTTGGAAAAATGTCAATAGTTTTTGTTCTGTACAAGTTATAATGTTTATTCCAGTGCTCCAGGACTCCAAAGACATGAACAAACTATTTTCCAGAGGAAAATTGCTTAGCTTTTATTTATTTGTGTGTGATTTCAATAAATAATTGAGTGATTCCATTTCCGATTTATTTTTTCATTTGTCTTTATGGTCCCATAACTTATTTTACATTCAGGTGACATCAATGTAACACAAATATGCTGAAAGTTCAAATTGTCCTGAAAAAAAAGAGGTGTGTCAATTGTCTGTGCACCAAAGGGTTGATATTTTACAAGCTTTTTTAGTAAATGACACCAGACGGAAAATTTTATGTAAAAATACCCTTAGGTCTCAGAGGGTTAATGGCACAGGTGAAATTACACTATATTTAGCACAAACAGGGCTACCATAATATGTGATCAACATGTATGTACATGTTTGTATTTTTGAGAGAATATTGTTTATGCGTGGTTATTGAAAAAACTAAAAATTAAAGTTTCTGAAATAAGGCCACAAGGAAATATGCGTCCACAAGACTTTTGACTAATGGATGTTGTTGCCTAGAGTTTTTTCTTCACAATGATCTGAAAATCATCCCGCTTAATCTTTCACAGAAAACTGTGAATTGGGTTATATTGTGAAAAACATTTTTTGTTTGCCAAGGCAATATGCGAATTGGCGTGAACAGGACAGCCCTCTTCATGTATAATTAGGTGATTCTCACCTGAGAGAGACGAAGACATAATAATGAGCCTTTCATTCAGGTGAGTCAGACAAGAATATATATATATATATATATATATATATATATATATATATATATAAATCAAAATATAAGTGAAAGTCAAAAACCCATTTTTAGTCATACCTGGAAACAAATCCTGGTCAAATAGGTTATATGGGCCATTGTGTAGAATTGGTTCAAAGTTAGAGTTGGAAACATCTTGAAAATAAAATTCTTTTTCCATATAAAGTATTATTTTTAAAGTAGGCTATGCATTTACATTTTATCATACATATTTCAAAGTTAAGTAAACCTTCAGGGAACATTCAGGATGTTCTGGGAACATTGAGGGAACATTACCAAGCAACTTTCTTGACACCAGTGGGACGTTCTCTGGGGTGAGAAGTGGGATTTCTGAATTAAATTTTGTCCTCTAAACGTTCCCAGAACATCCTAAATGTTCCCTGAAGGTCCTCCAAATAACGTCCCTAAACCCTTTAAAGAACTCCACGTCGTGACTGCCTGGGAACGTTGTGGAAACATTGCAAAGCGATGTTCCTGACACCAGCGGGATGTTCTCAAAATGTTTTGGAAACATTGGATTTCTGAATAAAATATGCTCTTCTAAATGTTCCCAGAACGTTCTGAATGTTCCCTGAAGGTCCTCCAAATAACGTCCGTCCCCAAACCCTTTAAAGAACTCCACATCGTGACTGTCTGGTAACGTTGTGGGAACGTTACCTGGCAACCTCCTTGACACCAGCGAGATGTTCTCAGAATGTTTTGGAAACATTGGATTTCTGAATTAAATATTGTCCTCTAAATGTTCCCAGAACGTCCTGAATGTTCCCTGAAGGTCCTCCAAATAAGGTCCCCAAACCCTTTAAAGAACTCCACATTGTGACTGTCTGGGAATGTTGTGGGAACATTGCCAAGCGACATTCCTGACACCAGTGGGACGTTCTCAGAATGTTTTGGAAACATTGGATTTCTGAATTAAATATTGTCCTCTAAATGTTCCCAGAACGTCCTGAATGTTCCCTGAAGGTCCTATAAGTAACGTCCCCAAACCCTTTAAAGAACTCCACATTGTGACTGTCTGGGAATGTTGTGGGAACATTGCCAAATGATGTTCCTGACACCAGCGGGACGTTCTCAGAATGTTTTGGAAACATTGGATTTCTGAATTAAATATGGTCTTCTAAACGTTCCCAGAACCGTCCTGAATGTTCCCTGAAGGTCCTCCAAATAACGTCCCCAAACCCTTTAAAGAACTCCACATCGTGACTGTCTGGGAACATTGGCAAGCGACGTTCCTGACACCAGCGGGACGTTTTCAGAATGTTTTGGAAACATTGGATATCTGAATTAAATATGGTCTTCTAAATGTTCCTAGAACGTCCTGAATGTTCCCTGAAGGTCCTCCAAATAACGTCCCCAAACCCTTTAAAGAACTCCTCATCGTGACTGTCTGGGAACGTTGTGGGAACGTTACCAGGCAACGCCCTTGACACCAGCAGGGACTTTCTCAGAACGTTCTGGGAACATAAAATTTCTAGCTGCGATAGCGCTTACGTTAGCTTCATATAGCCGTGGTTGGCACAGCTGTTAGCGGCGCACCCCCGTTCAGCATGACAGCAATGCGGCTCGTGAGCGGCAGTTGCGGGTCGGTGAGAGGGGGCAGGGAGGGCGAGGTCGGTCTTTGAGAATGGCGCTTCTTCCTGCACGGTACAACAAAAGGCTGGGCGATGGCTGCATATTCCTGGCCCAGGCAGAGAGCGCAGATAAGGCGGTCTCCGGCGCTGAGCGGGGCTCTGCACAAGCCGCAGGAGGTGTGAGGCATCTTGAAAAAGACGCTCGCTGCTCTTTTAGACAAGTGTCACATGGCCGAACACGCTAGTTATAAAAAGGATACGTCGCCGGATGGCGTAGCTCGCACGGATGGCTGAAGGTGGCGAAGACGGCTGGTTTCTTCAAGCGCTGTCCTAAGCTTGCGAGTTGCCCCTCAGATGGCGACACGGCTTCTGTAGTCCATCGATGTGGAGAGCTTCTCTGAAGAGATGAAAATCAGGGAAGCAGCCTCTGAACCCCGCATATATGCACCAAGCCACGCCCATTTTGGCGGGCTATGAAGCCATGAGGGCGCGGGCGCCTCTCATTGAGCGTGACATCACGCCAGGTTCACTGATACACTGCTGCAGTTGCTGCAGAGCAGCCTATGAGCTGGCTAGATAGCCCCCTCTAGGTCTGGCAGCTGCTTCACTGCGTTGACAATGGATACAAAATTAAGGATCATTTTTTGGCTTCAATATCTCAGAAAAGATTAATCTTTCCCATTGCGTAAGCTAGCTTACGAAATACGAGAGAACCTCTCGTAAGAGAACCATAATTAAACTAAATTATACCTGTTCTATCTCCATGCAGCATATATTCTCTGGCTCTGTGGGCATTATTGTCCTACTCCGATTTGAACTGAACACCACTAATACAGTTTTTGACGTTTTATTGCGTAAGATTGTCTTGGTTTTTGCTGGTAAGCTGGAGAATGAGCTCTTGAAGCTCGAACATCTGGGAGCAGAAACTAATTTGCATTTAAAGGGACACACACAAAAACAGCACATTTTTGCTCACCCCTCAAAAGTGGCAAATTTATCATGCTATAAAAAAATTATATGTGGGTTAATTTGAGGTTCACTGTCATCGCTCCTCCTTTTATGCTTTCGAAGCTCCTCCGTAAGAAACTCGAGACTGTTGCAGCATTCAGGTAATGCTCATTATGAGTCACGCGACTGATAAGCACCATTTTCTCCTTAAAACAAAATGATGATGCCCATTCTGGCAACAGTGACTGTGCTGTATATTATTGGTCCGAACTGATAAACGGTCCGTGAAGCACAGTTTCGTTCCGCTTTTATTTAGTTTCCCATTTGATGTTGGGCAACGTTGTGTTCAGGCTAGCATGACCGATATCAAAATGTTGGTCACACCAGCAGGAAAACTAGCCACAATCTGGATCCCTGTGACGTAAGCACCGGTGCAAGGACTGGGTAATAATCCTTCCTTTCCAGCAACATGTCACATGAGATTACCTCTATTAGCAAATCCAATCAAGTCATTACAAATATTTCTTTCTAGAATCCACTGTATGCAGATCACATTAGCAACTTTTATACCACGGGACTGTTGAATGCTTGATTCTGAGGGTGAAGTAGTCCAGGTCTGTTGGGCGCATTGCAGTTTCATAGGACTTTACCCAATTATTTTTATTACAGTTATTTCAAAGGTCCTTACAGCCTACAATAACAAATTAACCAAAACCTACAAAGACACTGACCAAGCAAACAAATAAACTAAAAATAGGATACAAATGTTGTGTTATTCCCACTGAAATTACATTTAATTGTCTACTAAAAGCATGCTTTTTTTATCCCGCTTTCTCTCTCTGCGCGCACACACAGACACACACTCGCACACTGATGGAAACACACAAGCACAACTTGTTGTCAACTCTACCCTACAATCTTTTTTTGTATGTGGAAAAAATGGCACAACAGAACAAAATGAAATATTACAAATATAGGAAAAACAAATCTTATATGTTTAGACTTTACTGAAGCTGTAAAACTAAATGTTTCTTGCAGCACAGGGTGATGTCAATATGCACATGTATGACGATTAGGAACAAATCTAATGTAATTTCATAGAAAACAATGTTAGCGGTGCTCTGGCATAGCAGGGTTTTCTGGATGCAAGTGAAACAGAGGGAGGCCACAATATGATTCATCCAATCGATTCATAACTATGTTTGGAATCCTCAAAACTTGTGTAAACTACAAACTTCCAATAAGTATTCTCAATCGCGGCTATTTGTAGCGCAACATCTTACACAAATTCAGCTGTTAATGTACAAATAAATGCATGCGTGGCAGTTTAATCTTTTCCCATCTTGTTTGGACTCTATTTGTTTAGAACATTAGCAAAGGTATTCTGGTGTTAGTTTGGAAAGTGAGAAATGCACTGGTGTAACTTAAAAGACACTTTCTAACCGTATGCTTTATGCAAATTAGTTCCACAGGGGAAAGAAGGGTGTGCCTCACTGTGTGTGCTCCCTCTGATGCCAACAGCCAATCGAAGCACTGGAATTGAGAAGTGCCAAATTGCAATCTCTTCATCGGAAAGGGATAAATGTACCCTTTCAACAGACATTCCTTGCTCTGAGTCTCTGGATCATCCCGTGAGTGATTCTCTGGATCATCCAACAGATACACACCCATGTCTCTCGGTGAGACAATAGGCAATATATAGTTCTCAGTCTCCCATTTAGGGATAGATATGTCCTGAGTCTCCAGCCTGCAAAGGTTAAACCGAAAAAAAGGTCCCATGCTCTTGAGTCTACCGCTTGTGAGGCAGCAACAGATACGACCACATTCTGAGCCTCCAGTCTGTGAGGAAAGAGACATAAACAAACACTACATTGCCGTAGTGTTCGGTCTCAGGCATATATTGCCTTTTGCCCATGACTAGAGTCTTTGTCTAGTTAGACATTAACAATTACAGCACATACTGATTCTGCATGCCAAGTTGTGGGCCAGAGGCAGAAGACATACAGACACATTTGCAATAAGGTTAAGCTCGGGGGCAAACCTTTGTTATTTTGTTAATTATTGTCGCGGTACCTTCGTTTGTGTGTTGTTATGATTTCACTTTTTAAACTTTAGAATGTGTGTAATGTTGCTGTTTGAGCATAAACAACATCTGCAAAGTTACGATACTCAGTTTAATGCAAAGGGAGATATTTTCTTGTACAGAAATCAATTTTTAACTACAACAACCGGTGTTAATTTTAACAGCAAATTTTGATTTAGTTTTAGTCATAGACTTTTGACTAAAATACTATTTAGTTTTAGTCATATTTTAGTCATCTGAATTGTTTTTGTTTTAGTCTAGTTTAATCTTTTCCCATCTTGGGAAAAGTTTTAGTCTAGTTGTTTTAGTCTAGTTTAATCTTTTCCCATCTTTTCCCATCTTTTCCCATCTTGTTTTAGTCTATTTTAATCTTTTCCCATCTTAGAACAAAAACAATTCAGTTTTTTTTTTTTTGGCATTTTCTTGTACAGAAATCAATTTTTGACTACAACAAACCGGTGTTAATTTTGACAGAAAATTTTGATTTAGTTTTAGTTATAGACTTTTGACTAAAATACTATTTAGTTTTAGTCATATTTTAGTCATCTGAATTGTTTTAGTTTTAGTCTAGTTTTAGTCGACGAAATTCAATAAGACTAAAATATAATAGGTTTAGTTAAATTGCAATGCATTCATTTAGAATTTCTCTAAAATGTCCAAACCCATATACTCCCGGATCTTTTCACCTAATAATGTGAATGATTTTTAAGTTTGAACATGCAATATAGATATAGATTTAACTACTGTGACTTAAAAAAATATCTTACAATTAAATAAAACCACTTTTCCTAAAGTAAATCACAGTCTTCTTTTCAATGAATGATAAATCCATTCTTTATAACTTGCATACATCATTCTTTATTCTTTCGAGCAGACATATTTGATCAGCACGTTCATTCTCCCAGACGTTTATTTTTTTTAACGTTTTATGAGACCGCAGGGTTGATCAGCACGTTACAGTACAAATGCGCGCATCTACCACAAACACAGGACATCAGTTCTGACTGGATCGCTTCCCAGATCGTCACCATCTAACATTTTCGTCTAGTTTTTATTCGTTGATGAAAATATCAATAGACTTTCGTCATAGTTGTTAATTATCGTCTGTGAAAAAATGTTGTTGACGAATCATTCTCTAAATTAACTAAATTAACATCAAACAAGCGGCTGATTTTTCCCAGGTTGGTGACATTACGAACCCTAAAGTTCAGTAGCCCCGCCCACTGATTCGAGCAGAAGTAAATAACAGAAGTGACACTAACACTGGATCTAGCAACTAAGCAATAAACATGCCTTTGATGAGTGCAAAATGTGATGCCAGGTTGTGGAAAAACACAATAGCTGCATTGGATTTGCAGGGAGCCTGAAATTACAAAAAAGATGCTGTGCCTTATATTGGAACAGCGCAACACAATTGTGAGTAAAAAAGCTTTTATTGTGTTACTATTGCTTTGACGCAGATCGTTTGATATGTACGGATTATGTGTACATTTCTAACCAAAATCACCAGTGCAGTGACCAGTGATTTCTGATATGTATGATTGTAGGCCTACAGTCCGATGTTTTTGTCTCAAAATCGTTTTATTGTCAGTAAATCAAACCAGTGGCTGAACGGTCAACTTCTTACTCTTAGTAGGATGAAAATAAACTGATTAAATCATATATGAAAGCGATCAAAGATTGTTCCCTTTACAATTGCTTACAATTTCGTGCAGTTATCAGGCAAAAATGCAAGTGATCGCACTGGCGTCTTGAAATAAAACAACTGAATAATGTCTTGAGCTGTGGGAACTGTTGTATAAGAGGAATATTTGGCTCTGGTCCATTCAACTATTATAAAATAATGCGCAGCTGAGGTGTAACGGCCTCAACATGAAGCGAAGGGGCCTGTTACAGCTCTAGTGTGCATTGTTTCAGTAATTTAAATGGTCCTTCATCATTTATTCTTAATATATATATATATATATATATATATATATATATATATATATATATATATATATATATATATATTAAGAATATCTCCTAGATGCTGATTGGTCAATACAGCGTTCATCAATGCTAAAATCAAATCATTGAAATAAAAACTTGTCACAATACCAAAATTTCAGTAGTTGATACATTAACAGTAAAAATGCATGATACCATATACCAATTTTCATCTCAATATCTTTCAAGCTATGTTGTACAGAACCGTGTAGCCTTTGATGTTGTGCAAAAAGTAGCCAGTAACCAGCTGCAGTTTGTTATGCCATTGATTCAGGTGCAGATAATCTGAGAGCTGTCTAAGCCTTGCTTGAATTTTGCATTACTGTTTGTCTATGTTCTCACTGTCCTAGTTTAAAAGAAAAAAGAAATAATGAAAACATATTTGTTAAATGTTATTGCTTCAAGGCCTGTGACAATGACAGCAAAAAGATATGATGGACCTTTAACCATTTAACCATCATCACTTCCTGCTCTTTCAGAGAATATTCAATCACATGCTGCGTCCCAATTCGCTTAATTATACTACGCCCTAAAAGTATGTACTCTTTTTGTGAAGAAAAAGTACATACTTTTGAGTGTGTAGCAAAAGAGTAGGCAAGCTTTGGGACATACTATCACGTCATCTTTAACGGACAGCTCTGTCGCGTGCTGCGTGCATCCTCACCGTAAACTGCCCTGTCAATCATCTTGTCACAACTAAAATCCTCCATTCAATCTAATTTAATTTCCTACCGTTTCGGAGCACGTTCATCTTCCAGTCGTGTCTTTCATGCGGATACTCTCCCCATGTTTGCAATTTGACTATAATGATGCATTTTGTAAAACGTATCTTTACAAAAGTTCACAATGCTTCTGCATATGCAATATGATGTGGACAACATTGAATAAATTCATTTTCGTCAGGTTAGGTACTGATAATTAATCACTCAAAGCTCTTTATCTAAACCTCTCTATACTTTTTACTCATGTTTGTAGTTGTGACCGAATCCTCGTCCACCGCGCAATGGTTTGTGGGCAATATCAGCCGTTAGAGTCTGCATCGATCTACACTTC
Organism: Pimephales promelas; assembly: GCF_988280905.1. Classification (NCBI taxonomy): domain Eukaryota; kingdom Metazoa; phylum Chordata; class Actinopteri; order Cypriniformes; family Leuciscidae; genus Pimephales; species Pimephales promelas. The sequence goes on from NC_142774.1 coordinate 25,047,182, forward strand.
GGATTCTGACCGGATATAGTAGACCATCTGGGTATCTTTGAAACACTCATTTCAACATACTACGATTTGGGACGTACTAATTCTATTTTCGAATACTATTTAGGACGGATAGTATGCGAATTGGGACACAGCAACAGTGTTTTTTTTTTTTTTTCTTTTTTTTTTAATTATTCTTCTCCTTCTGTCTACACTTTTCTCCTTCTTCCATCTCCACTTTTTTTTAATCTATACTGAACTGTATCCAATAAGCTCTAGAGAGGGGCCTGCTAACCGTCCCATACTAATAAACATCTGTTATTCAAATGATGTACTCGCTTAAAGACACACCGGGACTGGAAAGCAGGGGGGATTGAAAGAGAAGAGTTTCACAACATCTTAAAAAAAAAATATATATATATATATATATATTTTTTTTTTTGTATTTTTTTTTTTTTTTTAAGATGTTGTGAAACTCTTAAATAAATATATATATATATATATATATAAACAAATCTATGGTGTTGACATGAAGAGAGAAGCTGTAGTAACTGTTTTTCTAGAGTGGCTGGTGGGGCCATGAGAGACCTTCAGCTGATCTCCACAGCTGGAATGCTAATAAACCACCTTGCACTGCTGCTTATAATATAATATATGCTGCACAATACGACAAGGAGTTGATTTTAGAAGCACAGGTTTTATACCCGAAATAGGTGAAACATGGTGGTTAGAAATCTCAATTTAGTAGTGGATAATTTATTGGCAAAAAAAAAAAAAAACTGTGCCCTTGTTGTGATGCAACTGGAGTATTGCCCAGAGTTCTTTGCTAGTAGTTATAATATGATGAACTAAGCCACTGCAATTCAGCAGAGGTTCTTCTACCCCTGCACTAGCACAAATGGGAGGGGAACTAGGTGTGTGTTTCAGGTGCAGATGTCTCACTGGGGCCTACCCCAATCCTCAACAGGCTTCTTTTGGGTCCTAATAATAACTTGAAAGTGCCTCTTTTTGCCCCTTTTAATTAGTCTCCAGAACCTATACAGCTAATTGGTGGTTCTTAATTGGGTTTAGATTCGCTACTTGTCTGTTCGTATCCCCCTGCACCCCACCCCAATCCCTTCTCAGTCTAGGTGGAAAAAATCCTCACACCCCAGCCAGGGGTTTTATGTTTCTTGTCACTTAGCACTTTGATTTCTTGGTGAATTAAGAGCTATTTAATTAGCGGGGTTTCTTTTTATATCCCCGTCTCAGTGGGGGAGAGATTTGGATGGTGTCAGAGTTGAAGTGATTTAAAGGTAAAAGAGGAAGTTTCAAAAGCGGTGGCTTAACACACTTTGACAGAAACTTACTGCATTCACAGTCTAGAAAAAAAGTACATTCATGCACCAAAACAACGGCAATAGTTGTCAAATAACATAGTAGCATTACGGCCTCCTTTACACCTGGCATGTTTTTCGTGACTGGATGCTTTTTGGGCTAGACTGTATTCACACGTTCATGCGTCTTGTCTCCAGTATGATCAGATAGAGCCTGAGCAAATCGCTACTTGCATATACATGAGTGTTTGCATTAACTGAAACATTTTTATTATTTTCCATTTTAAAGACATCAATGGATAAATGCAAATGCTTTTCTTTTCTTATCTGTCGTTACTAACCCCTCAGCAAACCATGTTAATGGGGACTATAAGAAAAAGTGGACAAAAAGTTTTAGTCATCAATCACAATGTGAATTTTGATGTTATTACAACTGGCTTTAATTGTGGTCGAGCGCAATCCGATTGTGGTACAATCACCTAAAACTGTTATTTCCAGTTGTGAGGGGGCATTTGAGTTTCCTGATTAAACTCAGTTATGCTTTGGGTTTGTGGTCAATAAATGGATTGTACTTTAATAGCTTTTTCTTTAAATCAATACATACCTGAGATGTAGTCTATGTATGAAAATAATTTGCAGCATACATGTGAGAAAAATGTATTGTAGAATTTTTAGAAGTGATACTGAAATTGAAATAAATAATATGTTTTGTTGTATTGCTACTGTAGTATAGTCCATCTAAATAACTTGAGTGTGGCCATTCTTAAATCTGTTTGATATGTTTAGAGCTAATCTGGAGGAGAAACTAAATGCAGCCTTGGACTCAGTTGCAGCTCAAGACATACAAGAGTGTCGACAGGAGGAAATGCAAGGTATCAATCACACACATCACATCGTCCAAACACACATACACACATCACAGGCATCAGTCATCTTTTATTGCCCCATCATATATGACTGTTGACCAGGCTTATAGTATGTGTATAGAGCCCTTTTGCACCGACATCACAGTTACGTCACGGCGCTAGCTGGAGGCAAAACAAAGTGAAAACTGGAGGCGACCAATACAAACCATTATTGTTACTATTATTAAATGTCATCTTGTTGTGTTGTTTGGTGCAAGAATTGATGAAAAAATGAATATGCTGTATCTGGAATTTTTGATTTCTAGAAAATATTCACATCATTAAAATCGCACCGAAATGTCACTCTTACATTGTCTGGCGTCTCGGCGCTGGCTCGGCAGAACTGCGGATCATACACAGAAGTCTTGTACAGGACCATATAGGCCTCTAAAGATTTATATGCCCTCAGTTTCTCTTTACGATCGGTTTCTCTATAAGGTAGGTGTAGAAGTCAGGCCACTCACCCGAGGTAACGTAACGTTAATTCTGTCAGATCGTCTATGCATTGAGTGAGCGTGTAGGCGGCTACGTGTCGGCCAGTCTGGTTCCGTTCGTTAAAAATAACTTTTGGAAATAACAATTGCGGTCCTGGAAACTGAGTGACCTTACACGTTAAGATAAAATCGGATTTTCTCCAGTCATTGTTAAAAAACAAGCTAACAATACTTGCTAACTAGCGTTAGTGAAGCGGTCAGAGGGATCGTTCTGCCTCCACCTAAGCTCCGCCGAAAAAAAAAAAACGTCACCACGTTTACCAACTGAAAATGGGTCTATACTATTATGGACTTTATTTTTATATTTTAGTTCTCCCTTTGAATTTTAGTTTAAGATTTGTAACTTTTAATTTTATAATATAATATTTAATAATATAAACTTAAAGATAAGATATATATATATGTAGAGGAACATATGTAGGATGTATATATTTATTTACTTATGTAGAGAGAAAGGGAGTCCCAGGTTTGAAACTACATGAAAGTGAGTAAATAAATAAGAATTTTATTTTAACATATTTTATTTCAGTTAGTTACCAAAGGAACATTTATCATTTTCATTTAAGTTTTTCCGTCTGATATTTATATATTTTTTATTTTATTTTAGGTTTCTTTCTAATTAATAAAAACATTTTTAATGTTTTTTTTTATAGTTTTGGTTATCAATAACAACACTGCTGTTGACCTATATTGTTCCTTTATATCAGAGATTATTTCTCATTAAATCCTCCTCTTACCAATCATTTAAAAACTTTAAGATTTGTTACATTAAGTATTATCCATCCCTCTGGACTGTGGCAAAGTCAGGTCATAGGTGACACAGAGCAACGTTATACACCATGAAGCACTTCCCCACATGCAGCTGCCGCAGACACACACTTTCATCTTTCATCCCATTTCTGTTCCAGTAAAATCACGAAATAAAATTATGACATGACCATTAACCCATGAGAATTTGAGAGAGGTAGGTCCAGATGTGCTTTCGGAAACCCAATTTGCTGTATTCCCAATTGATTTCAAACTCACATGGCTCTTTCCACACCCTCAGAAAGGATCTTGTACATTCCTATCCGTCAAACGCTCCATCAGAGCGATCTCTAGTGTATAAGCACCCTAAGTTCTTTTGGGAAAATTGGCCAAATCTTGGTAGGGACCTTTCTGAAAGTTGGTACCATTCCTACTGTACATAAATCCATGTCTGTGTCATGAGAAAGTGTTAGTTATTATAATCAACTATTTTATCATCACAACAGTTGAATGCAACTATGTGGAAAAAGTGTTGTCCAATTTGCGAACAAATGACTCTTATGAGCTGATTCTTTTAAGTCTTAAATTCCAGTTGAATAATGTAAATTTAAGGCCATAATCTTAAATATCTTCAATGGTATAATAAAAGTCTTCATTATAATTTCAAGCGGTCTTGAAAAGACCTATTGTGCTTATTTACATTTTTAACTTTATTGTGTAATGTTACTGTTTGTGCAAGTCACTCCAATTCTCTATATCAGTAAACTATACATCAGTCTTCAAAAAGCCATATATTTGATTTGAAAAACACTGCAGAAACTATGAGATTATACACTGAACAAAATTATAGACGCAACCCTTTTGTGTTTGCCCCATTTTCATGAGCTGAAACTCAAAGATCGAAGACTTTATATGTACACAAAAGGCCTAGACCCACACACAAGTGTAAGACACCAGGACGGAGGACGCAGGCTGGTGTTATTGTACACAACTGGATGCTCCAACTCCAGTAAGGGTGGAAAGACACTAGGAAGCCGGGGGTTGCTGCTAGTGTAAATCACAAACCGAGGCTTTGCGACTCTTCCATTCAGATAGGGGTACCCCGAACTTAGTCAATGTGTTATCTTATTTTTATGCAGTATGTGTGTTTCTCTTCTGTAAAACACTTTGTAAACACTGTTTGAAAAGGTGCTATATAAATAAACCTTTACTTACAGTTTGTACAGTATAAAAACATAGTCTATGGAAAGTCTACATAATGATATAAAAAGAAGTGTGTGTGTGTGTGTGTGTGTGCGCAGGTGAATAGGTGTTTTTTTTTTTTTTTTTCAAGTGAGTGCATGATACTACTGGGAAAGACAGGTCTGTGACTCACTCAAATTTCAGCCTTGCTGCTTACTGTCCAAAGGTCACTGACTGTAAATATTTCACAACATTTTCATTCGACAAATGAGCATCCACATTCACCATGAAACTTTTATTAACCAGAGTCGGCAGAAAGTTCTGGTCTCCAAATGTGTTTATTTTCCCATCTTTAAACAAGCAAAGCAACAAAGTTCCTGCCATGAAGTCCAAAACACAAACTCCATCATACATTGACAATTACCTTCAAAATTAGCTTGTATTTCTCCACAATAATCTGCAAGATTGCTTCAGGTCAGAAGGTTTTGATTTGTGGTTACGAGTACTTTTTCCCAGTCTGTCTATTAAAGGCCTCTTTAAGAGCTCAATCAGTTGAATAGACCCTTGAAAAGACCAGAAATTATGTGTTATTAATGATAATTTATTTGAATTGGGAAAGTGGCTGTCAGGTGACAGTATGATTTTTTTATTCCTTTAGCTGAGCTACTGTTTCGGGAAGTGTCGGAGGAGGTCAGGAGGAGCAGCACCCCCATCAAGACATCCGCACGAAGAGTAGAACAGACTTTTAAGAAGGTACCAACCGTGTGTTATTTGATATTTACATTTTTGGAAAAGTTTAGCCTTTAGCTGAATTTTTCAAAGAACAATGAACTGAAGTCATATAGATGTGTGCTTACATCATGTGCAGAGACACAGACTATCGGCAAACATAAAATGTATGAAATGTAACACTTTTACAAAAAGATTCAGTTTGGAAGGTATCATAAACATTAACATGGACATTAAAAATTTAATTTTACTTTACAACCAGTTTCCATTAGTTATTTTTGTATGCATTAATTGAAATTACGTATTAACAACAAGCAATTCATTTGTCACAGAATTTTTTGTCTTTGTTAAAATGTTTTGATAAAAATACAACTGTTAATTTTTAGTTCATCTAAGGTCCATTAAACAATATTAACACATTTTAAGTTTTAACATTAAGATTATCAAATGCTTTATAAGTATTTTTACATATTTAGTTAATGTTAACTAATGTAGTTAATTAAAATGAACAAAGGGAACCTTATTGTAAATTGTTACCTTAATTTCAGTCAAACAACTTCAGTCTTTTGTCAGGGGTTTGGTTTTGTTAACATGTCAGGTGTTTGCTTTCTCTGAAAGACAGGTGTGACGTGTATTTAATTCTTCAAATATTTATATATTGTGTCATGTACAATATACTTGGACAGAAAAATCAAAAAAGTGTAAATATATTCAATTAAGTGATAAAATGTATGTATAAATTGACATTTGCCTAGATTAATGCGGTAAACATATTTTTCGGTTATGTTGCTTACTGCATAAACAATTGTTGGCAAATTAAACCTTATAATAAAGTGTCACTATTTCAATGAAACAACTAGTTTATTGATGCAAAAGTAGGGATGCACCAAAATCTTGACAAAAACACATTAAAATCCGTATCCCCAGAAGCATATTAATAAAGAGCATTTATCTATGCTTGAGCAGTCTGCTGTGACTGAGTTTAGGCACTATGGTGTACACAAGGAGAGAAACTAGTGAGAATAAAATACACATCCTTAAGCACTTTACAGGTTAAAAAGACTTGTGTAAAAAAAAACACATTTCATCTGTGAATTACACAATTACAGTTGTCCAATATTTTGCAATATTATTGAATGTTTAAGTTGTTAGAGCCTGAAGTTTCTTAGCAAAGTCTACGGTTTTCGTGTGTCCATAATTTTGGGTTTCAAATTTGGCCAAGAATTTGTGCAAAACTAACGCAAGTGGTTCACATGCAGATCTCAAATTGTCTAAAACGCTTAAGGCTCATTTGAATGAAACTAAACTGCTCTGTTTGCGTTTGCTGACACGCTGCTGATGTTTGACACTGGGTCTTTCACTCAATTAATACAAGAAAATCATTTGTCATTAGCATTTAGCCGGAGCAAATCAAGCTCACGGTCTGTTCAGAAGCACTCGACGTCCCTTAAAGCAACATTTAGCTTGGTTCTTGCTGGAGGGGCTGGTGAGGACTGAGGGAACGTTCTGAGCAGAGGAATGAAATGGTTTGTGGAATAATTCAGAGCAGATGATGGCATTGTGAGCGATGCCAGCAGCTGCCATATGGTCGTGTAATGGGGGCTGTCATCGCCTTTATTACCGAATGACAAGCACCATGTTAAACTTAATAACCCACAGGGGCAGACTGCTGTTTATGTGCTCTTGCAAACGCATTATAAATGAAATAATTTTTGATGGAGTTGTGAGAGGGAGGGGCGAGTCGTTGTCAGCCAGCCGTAAAGGGGCCTAATGTTGTTTGAAAGGTGGTGTAAGGCAGCGAGAGTGCTAAATAAAAGGCAGCGATTTGCCTGGGGGTATACACCCAGCAGGCATCCCCTCCTCTCTTTCACACCCTCCACCAGGATTTGACAAGCTGCCTAAATGGCCCTCTTTTATGTTTAGCCATGAGTAACAAATTTGTGGGGAATCACAGAGTGCCCGGAACAGACCCTCTCCGTAAAGGCCAAACGAGAGTTTAAAGCACAAGATGTAGTGATAATTGTTTTTTCACGTGCCTCTGCTTACTCCCACAGATAGAGCAGTTACAAAGTCAAATGGTCTCTCTGGAGAGCGAGATCATGCGCTTGCGAGAAGACAACCAGGCGTTACAGGAAGCGAACAGAGCAGTGGCTGGAGAGCGGGGCGATCTGCAGGCCAGAGTTCAGCTCTTGAACCAGCGCAAGGAGGCCGAGGAGGCCCAGGCCAGAGAAGAACGGGCTCGACTGCTTGCCCAGCTGCAGAGTTCTGAGCGGGAAGCAAAAGAGGCCATGAAATCTGCCGCCCAGGCCAGACACAGGCTGCTAAAGCTCCGACAGGAACTGGGAGTCCTTCGAGCTGAGAGAGATTTCCATCGGTCTGCAGCTAATCTCAAGGCGAAAGCTGCCACACTGGCTAACAACAAGACCAGGTCTAAAATGCCCTGGGCTGATGCCTCCAGCAGAACACGCATGCGCTCGACGCAGAGCAGGATGGACAGTCCCGCCAAGGACGACTGGGAGGACATGAGCGCAGACAGGTACTTCCCCCACCTTTCACTATCCTTGTCTTTTTCTTGTTTTCCATCTCTCAAGCTCTCATTATTTTTCTGACTGTAGGGACAGCACGCATATGCAAAAACACAAGCAAACGGGTGATTGAATCCCAGCTTCTGTCTAGTTGGTATTCAAAAGAGAGAAAAAGAGCAAGAGGGGGGCAGAAAGAGGGGAAAAAAATCTGATCCTTTAAATTATCCTGGGATGTCTTGCTAGGAGCTTATTGACTGAAATTTGCATGTAGAATTAGCCACCTCTGAGCAGCCGAGTTGAACCGGCGCCAGAAAGCACCTGAACCCGCCCGCAGCCCCTCTCTGTCTGCCCAATGCCATTTTCCCAACGTCACGAGCCCTAAAATTGACAGTTTGGCAGGTTAATTTAATTTGTGATTCCATTGCATATTCATCCCTGACAGAGGAGGAGTCCCAGGCAAACCCTGGCCAATCAGCTGAGTTTTCTTGTGACGTTCCTATTCTGCTGTGATCCCAGTGTCTCGCTTCTCTCCTCCTTTCCCTGCACTTGCTCTAATTTAACAGGATAAATTTTGAATGACTCGGTTCGGGCTCTCTACCAGATGTCGACAAGCTGTTTAACATCTTCCAAATCAAGCAGCGTTTTCAGTAATTACTTCATGAAAGTTTTATGTCGCCTACAACATCAGAGTTCATGACATGATGGATGGTATGATCCACAGATTTATTTCACCCAAATGCACCACTACCTCAACAAAACGGCATGCTGGAAGCTTTCCAAATCTGTCTCAAAGAGGCTCTTGAATGAGACGCCGCAGCATTTAGAACGTCCCGACAGTGCCTCAGCAGTTACGCACCACACATGGCCGTTTAAGCTTAAGGGTTGTCTGGTTTTTTGCTAATTAACCATTCTCATATGAATTCTACGCCACATAGTAGTCCCCAGTATACAGTATCTATTTATCTTGGTAAATAAATAGATATTTTACTACTTTATCTCCACAGTGACAGTGAACAGTTCTCTCACAGCCTGCAAAGTCGATGTTCTGCTCCGATTCGTCCAGCTTCTCGGAAAACTAGGAAGGTTTGTTGCATGACTTTTTTGGATTTTGTTTCTTATCTGTTTTTTATGGAAGCTTGTTTCCGCCATTGAATAAAAAATATAATAAAGAATTGTGACTTTTTATCTTACAATTCTGACTTTTTTTCTCACAATTCTGACTTTTTTTCTCACAATTGCGAGTTTACATCTCGCAATTCTGACTTTATAACACATAATTGCGAGTTTATATGTCGAAATTCTGACATCTTTTCTCAGAATTGTGAGATATAAACTCGCAATTGCGACTTATTAGGCCAATTCCAACCCCCCCCCCCCCCCCCCATCAGAATAGTTTAAATCTCACAATTCTGACTTTATATCATGCAATTCTGACTTTATAACTCGCAATTGCGACTTTATATCACGCAATTCTGACTTTATAACTCGCTTTGCGACTTTATATCAAGCAATTCTGACTTTATGTCTCGCAATTCTGACTTTATAACTCGCAATTGCGACTTTATATCTCGCAATTCTGACTTTATATCTCGCAATTCTGACTTTATAACTCGCAATTGCGACTTTATATCACGCAATTCGGACTTTTTATCTCGCAATTGTGAGAAAAAAAAGTCAGAATTGTGAGATAAAAAGTCGCAATTATTTATTTTATTTTTTTATTCAGTGGCGGAAACAAGCTTCCATAGTTTTTTGTTGTTGTTGTTGTTGCTAAAATTAAATAATTGTTATTTTTCTACAAATCGGTAAGTTTCATTTGGAACAAAATAGTCAATAGATTCAAAAGACATTTTAAAGTTGAAGTGCATTATGTAGTTTCTGAGCTTCCACCTTCATGAAACAGAATTGCAGAAGTAATGACTTTACCAACCTTCCAACCCTAATCCTATTGTAAGTGATATCACTCAGTTCTTATTGATCTAATTACACTATAACAAGGACCCCTAAAATTCAAGAGTAACCAAAGTTTTCCGAAAATTTCCTCCATCTGCCAAACATATAGCTACAGGCCTAGTTTCGGTCTAATAGATTTTTTGATCTAGTAAGATCTATTACTCTGTCTCATTCTTATAGAATTGTTATTTAAACGTTATAGTTATACGTCAAGTGGGTAGCTCTTAAGCAGAAAACTGTAGAATGATCTTCTCAAAGGTTAGGCCCCATGTAATTGGATGAGGCTATGTTGTTTTAATACTTAGAGTTATAAAAAATACTCTCTTCACCTTGAAATTGCCTCTTTTCATTTGCAAAGTAAAAAAAACAACATTTTCCGCTTGAATTTAAGCAGCTGTGTCGATCAGAAGATGCGTATCAGAGGTGTCTGATCCTGTAAAGTGCGATCTCTTCTCGTCAGTCTCTCAGGGCTCAGCTGGCTCTCCCCCATCCCCTCAGGGAACATGGAAGCTCCATATCTTCTCCTCTTTTCACTTCCTCTCAGCTCTACAGCTGTCAGCTCTCTCTTAGATCCTGCCTGAATGGCTCTGTGTACTCGTCAACTGTACTGGCTCACATCGGCGTGACAGTGGAGCAGAGCACTGCGCCGCCCGTGTCACACTAAAGAGCTTCTGAATAAATCCATGATCAAACCCACGGAGAGAGAGACTGATCAAAACCTTTTTAAATAGTGTTCGATACAAACGAGGGGAAAAGCCAAAGCCTCTTTGATGTGACTACAAACGCTTCCTCTGTGTCACTCTGCCGTGAGCCGCCACGTTACGTTATGTTAAACTGTTGCCCCAGCTTTTTGTGTCATGTTTTGTGTTTCCACCTCTTCCCTGCCTGCAGGACTGCAGGTACATGCTGATCTGCCCCATAGACGAGCCTGGAGAGGAATCTCAAACTAGAAACATCCAAATCCAAGGTAACCTGGTTGACGCAACTGTGCCCAGGCACTTACAGGATCAGTGATTGTTCTCTCTTGATGGCTTGCACAGCCCACGTCGTATAAATTCCTAATAGAAAACTGAGTCTACTATAAACTATCAAAACAGATTCTTATCAGTATCATTCATAAGGCAAAATATGAAATTTGTAATTGCAAAATAATGTCTGTTTACAAAAAGGTTGCCAAACATTCCTACTGCCCCTTCTGCCCACTTCTATCTATTTGTCGAGTCCCACAGTTGTTTAAGACAAAAGTTGGCATTGCATCACTTAAACACTTGTTTTTACTTATAGTTTGCTTATAATTGTCTCTAAGAAAGTAGACAAGATGTTATTTTAATATAAAAAAAAATGCTCACCTTAAAGAGGCTCTTTCACAACGCTGGTACGTTTTAGTTGCAAAAACAAATGGAGATGTAGTAAAATGGACTGCTGATGCTATGGTGATATCACTGCACCTAACACCTTGTCTACACCGGATGTGAACGGCATGACTTGACTAAAAACAATGCAATTATTATAAACAGTGATTCTGTCTACACTGGATGCTGTCCCGTTCAGTGTAAACAGCTTTTAGCTGTTGTGTCCGATGTAGACAGGGTTCAAAGCTCAAAGTGCCAGTTTTGTGCAAAAGACTATTGCAATGCAGAATTATGTTCCCCTTTTTGAATGGTGTATCACAACTGTAGCCCATTATCATGATATCTTGTTCAAAAGAGATTTTCTTAACTAGAAGGCCAAGCTAATAACTTGCCAGCCTACACTATCATTTTAAATGTTTGGGGTCAGTGTCTATTCACTAATCATGCATTCAATAAAACATTTATGAAACGAAGCAATTTCTATCAGTTTCCACACAAAAAATATTAAGCAGCACAACTGCTTTGAGATGTTACTTGAGCACCAAATCAGCATATTAAAATGATTTCTGAAGAAGGATAATGTGACACTGATAATTCAGGAATAAATTATTCTTTTAAATTGTTATAAATCTCACAATATTGCTGTTTTACTGTATTTTTGATCTAATAAATTCATCCTTGGCAATCTTACCCAAAACAGTAGTGTAACGCTAACTGAAAACGCAAAGAAATGAAAATGTTTGATATAAAAGATTTATGCTTGTAGGAATACAAGCTCAATAGCATGCCACAATATGTGTTCTGAAACCACGTCCCACATGCTAAAATTACAAGATGCAGGTCTTAAAGGATTAGTTCACTTTTGAAAAAACTGCTGATAATTTACTCACCCCCATGTCATCCAAGATGTCCATGTCTTTCTTTCCTCAGTCGAAAAGAAATGTAGGTTTTTGATGAAAACATTCCAGAATTTTTCTCCATATGATGGACTTCAATGGGAACCGGATGGTTCAAGGTCCAAAAGATAGTGTTAATAACAGTTTCAGATGCAGCTTCAAATGTCTTTAAACGACACCAGACGATGAATAAGGGTCTTATCATGCGAAACGATCGGTTATTTCAATGCTTATTCCAAAAATGTAACTTTTCTAAGGACAAATGCTAGCCTTTCTCCATTCTGTGAGGCGCGTTTGCAACGTCACGTAGTACGTAATTACGTTCAAAAGGTCACGGGCGACGTAGCCAGAAGTACAGAGTCAGAGTGTTTACAAGTTGAACGCATAGGTTGAACGTGAAAACTAACTCAAACGCCGTTTACAAAAAAGGAATTAAAAGGTAAAACAACGATGTCGGACGATTTTGATTCTGTACTTCCGGCTACGTCGCCCGTGACCTTTTGAACGTAATTACGTATTACGTGACGTTACAAACGCGCCTCACAGAATAGAGCTAGGCTAGCATTTGTCCTTAGAAAAGTTACATTTTTGGAATAAGCTTTGAAATAACCGATCGTTTCGCATGATAAGACCCTTATTCATCGTCTGATATCGTTTAAAGACATTTGAAGCTGCATCTGAAACAGTTATTAACTGTCTTTTGGACCTTGAACCATCCGGTTCCCACTGAAGTCCATTATATGGAGAAAAATCCTGGAATGTTTTCATCAAAAACCTAAATTTCTTTTCGACTGAGGAAAGAAAGACATGGACATATTGGATGACATGGGGGTGAGTAAATTATCAGCAAAAGTTTTTTTCAAAAGTGAACTACTCCTTTAATGTTGTATTGTTTATTTTATTATTGAAAACATAACTTCAAATTCAAAGTAACATTTTGCTGAAGCAAAATCTTCCTTAATTTTTGGGTGTTGTTCCAATTCTATGATGTTCTTTAAGAAATTATAGAGAAAATTGTGTAGTATTCACTAAAATAATGTTATAGCCACAGCAGTCAACAATTACAAAGCTGTGGCTGAATGTTTTTGATAAAATGTTTGATAAAATGCAATTTAACCCTAGTAACAAATGAACAGAGACTGAATGTAGCATTGTGTCCCCACCACCACCCTCAGGCGTCTCCCTGCAGAAGACGAGGAAGAGAATATCAAAGTCCCATGCTGTTTTGCGACAGCGTCTTCTGTCCCTCCAGCAGCAAGTCGCAGCCCTGCAGGCAGAGAAACAAGCAGCACAGCAGCTCGCAGCAGAGCAGAAGCAGAGACTAGTGCAAACACAAGTGCAGTTAGACTCCATTCTCCAGCAACTCAATGCCAGCAAGCAGCTTTCAAAGGTACCGCTTGACCAACGCTTTATTCACCCTTGGGGCTTCATAGAAGTCACAAAACATTCTTAAGAATAATATTTGTTTTTATTTGAGGAAATACTAAATATTTTTATAATAAAACTTTTTAAGGTATTCAAAATCATTGTAAATGTCACTTTAATTTAGAGTTTAAGTCAGGACTTTATCATTCCAGCATTATAATACCAAAATACACATGTAATCTAGCATATTTTTAGGTTATTTATGTTCCAGGTTGAATTACTATGGGCTATAAGATAGAGAGCTAGAAATCCCTTGTATAGAGGTATTTGCTTATTCCAATAAAAATAAAAAGGTAATAGGAGATTTTAAGGTAAATAGACATTCAATTTATTGTTAATTTGTTGTTTTATTAGAAAAAAAAAGATTTCTTAAAAAGTCAAGAAAATATTTCGATTGAATTATTTATTTAACTATTTATTTATTATGGTCATTTATTTTCTCATAAATTGTCTGGACATACTTGTGTAGCGATGTGTGGAGACAGACTTCATGAGGCTCATACATATGTCATTTTGTTTCCGAATGCACATGCACAGTGTTGTGTGTTGGCTCCAGTTAGACTGTGAGGCTGGAAATGCCAAACCCATTTGAGATTTGATTAAGACTCTTGAGTGGAACAGGAGGTCAAGATGAACGCCCAAGTGTCCAGAACCTCTCTCTTTCCAAAACACACCATGCTGCAGTGACACTGTGTGTGTGTGTGTGTGTGCATGTGCGCACATCGCATATATGATTGTTTGTTTGTTCGACTCTGAATCATGCATTATTAATGGAGTGGTGAAAGGGCAGCAGGTTGAGTGCCCTTACATGCTGCCCCCTGCTGCCCTGTAGTGTGATCACCCTCTTTAATTGGCTAGAGGTGGAGTGTCCAGATTTGATCCTCTCGTCTGATTAGGTGATAAAATCATTGTGGTGTGTGGAACGTGACTGTGCGTTGTAGTTTATGTTAATTTGAGAATGTTGTGTCTTCTTTTTTTCCTTTATTGGCTTGTGTAAGAATGGTTGTCTGTTAGAAAACTATACAGGGATTTAACATACAGACAGATGAATTCCGTAGAGTAAAGAAAATACCTTGAGAGGAACCAGACACATCTTCCTCGTTAAATAGTGTGTGATAGCAGATATCAGTGTCAACATATAATTAATCACATACATTTCTGTGAGAAAACACAATCAATTGCTCCTAACATTGTACCATACATATAACACATAACTTGTAATCATAAATATATTTCACATTGAATCTTCAAATTAATGTGGAAACAATATAAAAACAGTGTTTTAAAAATGTGATATTTAATATATATATATATATATATATATATATATTTGATATATATATATATATTTTGATATATATATATATCATTTTATTTTATTGTTTAATTAATGGGGATAAAAGGGATACAAATTAAAATTATAACCTTCAAATTAAAATAAAAATTATAATTATAAATATATTTAATATAAAAAATTATATTAAATATTGCAGTATAATTGAAAGCCAGGCCTAAATTGCAAATGATCAGATTGATTGTTTTTATTTATCATTTATTAACAATTACAGAACATTACAAATAGAATGACTTAATTTCATTGCATTTCAATATTGTACATGCTGTAATAGTAAAGGATGTGGGGTAAAGACATACTAAAAGCTTAAAAGCTACTTCAAGAATAAAAAAGAAAAAAACAGCGTATTTTTTATTTATTTAATTTATTCATTTATCTGTTTTTACATGTTAAACAGCAAATATTCATCGCCAAAAATTATTTTATTTTTTTTCCGTTCCAAGTATTGATGGAAAAATGTGTTGTTTACTTGTCCTATAGCATTTGGCTGGTTGTTTTGGTAATGGGTGATAACCAAATGCTGTGTATCTGCAAGAATGGGCCTATATAGAGGATGAGAGAGATAAATGGAGAGGGAAACACATTAATCTGTATTAAGCAACCAGGCAAATGTTGATATGATATAAGTTGATATAAGACTCCATCAGTGCTAACTATGGCAACCAGGGAAAAAGACGGCAGCCCACCATCACGCTATCAGCTGGAATGGCGGGGGTTTTAACACTTGGGTGTCAAATCCAGCTCTGCACCTTTGAATGCAAATATACTTGTGTATATTCATGAGTTCACCTAGCCGTATGCTGGGTCTTTTATTCTAGATTTAATTATTTGAATAGTGTCTGATCCCACAGCACTGGGGGGTTTAGAGTAAAACACTTCTCCACCAGCAGATGTTCCTATGATGGAAGGAGATGCAGGTGGGAAAAAAAGAGAGCAAATTTGTCCACAAAAAAACTTTTACACCTAAAGAAATGAAAACTACTTTTTGACGTTATTCACTTGAGATGTTAGTGGTCTAGTAAAAGCTATTTTAGTCTATAAGAATGGTCAATCACATTGAGATCATGTGACCTGAATATATCTCACATCATCTTGATAAACCACCTATTATCAGACACTTTAGATTGCAGTATAAAGTCATCATTGTTAAGAGATTACGCCTGCAAATTGGGTGTTTCCATTGGTAACCAAGACATTTTGAAATTCCAGGCATTCCGATGGTTGTCAATATTAAGTCCAACATCAGTATTATATTGGTTGTCTAAAGATAATTAATTTAGTGCATTGAGTCATTTAAATATAGAGTATCTTTTAATAGAGTGTTGAAGTACTTGATTGAAATGGGGAATTTCATTAGCCGGGTGCTGTTCAACATCACTTTTCAGTGTTTCTATAATTTCAGCATTCCAGATAGTTAGTCTGTGCATTAGTGGACAAATAGTAGTATTTGTCACAAATTACATTTTGTACAAGTGAATCATTGACTCAACCAGTTTGTTAAAATACACTTATTCAGAATAGAAAAAAACTACAACTGCTGTTTCTCAGTTGATTCTGCATGAAAGTCTTTTTATTTTCATTTTACAAATATAATAATAATAACAAAAACAAAAACTATTAGCTTGCTCAAACGAACTGCCCATTTTTGCACATCGTCATATAAACATTCTTATTCTGTAAACTGTCCTTTGCCCTTTTAAACTGTCCAGAAATGTAATAAAAGTAGATCAAAGAATTTCCGTGAGAGGAGACAAAGACTAATAAGTGGAACGGGATAAAATGTTATATTCTAGAACATCAAAAAAGAGGAGGAAAGAAGAAAAAAAAATCTTCAAACAACATATTTCATTTGGATCTATTTTCTGTCGATATGTCGGTGGCTTTAACCTTTTGTTGGACTACATTTTATTGGTATTATAATATTGGTGAAAATTGACAAAGTAATGTACATTTTTTTGCATAACATGTAAATTTATTACTAATTGATCTGTTGCATAAAAGTGAAATCACAGTGAATTATTTACTCATAATGAAATGAATGTCATTACAGCTGCAAGATTACTGGTGGAATATTTAGTTTAACGGTTCTATTAACTGGAAGCAAATATAGTGCAATTTTTTGACCAAAATTTCTGTTATTTAATTTATTTAGTAGTAATTGCATCAGTTTTAAACTTCTTATTATCAGCCAAGTTTTACACTTCCGCACATTATTTGTATCCATTCATGTTCTGGTGCTTTTTTTTCTTCTGTCTGTGTGAGTGCGAGTCTGTGTTTCTTCTGTATTAGTGTTCGTGTCGGGTGTCACACTTCTCTCAGCTCACATTGATCCCTGTGCCCTTTGTGGTCTGGTATCGATCCTTTATTTTGCTCATTTTAATGTCTTTCTCTCTCTCTCTCTCTCTCTCTCTCTCTCTCTCTCTCTCTCTCTCATTATATTGCCTAGGCAGAAAAGACAAAGCTTTTGTGATAAACGGCCAAGTTCAATTAAACCTAGAAGCAGAGTAGTCATACTGTACCACAGCTGAAGTGTCACAGAGCTCCTGTAGTGATCACACGGATGTCATGTGCAATATTAGTAGAGAATGGATCTCTTATTACAGAGTCTGTGATGCATATTAGATGAGATGAATGGCTTCTCCCTTCCGTACATGTGTTAGAACTGTGGTTGATGGATATTTTAGCACCACCTTATATACTGCATCTGCTGCAGTGTAATGTGTGTGTGTGTGTGTGTCTTGTTCTCTCTAAGTGGAACACATGCTCAACAGTGAAGTGACACTTTCATCAGTCAATCACAGGGCATATCCCTGTAGAGCTTCCAGCTGCTGTCTTTCTTTCTTTCTTAAATAAAAAATCAACATATTTTTTTATTTTATTCAACAAGTGCTCCTACCACAAGCTGGTGCTGTGACACAATAAGTGTAGGTGACAAAAGTGCTCTATTTGTCCTCAATCTAAGCTCATGTTGTTACGGATGACAGAGGAAACCCACTAAATGTACTTTGACAGGTAGGACACCATCGCCTATCTACCCCCACTCAGGTCAGCCTTCTCGTCAAGATGGCTGTCACTCCTTTGAGCCGTTCAGATTAATCATAGCGGTGGGATTACGAGGGCAGTGTGGCAGAACCCCTTTCTATCACCATGGAGGAGGGACTTGACAGGCTGTTTGACAGGCCGGGCCTGTAATCTGTGTAATTTGCAGGTGTAGTCCGTGTTTCTTTTTTTGGAAGGGTCGGGATTACCTCAGGATTAGACTGCTCGTCTGACAGTGAGGCTTTCAGGAGCTGTTAACGTTAAGCCTAACTAACCTCCCCACATCTCGTCCAAGTTTGGGAAGGGAGACGAGTGTGACTGGATTCGAACCAGCTTGACAGTTTAATTTACTGCTCCAGGTGACTGACTGGTCGTGGCAATTCGTAAATCAGTGATCTGAAACGTGACAAATTAGATCAAGCTAATTTATTCTTGCAAAAAAAAAAATGATATAATATAAATAAAATATATTTTATATAATATTATATATATAATTATATTTGTATAAAATATATTCATAATTTTTGAAACACTGTGGACCATAGTGTACATACAGTTGTTTATAGCATGGGTTTTCAATCTGGGTTGTGGTAACCCACTGAAGACTGCAAAGGGAAATTAGTTCATGTTTTAACTTATTGTAGATAATAATTAAATATGTGTAACATTTAGCACATTTTATATTATTAGTATGTTGGATGTTTAAAAAAATGACAATTTTATTTGTGTCATTATACAACTTGTACAAAATTATGCAGGTTTTTTGTTATTATTTTATTTTTTGACAGCCCTAGAGTAAGCATTAGAAAATAGTAATTAAAATCTTTATTTTAAATCTTCATTATTTATTTAATGATCTCCAGATAATACTTTTTATTTTTTTTATATTTTTTTATTTTGACTTAAGTACAATGACATTATGAATTGTTTTTTTTTTTTTTTTTTTTGCGACATCAAATATTTTTGTCTTTATCACACGTATTAATGTTTTCTGTTTGTCACTGTATAAATGTAGATTTTTACACATTTTAAAATGTACAGTACCATGCAAAAGTCTTAGGCCGCTACCAACTTTGTTGTTTACGAATGTTTTAATGACAGTCCATATTTATGTTTCAGTCTCTTTATTAAGATTCAAACAGAAATACAGGAAATATGTACAAAAAAAGTAACAAAATTAAGTAAAAATAAAAAGATAAAATGGCTTCTTTAAGCAAAATCAGTATTTAGTGTGACCTCTTGTACTTCTTCCAGTTTCTCAAAGAAGAAACTCTGGGAAACTTCTCATCATGTTTTGAAAGTTTTCCAGTCATTTTCCATTCCATTTAGGTTAATAAAGATATCTGTTTTCCTGCTATGGGCTCTATGCACGGCGTTATTTCCGGTGAAGGATTAAGGATGCTCGATAACTTCCGCCGATCATAGAGTCCAATGCAATACCGAGAATTTATAATTGAATTTTATACTCCATGGTTATTATACTAATGAAACGTTAGTCACAAAAACAGATAAAACAGACACCCCTCGTTGTGTTTATGCTTCTTTTTAAAATTATATTAAATAAACATAACTATATATAAAATTACATCTAAACGTATGTACGTTTCGTTTCAAAGACGGGAGGACAATATTGAAGACTCTGCCATAATCCCGTTTTGTCCGGGGTTTTTTTTTCTTCGGTTCTTTAATCTACACAACCGGAAATGGACGAGCATCCTTACGTCAAATGCGGAACTTATGCGTGTATATAGCCCATTGCACAAGTTTGGACAAGTGGAGGTCACTAAATACTTGCCTTTTTAGCCTATAGAACCATTTCTCTTGGATTTTTTTTTCTGTTTTTTTAATACTGTTTTTTTTTTTTTTTTGTCATGTTCTAATAAAGAGACTGATAAGTAACTACCATATTTAGGGTCATTATACCATTGCTAAAACAACATCTAATGGTGGACTTTTTGCACAGTACTGTATGTTTTCACATTTATACCTTACATTTATAAAGGGGTCATATAATGACATTTTTATACAAGTTAATATGATGTTTAGGGTCTAAATAAAAACTTGTTTTTTTTGTGCTTTGGCAGATACAGGCTTTAACAGTTTGTGGCCTGAGAGCCTATCGTGATCTGCAGCTATTTAGAACTAAGAATATGGAATAAGTGACAATAAGCATCAAGATATCACAGTAATATACTTTATAATATACCTTTATTAAAAATTCTCATTAGTATTTTAAGAAAACACAAATTTTACCTGGTCAAAAGCAGCTCTGTTTTCAGCACGCCGTTTCAGTGCATATGCCTTTAAATGATAATGAGTTTCGCTCACTCCGCCCCTCTATTCTGTGGGCGTTTTGACATAATACACGTGGAGTGTTGCCTTGACAACAGTTGAGGGTATATTTTGGAAAAACAATGGCAGCGGGAGTCTCTGAGGACACATCTGTGCAACCGTATCAGTTTGAACCGGAGTCGGAGAAGTTCGACAATTAAGGCTCGAACAGGACGTTTCTGAATGGTTGGTTAACATAATGTCACTTTGATTTATTTTTGTATGCACTGGCTGGGTAGAGTAGTAAGATACGAACGCTCTGTGTTTACTGATGTATACGTTAGTTCGTTGACAGATTGAAGTTAAATAATAGTCATGAAAAATGCGATTTTCAAAAAATAATATAAAGGTTAATAAAATTTTACACTCACTTTTTCTGGAGGTGCAGAGGGAACATAAATAGTTGGTACCGATTCTTTTTTCAGGAGCAGCTTCTTAGCAAAACCAGCTTTATACGGACCCTCGTTTATAAAGCAGTCTGCTGAGAAATGATTCGCGCTAACATGAAAGCATTGACGTTGCTCGTGGGGAATATTCGCTTCGAAAACAAAACTCAGCCAGTGTGTCTTCAGTGATTCGGATTTAGGAACATCAAAATGACTGCTTTGTTCGCTATTACACACAAGAACAGAACACCACAATCGCTTAGACGTTAGACGCCATTCCCCTCCTGCGTATTAACAATGACGGACTATGAAGACAGCTCGCTCAGGGCGGGGATGTGTTGAAACGCTGCTGTCAATCAACAATCGTGGGAGGGGCGTCCAACCGTGTGACGTTACTCAGTCGAACGGCTCGATTTGAGACGGGAAAACGCATAAGGAGATCAAAACACACAGAGGCACTGCAGTGCCAACGCACATTTCAGTACAATCAACTTGTGAAAGTACATGTACATTATATGACCCCTTTAAATGTCTAGCTTCACATTTTTCGAAGGTTATCATCATATGAGGTCCTTGGCATTATCAAATCTGAAAATCTGTGTTTTATTTGCTTTTGGGGGGGCAGTGGATGTGTGTGGATGTAGACAGAAAGCCACATGATCCTCCAGTGCAGAGTCATTTACAAACCCTCATATTATTGGAAACAGTATCAATGCATTTTAGTATGATGCCGGCATGACTTTCATTAGTGCAAACCTAAAAAAAAGAGACAGAGAGAGAATGCTCTATTAAAAGGTCAGAACCCAGATATCAGCAGTTGCATGAATGGCAGTTGCATGAATTCCACGAGGGAGAGAGAGAGAGAGAGAGAGAGAGTTGAGTTGCCATGCCACGCCACATAGGTTATGATAGGTGCAGTAAGAAATCATTATGTTTGGACAGAGAGTGAAGTATCACAACTGAGTGTTGTTTAAAATTCTGTGGTTTTATTCCCCAAACAGGGATTTGTGTTATTCATTTAGTTCTATGCAGTAACTGTGTGTGTGTGTGTGCGTTAGTGAGTGAGTGCAATTAGCCCTGGTGCTCAGCTTTCAGCTCTACGCAGTGTTGATAAACTCCCAGAGTGCACTGGGACGAACCGACAATGGCTCTATTAAGGCTGACAATCAACAGAATAACGGAGGAATGATCTGCCTCCTTATTAGCATATGGCTTTAATCGGATTTAGGGCTTTAATCGCAAACTCAAATGTAGTCCTGAGCCTAAATAATTCTCCTTAATCATAAAACCAACCAGAAACTGTTTAATCAGACTTTTGCCTTTTTGTTGTGCTGTTCACTTAATTGATATTTATCTGCTCTGTTGTTACGCAGCTGTTGTTAGAGCTCCTACATGTGGATTTGTTTATTTGTTGTTTGTGTGTTGGTGAGCAGAAGCAGGCGTGCGAGCTGGCTGGTCTGGAGCAACAAAAGGCGTCTCTGCAGATGGAGTTAGAGCGGTGGAGACATATCCGACAGCAAATACCGGTGAACCCCCATGCCATGGAACCGGAGCGCATGCAGGCCCAAGTCAAACAGCTCACTCAACGACTGAAGGTCTCTTACAATTATTTTCAGTTCAATAGGAACAGTTTCTACATTTGACTGATAGATTAAAACAGTAACCTGTGTGGAACGATTCGCATCAGTACAAAACAAATGGACATTATGACAATGGTTTATGCAATCACTGTTTTTAGAAATATTTGTCTTTATAAAGTGGTTATTTTAGGTCATTTAATAACTCTTTTTATAACTAACATTTGCGGTCACTTATATAGCTATATTTCTGAAGAATATAACAATTAATTCATCACAGGCAAACAATATTCATATTATACAGTACAATACCAGATTTATTAGCAAGCTATATTATGAAGCAAGGTATAATATAATATAATATAATATGAATTATGTGAATTATTATAAAAATATTTCAGAATGTTCAATAATTGTATTATTTGTGTATGTAAAGCAGTGGTTTCTAGTAGTTAACAAGTTTCTAAGACTATTAAGATAAGGAAATGAACCCATTGTTGATATTTTACTAAATAAATTAAATTAAACTGTGAAGTGCAGCATCTAATTTTATTTGGTCACCTATTCAGTCATTTATCTTATAAAATAAATGGTGACCAATGGCTATAGATATGTGCATATTCAAAAATGCACAATCGCATGATGCTGTAGATTTGATAAGCACTGGGAAGTTGTCATTCATGAAATAATGTTCAAACATTAAAGTTTGAGGTTCTCCATTTGTTAACTTCACTGTTAAGGGTCACTGTTATATTCCAGTGCACTATTTTTTGAGTTTTTCTATGTAAACGCACTAGACTGACGTGTTTTACCGTTGCACTGGCGTATTGCATTCTAAAGACGTGATACTCACGTTGAATTAAGACCTTGCGTATTTTCCCCATTCCACTGCCCGCATCTTGCTTTTTTCAAAGCAAAAACATGTTCTGTGTGAACCAGCCCTCACATTGTTTTCCTTATTTATTTATTTATTTTTTCTCCTATAAACAAGTCAGTGTGTTAAAAGCTGGTGACACTTTTGGTGTATAATATCAGGAAACTGATTTATGGGGTCTGGCACTGCTCTTTATGTTTCTGTGTTGGGCTCAATGATAGTGTCATGTTCAAGAGACAGGAGACTGTGTGTGTGGGTGTGTGTGAAATGCAGTCAGGATGTGTGCTACATAAACGAGTCCTCCGTTCCTTTCAACTAAAGACAAGGTGCACATACAAATATCCATCATTCACATGATCACAGGCATCCCACCAACTCAACCTGTCGTCAGAGTTTTCAGACGCTCTGTGCGTGTTCCTCTTACCTTGACACACATTCACAGAGGTTGAGCAAATGTGCCACTAAATAGATCAAAACCCAGCGTAATAAGTAATGCTATAAATTATAAAAATATAAATTTACTGTGGGACAAAAAATAATTTTAGATTCAGTGACAAATAAGCATGTCTGAGACCTGTCATGTTTTTAGAATTGTATTTGTGTGGGTTTCAAGCATTTTTTAGAGCCTTTAAATAAAAAGGTTAAATAAAAAGGCTCTAAAAAAGACAGTATAGCCATTAAGTAAATAAATATTTCCCTTACTTTGAATATTTGACTCTGAGTGCATGTCTTGTTCATTTAAAAAGAAAAAAAAAAAACGAATATACAAAAAAACTACAATAATCTAACCTATTTTTTGTTTATTTGTTTGTTTTGCAAATTATGAATTTTCATGTAGTAGATTACTTTTTTTTTTTTTACATCTAAAAAAAACTGACCATGGCGGACATTCATCAGTATCTACAGGGGTCCTCCCTGTGATTTATTATTGAAACTGAAATTATTATTTCATTGTCATGATAACAACAGGGCTTGCTGTATTTTACTGAGTAAGTTTGAGCCACCTTTTTTCTTAAAATATTATGCTTTTTTTTATTAGTATTAACAACTAATATTAACAAAAAATGAGCATTTGTTACAAAATTTCTAAATTTGTGTTAATGATGGTTAATAAAAATCCAACCGTTTATCTGAGGTCCATTAAAGACTATTAACAGATACAACTTTTGATTTTAATAATGTAGATTGATAAATGATTTAGAAATATTTTTCACTGAGGGTCAACTAATATAGTAAATGAACCTCATTGTAAAGTGTTGCCCAAATAATAATAAAAAAAGATATATCAAACTCCTTAGTTTACCTTTTTGAAAGAATTTTAATCCCATATTGTACTTAATTGCTTTTTGTCCAGACTGATACTTTTTTAACTTTAAGCCACACCTATTAATTTAAGCCTCACACATAATATGTCTAAATAAATATACTTTTTTTTTTAATAACTGTATATATCTCGACAAAAAAAATTAGTGTCACAACATTGACCTATAAAAGAAACTAGAGCCAATACACGGGACATAAGTAGATGTGTTTCTGTGAAACAGATGTGAAACAGCATCCTCATCAAGCATCCCGATGGCTCAATACTCATAAATGAGTCGTGCACAATGGGATATCAAATGATAGGATAAATGTGTGACTCTTTCTCTCCACAGAGTGCCAGCAGTGAGATGAGCAAACACACTGCTGCTAACAAGAGCCTGAGGGCTCAGTTAGATGAAAGAGATCAGACTCTGAAAGAACTGCACGAGAGGTAAATGCGCTCTATCCCCTCTCTTTCCTTCAGTCTTGAGGTATTCTCACTTCTTCACCCTCTCTTTCTCGTGCTCTGGGTCACTTTTGCAGTGTCTGATTCCACCATGTGGCAGACTTCAACACCGGATTTTGAAATGCGTGAAGCTGGCTATGTGCAGAGAGAGGAGGTGTAATTTCCTTCCCATGTAGTTATGCACTATTGTCATAAGATGTCTTGCCCTGGGCACCGAGTCTGACAATCTGTTGTGTTAACTGCATTCCATCTCCCTGTCCTTTTTATTTTCTTCCTTCGTCACTTGATTCTAGCCCATCTCAGTGAAAAAAAACATGTATCTTATAGTAAATAATACATTTAGTGAGATTTAGCTTGAAAAAAAATTGTGATATATATATTTTTTTTCCTCTCAAGGAGATTTCTTGTTTTAAAGCTACACTGTGTATGTTGATTCTCAGCAAAAAAACACACAAAAAAAAACATTTCAAAAGTATATGTGCTCATTTATGTGTAGTTACTTCTACCAAGTAATCAAGTATTCTCCTAAGCATAGAATATGCCATTTAAAATAGATACGAGCTAGTCCTATTGCGCCTCCGTCTTGAAAATACATACCTGTGAATTCAAGCTTCGCTCTTCGCGCTTTTACACTCAGTGGCACCGTGACAAATGCGAGGGGGAGATTACTCGCGACTCCCGGCAGATTTGAAAGCCTGTTTAAGATGGAGGATCACGCCTATTCTCAAGGACATGTTGTGCATTGGTTGTGCATAATGCAAGTTAAATAGAGAGACTGACACAGACAAAGCTTATAATATATTTTTAGAAATATTCACATATTCATACGACAAGTATTGCCCTGTTTCAGTCTACAGTAAATGCAACAAATATTTCAATTGTCCTTGGATGACTAAAGGTTTACAAAATGCATGCAAAAAGAAAAATAATCTCTATAAAGTATTTATTAAACTGAAAACTAAAGAAGCAGAGAATAGATATAAGTTGTATAAGAATAAGTTAACGGATGTATTAAGAATAGCCAAGAAATGTTATTATAAGAAATTATTGATTGATAATAAAACTAGTATAAAAGGAACTTGGGAGGTATTAAATAGCATTATCAAAAAAGGCTTAAAAAAAACGACTTATCCTGAATATTTTGTTGATGCACATGGTGAATATCATACTAAGAACAGGGTAGTGAATAGCTTTAACGATTTTTTTGTAAACATCGGCCGTGACTTGGTATCAAGTATCCCAGATGAACAAATAGAGCACAATATTGATAAAATTGAGATAAATTCAAACACCATTTTTCTTTCGGCAGTTAGTGAGGAAGAAGTAATGGATATTGTTCAAAAGTCGAAAAATAACTACTCGATGGACTGTTATTCCGTCAATATGGCATTATTAAAAAAAGTTATAAATAACATTAAAGCACCCTTAACGCACATTTGTAATCTGTCACTTCAAAATGGTTGTGTTCCCAAGAAGATGAAAATTGCCAAAGTTATTCCACTATTCAAAAATGGAAATAAACATAACTTTAACAATTATAGACCAATTTCATTGCTTCCTCAATTTTCAAAAATTCTAGAAAAGATATTTAATATTCGTTTAGAAAAATTTGTTGAAAAATATAATTTGATAAATGAAAGTCAATATGGATTTAGAAGCAAGAGATCTACATCTATGGCTATAATTGATGCCACAGAAGGATTATCAAATGCATTAGACAATAAAAAATTTACCATTGGAATTTTCATTGATTTGAAGAAGGCCTTCGACACAATTAATCATGCAATATTATTTAAGAAATTGGAAAGGTATGGGATACGAGGGGTAGCGGGCAATTGGATAAAAAGCTTTTTAAGTGATAGAATGCAATATGTGCAAATGGGGGAGTCCTCTTCTGATTGTCGTTTAATTTCTTGTGGTGTCCCTCAAGGGTCCGTATTGGGCCCCAAACTATTCAATTTGTACATCAATGATATATTTAATGTTTCTAAATTACTCAAGTTAGTTTTGTTTGCAGATGATACCAACATTTTCTATTGTGATGACAATTATGATAAAGTTATTAATGTTGTAAATACGGAATTAAGGAATATTAAAGAATGGATGGACAGTAATAAATTGTCTTTGAACTTAGATAAAACTAAAGCCATTTTATTTGGTAATCATAAGGAAAAAATGGATAAGATGATTGAGATAGACGGGTTACAAATTGAATATGTCTCTGAAATAAAATTTTTAGGAGTTATAATAGACAGCAAACTAACTTGGAAAACTCACATCAGGCACATAAAAACCAAAGTCTCCAAAAGCCTTGCGATAATAAATAAAGCCAAACAGGTACTTGATGAGAATGCACTACGTATCTTGTATTGTTCCTTAATTTTACCGTACTTAACTTACTGTGTTGAAGTATGGGGAAATAACTATAACAACTTAATACAATCACTATTTATTCTACAAAAAAGGGCGATACGCATTATAAACATGGCTGATTATCTTGATCATACAAATCCACTCTTTCTTAAATCTAAATTATTAAAAATACAGGACCTAGTTAAAGTTAATATAGCAAAATTTTTATTTAAAGTATTTCACAACCTTTTACCTTCTAACATACAAAAGTTATTTACACATAGTGAGAAGTCTTATAGTTCGAGGAGTTATGGGAACTTTGTAATACCTATGGTCAGAACAACTAGGAGAAGTTTTTGTGTGTCTGTATGTGGAGTTAAACTTTGGAATAGTTTGGGGCTGGAATTGAAACAAAGCAAAAATATTCATCAATTTAAAGTACATTATAAACAGAAGGTTTTATCGCAATATATGTCGGAAATGGTTTAATTTTGTGAGTTGTATTCACTGTATTTTGTTAATATTACCCTGTAGGTATTGTGATTACCATTGTTGGTATTTTCTTAGATGTATCCATGTGTCTATACTCTGTTTTATTTTACCTCGTAGGTAATTGATTACCATTGTTGGTATTATTATAATTGTTACCTGAGTTCATGATCATGGTGCGTATTTAGGATATGTTTTGTTTTGTTTTGGTATTGTTTTGCCTTGATGAGGGAGAAAGGGTTTCCCTTCCTTCCCTTCTCATGTTTTCATTTATGTACTTATATTCAGAATTGCTATCGAGTATTATGATATTGTGTAAGGAAGTAATTATTATTGTTTTGTTTTTCCTGTTTTTGGTAACCGGGGTGGGTTCAAATAAGTTTGACTTCTATCCACTCCGTTTCGAGCAATAGATTTAGGTTTGGTTAAAGTCGATGTAAATATTATGAATTTAAAGGCTTGTACAGATTAACCAAAATGCTGCGCATTGCCTTGTCATGTGTAACTGTATATTGCTCGAAATAAATAAACAAATAAATAAATAAATAAATAAATAAATAAATGTATCTAGGATATTTTTCCTCGCATCAACGAGCATGTTAATCTTGGAATAATACGGCCACGTTTGGAGTTAAAATGCCCTCGGAATGGGAGGGGCTAGTCAGTTTATAGTCTTATTCAATTTCACCGCTAGATGGGTGATATTCCTACACAGTGTAGTTTTAAGTATGTTCACATTTCTACTGGAAAACAAAGGCATGGATTGAGAATAGGATTTTTTATTTATTTTTTTTCGCCAGTATGTGCATGCTAAGGAACATGTGAATGTCACAGCGTGTGTCCGCATGCTGGTAAAACGCAGAGGTTTCATGCCAGTCAGTGACAACATGTGAAATCACAGATGAGGAATCCCTGTGAGCGGTAGCCACCTTACGCCACGCAGCTTGTTTAAATGAAATACATGTCTAGACGCTGTAAAAAATACATCTGCTGCACTGCCTTCAAATAAAGTGAATTTCAAAGCATGCTGCCATGTCCTGAGTCAATATCCGGCGCAGAGGTCTCTGCCTTATTCATAAAGGCCTGCCTTTCATGTGCCGCCTGTTGTCTTTCCATATCATAAATGTATTCATCTCCTTTGTTTTCTACTGCAAACTGTGCATCCATGATCTATAAAAGCACTTACAACTGTATTAGCATCCAAAATGCATTTTGAATTAGCAATCTAGCAGCTCGACACCAAAGAGACAAAGCGGGGAGTGCGAAGCAAAGCAAACATTCAAACATTTCAGCGGGCTGTTCTGAGGCTCGTGTCGGTCATCAGTATCACCGTCCCGCTATTCTTCTTGGGCACGCTTACCCCTAAAATAAATGTTATAGATCTAATTGCCATTTGCTCTCTTGAGCTTTGGGAAAGATGGAGTGAAGTGGGGGAGGATGGGTGAAGCGTGGCTGTAAGTCAACAGGAGAAACGGCTTAGTCCACTCTACAGCGGGGTCAATATGGGTTTTCTCATTAATGGCTGTTGGGTAACCTGACTCCATTTCCCCAGGCCACCCAGTCTTATTTAATTTAATGTCACTCCAATAAGAAGCTCTCACATTTATTCAGTGCATTTGCTTCAGGCACTCTCTCTCTGGAATTTAAGGATATTTATTTAAAAGGACCTTTACTCATCATTACAGCAGCTCTGGTCAAGGAGGCAGTCCATAAAACAGCCCTCAAATGTTAACATATTCCAACACTTTTATGTCCCGGAGATGTGTAGATGTTTAAACTATTTAGTAGCGAATCTGGTGACTACTGGAATTTTATTTATTTTCTCTCTGTTTGATTATAAATTGCCATTTGTTATTTTTTTTTTTTTAAGTGAGTGAGTCCACATTAAAAAAAAAAATGTTGGTTTGTTTCTGAAAATGAAAAAAAAAAAAACCTTAAATGTTTATCTGAATGGCTTTGCGTACAGGATCGGTGTTTTAGAGAGGGATGTGACGATGAAAAGGCAGCTGGTGGAAGATGTCCGGAGCAGACTAAAGATTTGCCAGGACTCTGAGCGGAGTCACAGAGCAGTAACTGAAGATTTAGAGA
Source organism: Pimephales promelas (assembly GCF_988280905.1). Taxonomy (NCBI): domain Eukaryota; kingdom Metazoa; phylum Chordata; class Actinopteri; order Cypriniformes; family Leuciscidae; genus Pimephales; species Pimephales promelas. The sequence continues at coordinate 25,076,940 of NC_142774.1, forward strand.
AGAAGGTAGGTCCCGCTCAAACAAAAGAGACTGTACTAGCCATGGCAACAGCCTTGGAGCAACCTGGAATTAATTATTCTCTCTGCCATTATTGATCGTGTCACTCATCCAGAGTCTGAACTTCCTAGTCTTCCACGTAACTGTCTGTTTCAAAATATTGAAGTAATTGAAATTTTGCTCTTAGTGACCCCAGTCTAATTTAATAACAATTGCTTTTCTTTGTTAGATAAAATCTCTCTCCGAGGAGTCAACTAACCGGAAAGCCCTGGTCGACTCTCTGAAGAGAAGATTGACCGTTGCCACCGCAGAAAAAAACCAGCATGAGACAACCAGCCAAAAACTCAAAGAGGAGCTTCAGAAAAAGGTTTAATAGCTTTGACTATCTATCTGCATCAATCACATTTCCATCACACAGTAATTTCAATGTCACTTTAGTGAAATGCTCTGTAAATGAAGCACTCTTTTTCAGCTTCTCCTTCATTGTCTTCCTTTTTTCTTTTTTATTATTCACCTAATTACCATTAGTCTTGTTTGATGTTTGGCCTCAATTCCATACTTTGCCCCAGTTTCATCTTATGCTATTGATCTCTGGATTCATTCTATAATTTGACTAGATATCTGTACTGTATATCTGTTATTTACCTATAGTGTACTGTCCTAAATCATGAAATAATTGTGAGATTAGTGTTTATTTGGGTGGGATTTCTTATTTCTGTGTGCATATCCCCAGGAGCAGAGAGTGACTGTCCTCCAGGTGCGGATAGGTGAATGTGATCAGGCCATGGCTGAGCTGGAGCGGACTGCGTCCCAACAGATGCATGGTTTAGCCGAGCAGAGCTCTCAGGCTCTGGAAACACTGCAGAGAAAACTCACGCTCGCTGACTCTCAGCTGCACCAGTTACGCACATTCACTGAGGTATTTCAACTGTCCGACGTATAGTTTGTCATCATTTTAGCTTTAGGCTTTTCAAACTTGGTATTAAGATCCGTCTTGAGCAATACGTTCATATTATTTGTTTAAGCCGATGCCTAGTACTTTTTTTTCACCTAACATGTCAAATGTGTGACCACTTGCAATTCTGTTTTGCAGAGAAATTGTTTTTATTAATAATATGTGTTCTGCACATTTCATATTATGTTGATTTCAGACATATCAAAGAAGTGCCATCATTGTCTGTTTTTTTTTTTAACAAATATTGAATGGTTATTTTCTTTTAAAGCTGCATGTAACCAGCAAAATTGACAGGTGAAGAGGCAACCTTTGTTGTCAGGACAGATTAGAATTTCCATTACAAATGCAGTGAGGTCATTTGCGTTTCCAGCTACCTCTGAATGTGTTCAGATCACGATACATTTTTTACACCTGTATTTACACTCTCCACTTGTGATCAGATCACCTCAAACAGATCTTAAAGTGTAAACAGGGTGTTACATATGAGGTATGATCAATATGCAAACCTTACGGGGGAAAAAAACATATGGATTCCACTCCAAAACTTCTTTTGCAAAAATCTGTCATCAAAACCCAGCATGTTGTGTAGCCTGTGGTTTCGTATAGTCAACATAGTTAACCTGTAGCTGATTCCTGCTAGTGTGTTAATGATGGTCCCTGTAGACGGCCCAGCTCTCTGGCCTACATCCCCCTGTCATGGATTGATGAGCTTTGAACATGCCATCCTGTCAGGAAGCTTCAAGCGGGATCTTTTGGGATGATCATAATGACATTTGGCGATCCATCGAAGAGCTTTGTTTGAATTATGCAAATGCACGTGGCCTTGAGTAATTGATAACATGTAGTGTGCTATAGTGCAGCTGTAGCAGAGAAATGATTTCATGCTTTTAATTGTCTTCTCAACTTGAGGACTAGTTGAAATTGCATTAAATGCTTACTGCACTAATAAAGACATCTTTAAGACAGCGTGTTAGATTAGTACGTCATTAAGAAACCGACTCTGTCCACACTTTACTTTGTGGTACTGGTAAACATTTCCTTCCCCATTCAAATGGTGGTGAGAGTGAAAAATGGCAAATGTCACAAAAGATTTAAGATAACGTCTAATTTATTTTCTCGGTAATTTCCTCCATAGTTTATCTTCTAATACAATCCAGCGTGGTTTAATGCAGGTAAGTCGTTTAAAGAGGAATTTTTCTCCTCGGCTCCTCTAATCCTCCTCCTCTGCGAGGGAGCTGGTAAATTGGCCCTGTGACTAGGGTGATTGTGGGTAAGAGCCCTTCTCCTCTTGGCCCCCATCACACTATCCTGCAGTACGGTTGGCTCTCGAGAAGCGGCCAGGGGAGCTGTGCAGAGTATGTGATAAATTCGCTTAATCTCTTTCTGGATTTTTCTGTGCGCTGGGCTTAGGTCAATTGAATCTACCCTTTGACTAGTGACAGTGAATATCTATTAAGCTTTAAATAAAGTCATAGGCTCTTTTGACAGTTTGTTGATGAGCTGAGCATTCCTTTGGAGAATTTTGAATGTTGCTGATTTAATAATGTTTATGTAGTGTATGTAAATGCAAAGTGAAAGTGGAGTGAAAGTTCACATTGACCGATTTATCTCAATTGCACAGGAATTTTCCTCTACTGCCAACAAAGATTATTTGCATTATTTGATGATTATTAACTCTTTACATTTGTTACTCTATACCCAATTGCTAGTGCATATTTGTATAACAGTGGCATTTGTATAATCTACTCTCAGTTTATCAGGGGAAACAAATGATATACAATTTATATTTACCTACTAATTGTAAAACTTAATGACAAGACAATCTTTTTTGGTTGTATCTGTTGAATACACATCCATGTAATAAACAATTACTGAGTTAAATTTCATTTTTTATGTTTTTTGCGAATTTAAAGTAAGCAAATGTGATAAATGTCCTGATATGGTAAAACCAAAAAAATGGCCCCAGACTATCTGATTTTTATAATGAAGTAAATCGCTTTAGTAACATATGACCTGGTTTTGAAATGGCTGTTTGTAGAATGCCAGAGGAGAAGCGTTGTTTGTTTGTTTGTTAGAATGATACTCTATTTGAAATTGAAATATTCCCTAAACATTTATATTTTAAAAACTCAGGAGACCTGGATATATGGATATCAAAATCAGACAGAATGGGCTGAGAATTATTTTCTCACTTTTGTCTATACTAAGTATATATTGTTATTATTATTCGCTCTGGGGTAGGGTGGGTAAAAGACAATTGTTAGAGGAAAAGAGAAATATTGTTTATATTTTGTTTTTGCAATTAAAGATATTGGGGAAAATATTATAATATATAGTTTTAACTGTTATATAGTATATATATATTTTTCCCCAAACAAATATTAATAAAATATTATGCCAAAAGATAAGCAGTGAAGCAGTTTTGTTATTATTTTGGAGAAAAAAAAAAGTGGAAACGAACACTCTCAAGACTGTATGTCAAGGTCAATGAGTCTCTTAAAATATCATCTTCTTTTTTTCTTGGCAGCAAACTGCACATTTACGCTCAATTGCAGCCTGTTAAGTCACCTCTGCTTTGAAGTACGTCTAATCTTTTTCTCCCCCTAATGTACATAAAAGAATGTTTTTAGAATTTACACCTTATAGAGACATTTGCTAGTTAAAATGCTTTAGTTCCTAATGGCAATGCTGCACATTCGCAGTGTGTGAAAATGAGGACGCAAGACTAACCTTTATGTAATCCTGTAGCATCCCCTGAAATATAATGAAGATCCATTTAAAGTATTTATGATGGAGGCTTTATGAAACAAATAACGGTGATGGGGAGATGTGGGAAATGGAGCATGCCCCAAAGAACTGTGCTCTGATCAACCGCGTGTGATTGCTCTCACTTATACTTCTGTGGGTTAACCTGGAATCACACACACACACACACACAGAGACTGTCCATTCCAAGGTCAGGTTTTCACAAGGCTTATGGGGAATGATACAAGAGATTATTGCTACGATCAATAAGCTGAAAATGAAACAAAGGGGAGCTCACTTTATTGACTTTCTCATGTACAGTGGCAGCTTTAACATTTAATTGTCTCTCAGTATTTAGCAACAATTCCCATTTAGCTCGCTCAACGGGCCCAACAAAGAATAAGACCCAACGTTACCCACCGCCATTTTAAGAGCCTCTCGTCTCCCCATTATTTGCACTCTTCTGAGAGCACCTCTTATAATATGTGCCATACAAAAAGGAAGTAAATCAAAGTGTGTGCTTTTTAGCAGCTTGTCGTCTCTTATGTGCAATTCGTCTCCAAATCAACACGAGAGCCTTCGAAATTTCAGTGGATCTTGCATCAAGAGTCGAGAGCATTCGGCTACTCGTTCAGGCTGCTCCCAATTTGACGAAATCATCCCTAACTTTGAGCTCTTGATCACACCACGTTCTTTAGACCTTTAGCCATTTTAGATGTACTGTAAGAGACTATATGTTTATGCGTATGTCTATTTTCACCATTATTTTTTAGGCACTGGCTAATGAATTGGCACAGAATGTGGAGGATGCTAAAGCCCGTTTGAGGAGGAAGAAAAAGGGTGAAAAAGAAGGAAACAGAATGTCGAAATGCTCACTAGTGAAAGCAGCATCTATCCTCAACATGACAGAAACAGACCTGGTGGACATGCTGGACACAGATGAGGTCAGTATTGACTGAGTATTGTGGGAAACAAAAGATAGTTACATGTAGAATAACGTGTATTACAAATAACTTAATAGTCAAATGAACATTCCAAAAATGTATTCATTATTATTATTATTGTTACTATTACTATTGCCAACCAAACCTTCATTTGGTATAATTTGTACAATTTGTACCAATATTGTACTCATAAGTGTTTCAAGTACTTTATTTTTTATTTTTTTTTTCATTTTCAAATATTTAAGCTGGGCTGCTTTGGGGGTCATCCCGTGACACCGTTGCACTCCTACACACCCACACAAAAGAAATTTAGAGTATTTTCTTCATGGCTTTTAACAGCATTTCCGGCCATGTTTTGTGATTTGCAGTGTGAGGAGGCGTGTGTGGGTCGTGGGCCAGACACAGATTGGACTGAACATGTACAGCACATCCTTCAGCAGCAGGTTTGATTTTATTAGCAACTAAAAACAAATAGTATTCACATTTTATCAATATACATAATTTTGTTAAAGTGGTGCTTTAAGGGAAAATGAATGTTTTTGTTTTTTGTTTTTTTTAAAACATATCTACAGATATTAAAATGAACAATAATCTTTTAAGGCCCTTTCACACTGTGAAAAAGCAAAGGAAATCGCAAATGAATGTTCTATTCATTGGTCTATATTTGTCAGGCTGAACATAAAGCAAAATCAAGGTACAATAGATGGTGCGCCGTGAACGCATCTTTCAGCTGCCCTGCCATCTGGCTATCAGAAGAACAGGAGCATGAGAGGCACTATTACTATTATTTCAGCAATAATTTCTGAAAATTGTAACAGATGGGACGTTTAGCTAAAGTAAAGTCATTTCTCTTGTGGAATTTAATCATAAAAGGTCAGAAGCAAAAACATTGGACCATAAATTATATCTCAATGTGTATTATTTAATGTATCATTTAATTATTAAATATTTGCATCATTTGATTTGATTTATTTCAGTAAATACTCAAAATATAGAATCTTGTTAAAGAAATACGTTTGTCCTAATTATTAAATATGCTGATAGATATTTTTTTTTTTTGCCTGTATAGTCTAAACAAATTGAAACACACTTCTTTTCCACACTTATTTAAAAATTAACTGTATGCATTAACTACAATACAAATTTAAATCTTTTGACAGTCCTAGATTGTATTAAATAAAAAGGTAATTAATGCAAGGAAATGAAGAAAATTCACATATAAAATTGTAGTGAAAGAATGTGGTTTTGTGTGGGTAATTAAAAATACGTACAAAAGAATATTGATTGGGAGACTGAATGTTTGAGTAATATTTTATGCAAACCACCTAATTATAGGTTATGCGTGTAGTGTAAAGCGAACTGCACATATTTCATTTAGAGTCATTTTCAGGCTCAACATGTGAGGAGTGTGTAGAAGACGGCTGCTCCAGTGTCCAATTTATAGTGCTTGAGCACCACCAAATGTTCTGATATGTGTATCTGCATCAACTCTAAAGACATGACCCAGAGCTTGAATCCTACTGGTTGGTGTGCTTCATAGTTGGTGTTGGTGAAGGTGAGGTGTGTGTGTGGGGGGGGGGGAGACAGTACTCACCAAAGAAAAACTTCGCTCCCGGTGTGAAAGGCTCAATAACAAACCGTTGTTTCAACATTCAAAATCTAGTTCACAACAAATATTCTTTTTTTTTTTTCATTTTATGATTAAAGGGACACTATGCAGTTATTTTAGCTTCATTTAACAGCTTCAGAGTTATTGAAATGGTTATATGACTTCTTTCGGGTTGAATGGTGGGCGTCTCGACCCCCCCCCCCTGGTGCCTGTGAGCGGAAAAATCTCACTTGCAACCTCAGTGCGGCGAGCCGCCGGCCTCAGCATCAGGAAGTATCGCGTGATATCAGCTCTCGCGATGTAACATATTCCTTTACGGCAACACTGCACATATCCAGGAACAAGGTCGAGAGGCATGGAGTTTGTCACGCTATCGTCATGGCTGAGCCGGCATATAAGATACAGAAAGCTAGGAAAGCATTGCCGCAGGAACAGAGAAAGAGGAAAGAGCAGACTGACCGAGCGAGAAGTCAGAACGAGCATAGGCGCGGGTGTGATATGTCACCATTGAAACATCTCGCAGCACGGATGTACCAATACAAACAAATAAATCATCTCCAGGTAACTCTAGTAGAGCATTCATTTAGTTCATTTGTTAAATAAGGGGTGACCTGAAATTTGTTGTTTTTGAAATCAAGTGACCAAAGTGCTCGTTGCCGCTGCGATCAGTTTCAGTGATTCAGTGTTCTGTTGTGACGCGCACTGTCTTCAAACGGACACGCGCTCAATCCGTTGCGGGGACTGAGAGACTCATTACGGTGAAATCACAAAACCCAATGCACAAAAAACATGTCCCTGCTTGAAATACAGCCACTAATAAACAATCGGTTTTGATGAGGAAAATAAACTATACTATTAGTTGGGATTAGAACCCAGAACCTGTGACACACATGGAAAAAGTTCTTCGTCTGGACCATTACAGTTTATGGGGATATGTATTCAATCACGTGAAAATTCTCACCACTAACAACATATATTAGATCTCATTAAACGACACATTGTACTTTTGTATACTATGTAACATGTCACGCTCTCCGTGAGTGGTATTTACGACAGTAACGTTTTTAAAACAAGTACTCCACAGTTACTCTAGGGGTCGCTGTTCCTGCCTTGTGTCCCTTTAACTGAATTAGCTCCGTTTTTCAGCCTATTTTTACCAGTGTTGTGCAAGTTACTTCCAAACTATAATACATTAGGTATTACTTGTTACTGTTATTTAAAAGTAATTCATTACCGTACATTATTACTGTCTCAGAATTGTAATGCGTTACATTACTCATGTATTACTTTTGAGTTACTTTCACCAAAATAACTAAGTAGAACTTAACTTTTGGGCTGTAACGATATGCAATATGAAACCGAAATCACGATTCGCCACACGACTCAGATCTACGAACCTACAGAATCGCGACACACCTCTTCCAACTCCAGCGTTATTCTCCTTGCCGTCCAGATCCAATGCTGCCTTATCTTTAAATTAGGCTATTAGTATTATTTGAAGTTAACATTATAAAATACGTAGACCTACACCACAAAACTAGGATAAATTATTCAAAATTGGGGAAGTCCAGCATTATGGACATGACATTTGCAGTCAAAACTTGAAATAAAAATTCTCAGAAAATTCATGTATTGAAACGTATATAGGCTACTTCCTTAAAGGACTCCAGACATTAGACAAATATCAGTCTATGTTTTATTTTTAATATTAGGGAAAAGACACACATTCATGCGTGACAAAAAAATAGGAGGCAAAATACATTTTTTGTAATTCTGAACATTAATTATTGCGCAAATCGGATGAGGAAGGGTTGGCTCTGCAGTCTCCATAGAACTTAAAATATTCATTTTATTTTAGTTTTCGTGTTCGCATTTATGAGGAAAAAACAATGTTACAGACGCGACCGCTCTGAACTGGCACTAAAAGACTGCTTTAAAACTTTCACATAGTCTGTTGCCTTTAAGAAGTAAAAGCAGACAATACACTGTAATACAACTGTAATACAAGCCTCACTGAACATGTAACGAGTAAAATATTACTGAAAATTGATTAGTAATGCCTTACACTACTGCGTTACAGCAAAAACTAATATGTTACTGTAATGTATTACTTTTGTAATGCGTTACTCCCAACACTGATTTTTACATACAGTATTTGTTTGTTATGAATAATATGAAATCTCTTAGCAACAATATCTAGGATATCATTAAAGAATTTATGATTTGTGCTTTCTGTGTGTATGCGTATGTTTGGTTGTCAGCCTGAAACGTGCATCTTCTATGATTCACGGGCTCTGGCGTGTCACTACAGTGCTAGTGGCTTTGACCTTTGACCTCTGTGACCTGTCTATACCCAGTCTGCACATCTCAGCCTCTTGCCGCTGGACACTTTAGAGGACTCCGAAGACTGCCATCAGGCAGCTCAGTCTCTCTCCCTCCTTTTTTTTTTTTTTTTTCTCTCTCTTTCTTTCTCTTGCTTCCTCTGCTGGGCTGTAAGACCCCGAAGCAGCTTGTTAGTGGTGGGCCAAGTATTGATCTGGCAGGTCTGTCGATGCAGGGAGATTGAGCCAAGCTCCACTAGAGACTCTCCACCAGCAGGCTGCTATTGACACACTCGCATACATACACGTACACACAAACAGAGCAGCGGCCCGCAGGAGACTCTTCACAGGCAAGTTGCTATCGACGTTTTCTCGGCTTGGCCGACACGACTGCTCGCTGTATGACAAGGTTGAGACCAGCCAGAGTCCCCAGAGAGGTGTGCTGACACCGACACGGTGACCCGCACGTTAGTTTTTCTTTTCTTTCAACATGTTCGTCCTGTTTTTTTTTTTGTTTTTTTTTCCACCCTCCGTCTCCTAACACGTTCCACAGGGAGGGTGGCTCTTCCTCTGACTAGTGATCAAGCGAGTTTATTGGCAGGTGAGTTTTTTTTATGTTTTTTTTTTTTTTTCTTTGGGGGGCGGGGGGGATAACAGACGACTAGGTCAATGTTGCAATTTGTTTATGTTGTACTAGCATGTTTTTATCCAACCCGGGCTCATTGGAAAAACGCACCTGTGGCAACATTTTGCTAATTGATATTATGTTGCTGCTTCTGCTGCTTCCACTGTAATCGCACTCCATTTTATCCACCGTGTTTTGATTGTTTTATGTATCAGTTCAGAAATTCAATTAAATATACTGAGTGTCCCTAAAAGGTTAACGCTTTATCGCGTTTAAGTAAATAATGTACAACCTACACTAAACCTAACCGATAGTTTTAAAGCATTTACTGAACCAACCGTGCCGTTTTAGCTTGTTTTACAAGTCTTTGTGCTCTTTCATTGTGACTCGTGTTTCACGGGACTCGTATCCGAGCGCCCCACATCGCAGATCCTGTGTGTACTGAGCAAGTTTACTTCGTCAGACTCAGAAAAATCATGCATGCGGAACTGATTATGTGATGCAATCGTCCAAATGCATTTGTTTACAAATGATGCTCTGTGGTAATAGCTTTTTGAGGTTGTAGTATTGTGTAGTATACCACACAAAAAAAGTCTATTACCCTCATGAACATAATTTGAGTCAAAGGGGATACAAATTGCAGGTGTTTTAATGCCCTCTAGTGTCCATTCCATATTCCATCACAATTGCAAGCATAAGTACATTTTGTGAGTTTGGAGCAAACGTTTTTCCAATGCGCCCACGTTGTTTGATCTTCATACTCCAAAGCCACTGGCGTATCCAAAGTCCCATGTCAGTACCACGGCCTTTTTGGTGAAATGGTAATGTGTGTGTGTGTGTGTGTTACCTAAGCGAGGTCTTTTCTCTCGCCTGTCAGTCTCGGTGTATAGCGTGAGCTGTCACTGTCAGCCACTAATGGCGGTACCACTGTGACGACTTCTTATTACGGCTGTGGCCCTGTCAATAGCACGGCCATCACTCCAGTGCCACATGTCAACATAACAAGCTCATGCATGTCAGAATAATGTTGGGACTCGGTGTGCGCGTTTTGAAGAGGTGCCTTTCACTCTCATGTCATTTTATCTGCCTGTCTGAGTCGCACAGGAAAGGAAATCACACAAAAGCTTACGGGCTGTTGCTTCTGATCTGTTGCCTGTGCCACAGCGCGTTTCTGCTTTGCTGACTTCAAATAACATTAATGAACATATCTCTCTCTTTGGATATCTCTCTTTTCTTGCCACAACATGCTCCAAGCACCTCTAAACTCATTCCCTTCTCTCTTAATGAGACAACAACACTTCCACACTTGAGGGTCACAACCTGGGAATAACTCCACCAACCTATAAGCATTTAGTCCACAGTGCTCCCTGCGGCTTAATGTGTCAGGCCGTGAATAACCCATCCTATGCTGAGTGTCCACCCGCAAACCCTCATCTAGCCCAGGGACCCCCTTCGCCCAGTAGCAGTAGACATTTAATTGCTTGCGTTTATTTGTGGATTCCTAATTATTGACTAGAGGTAAATTATAACACCACGGCCTTTATGAAGCGATGGAAATGACTGTTAGAGCTAATGAACTGAGCCACCCTGCCTCTAGTCATTTATCAACCACATTCATTTCGGCCTGACAGCACACAGTCATTTCAGAAGGCATGGCCCCCTCCATCCTCGTATTATTTCAATGACCAGCAGAATTTGGATTGGAATGTCCACAAATTTCCGGCTGTAGTATTTCTGTTCTGTTAGGATTGCGATGAGAAGAGCTTTTTCAGTTTGTGTGGTCTGACTCCATCTTGTGACCTTATCTACAATGTTTTTTTGTTTTTTGGTTTTGTTTTGTTTTTAGCCGTGTGTGTGTGTGTGTGTGTGTGTGTGTGGGTTATACTATATGAAGAGTTCAGATGCAAAAGCCTCTAAGTGCCATTTGAAATTTTCTTCTAGAATGATGATTTTTATCAAGCTTGTATATTTAAGTTCAGTGATTTCACTTAAATTGCAATGATAATTACCTATTAATTGTTATTTAAGTGAAATAACTGAACTTAAATATACAAGTTTGATAAAAAATCATCATTAAAGAAGAAAATTTCAAATGGCATTTAGAGGCTTTTGCATCTGAACTCTTCATATAGACTTAATTTAATTGCTGCGGCTTAATTTAATTGCTACAATTAATGCAGTGACTGAAATGGGCAGAGCTGCAGCCCACAGTTATCTTTGTGTCAGCTTTCATATATATATATATATATATATATATATATATGGCATCTTTTAATTTGTGCAAAAATATAATGTATCGGGGTGGAGGCTATCAGTGTTATTGTTATATTTAATCATATTTTGAATTGACTTTTTATATTTTCAGTATCATCCTCATTTGTTTAATTTTCAGTAATTTTATGTGCTTTTGTCATTTTATTAGTTTTTTGTTGTTTTGTTTTTTTTAAATATTTTTACATAGCTTTAATTTTTATTTCAGTTTTAGTCATTTTCATTAGTAACATTTCAATTGTCAAATTATTTTAGTTAACAATGATTCATTTTAGTAAGCAATGACAACACCCCTTTAAGTTAAAAAAAATATCAGGGAGATACAACTGTCCTGATGTCATAATAAAAAAAAGCTTCATTAAAAGAATGAAATATTACAGACTATCTTATAAAGTAGAAAACAAAAATGAGCAAAACAGCTTCACTGCATGTTCATTTTTAGAAAAACTTTTTTCAGCAAAATCCCAAAATAATCTTGTATGTATGAATTAACCATTCATTATGTTCATTCATTTTTTTAAGAGTAAGATGTGCAGATTTACACTCGCATTTGGAAACAATGTTAGGTTTTTATTTTGTCTAAACCAGTCATTCAATTAAAAATTTTCTTTAAATTGGTATAAAAAATACCCAAATTATATATATATATATTTAAATATACTAGTTTTATTTTTTGTGGAACCTTTTATTTGTCATCATTCTCTTTCCATATAATGACCGTCACTCCATATGCATTCAACAGTACTTGCAATGTCAAGCACCAGTGAACCTAACATGACAGCATCGTCAACAGACCACTCTTCTCGGAGCCTGATGCTATTGTTTGATCCTCATTCTGCTCCCTCCCCTCCATCAGTTCCTAATGAGAGAGAAAGGGAACAAAGACTGCTCCATATTTATTCTACTGTGTATTTAGGTCAGATCTACCGGCTCAGGTTATATAGACCTGACGATGTTTGAAACAACATTTTAAAAAAGGAGTTTTAATTACAAGTATCTGTGGCCCCAAGTGTCCAATTCCCTTTCATATTGGTCTCCAGTGGCCCGAAAAGGAGAATAGAGAAGAGAGGCATTGCAGGGTGGGTAATTACTGGCACAGAAGAATAGATTGGCGCTACGCTTGATTTTCTTACCTGATCTCTTGTTTTCCCACATGTGACACATTCATTATCTTCTAATCAAATGCAGACTTTAGTAGGTCTTGTGTGTTTTGGTTGTTGTTTTTATTTATTTTTTTATTCCCATGTTCAATAATGTTGATTTCAAATTAATTTTGTGAAGATCAAAGATCAGAAAGCTTTATATGATCATATATACTAAATACGGTTGGGGGTTCTTTTTTTTTTTTTTTTTTTTTCCATCCACATTCCGTGGTGGTCCGGATGGGGGAGAGTTCGACAAAATGCATTGAAGTGGCATCGCAACAGATTTCAATATTTCTTCTGCACCTGAGGACATGCCGGAAGAAACGGCGCTTCATAGATATTTGCCTCAACCTGCAGAGTCACATTGCGTAGATTTCCCAAAACATTTAGCTGATTGTACGCAGATCTTGCACACAGACTGGCCCCACAAAAGCTACTCTTAAGGCTGACAACAAAAGGAGCCTGATCAATCCATTTAGAGAGAGTATCTGTGGGTGTGTGTCTTAGCGGGATGACGCTCCGAGTATATTGTGACTGAGCCTGTAGCTTCGCCCCAGGCGCCTTCACACTCTATGAAACCAGCGTCACTTAATTGGACTATAAAACACCTTCATATTGTTGCTGGTCCCCCCCACTCCTCTCCTCAGGCCAGGCCAGTCGATTCCGAATCAACTCCTGGGTGTGTTAATGAAAACGCAGCCCAAAAGAGAGCATTGTTGAATAGTGAACAGCTCACCAGGGCTGTCCAAAGGGAGGAGATTACCTGCTAAAGCAGCTGTTACATGATAATGACAGAGTCTGCCGTCCCCGTGGGCCTGTTTGAGCGAGCGCAGCCAAGATGTGACTTAGGCCTCCCAGGCTAGCGTGGCGTCAGATGCCGTAGCTTTTCGCTGTTTTTGTGCAATAAAATGGGACTTTTTTTTTTTTTAGAGTAATTAAATAATACCACATTCCTTTGCCATAACCCCTGCAGCCCTTTCCTCTGTAGTTGAAGTTTAGCACCGCTCAAGTGGGCTTTTGATGAAGTCAGGACAGAGTCCGGCTTCTTCTCCAGTCTACCTGCCCCAGGGGAAAACACTGCTCCCTCTCTCCCTAATGAGACTTTCTTTCCTCTTCATTTGCGATGCATCTCTCTTTGCTCTTGCGTTTACATGTCTCTCTTTTTCGGTCTGACACTCAGGATTCTGCTGGAGTTAAGACCATTTATTTTTCTGTGCGAAGTCGCTCAATGAAGAATATAAAAAATGCATGTTACTGTGTGTCTTTTAGAAAAGTTTAATCCAATATTTATGGATGATGCAGGCCTTTGATCCCCAGTGCTAATTAACACAGAGTCCTTGAGAAGGTTTTGGGTGGAAGAAGAAAGTGAAGTCAGAGGATAGGTTAGCGCTCGGCTTCAGTGCAGAGCAGACACACACACACACACTGCGCGTTTATCATCCCTCTCTCGATCCTTGCACCGCCAGGAGATGTGGCAGGCCATGAGTGGCATGGCTGCAAATCAAACATCAAAACATTCCCATTTACTTTTTGAGGAAATGTGTTTTCCACAAAATATCCTCTTCTAGAGATTGAAGAAAAGCCTCCGTGACCTGTTCCTCGAATTTGTTCCTTGTCATAATTAATCAGAGTGAAGAACTTGAGTTTCATCACAGGTTAGAGACGTCATCAAAGCCAAAAGACACCCCGGAGAAGCTGTCTGGTGTCAAAAAAACCGCACAGGAAAAAAGCCTCTCTTTTCTTTTTGACAGGTTTTCCTTTCTTTTCCCCCCTCTCTCTCTCTCTCTCCCTAGATCCCCTCTGCAGGCCTGCTGATGGACGCCATGCTGGTGAAGATGAAGGAGGGCAAAGTGCTGACAGAGGAACTGGCTGCACTTACAGCTGCAGTCAGCAAAAACGCCTGACCAGAGGAAAAAGAAAAAAAAAAAAGACGGAAAGGGAGCAAGAGACTGTGGAACTTCTGTAAGATGGAGTGTGCCCTGCATGGCAGTGGAGGCCCCTTGTCTACGCAGTACTCCTCCCTTTTTCTTTTCTTTTTTTTTGCTCTTACCCTCTTGCAGCCCTGTGCCGCACACAACAAACTTTCAGATAAATGATGCAATATAAAGTGCTCTTTGTGATTCGCCTCTGAAAAGAAAACACATTTCTTGGCCGAAAAGACGATACAGGACTTACAAACCAAAAGCACCTTTGGTTTGTTATTTGAAATTTTAGAGATTTCCACTGAGAACCAGATTTTAAGGAGATTTCATTCTTTATTTGATCTCTAGTGTTTTAGTTTTAATGTCAGTTATTGTGCACTTGATGTTTTGACCTGATTTGCCCATGCAGTATATTTTAGACACATTGTAGCCCCAGCAAACTTCAGTTCACTCCATCAAGGCTAAAGAACAATCAGCTAAATAATCCTACTATACCAAAACATGTAGTTGAAAAATATTTTCAAATTGTTCATTCTGTTCATTCCTCACCTTGCTCGTCTCTTCAGTTGGATCCTTTATGGTGGGATCATTTTTTTAGCTAGTTAGTTTTTGCACTTTTTTTCACACATTTTCATTAGCGGAAAGAAATAGCAAATATTTTAAAGCTAAAAAGAATTTGTTATTGCATAATTATCAATAACCTTGGACTAGTTTTAGATATAAATAAATTGTATGATGGTGTGTTTGTATTATTATTATTATTTTATAAGTTATATTTCGTGACAGTGAGTAGTGGATCAGCCATTTTAATTTCTTAATGGGCTCTATGCACGGCGGTATTTCCGGTGAAGCATTAGGGATGCTCGATAACTTCCGCCGATCGTAGAGTCCAATGCAATACCGAGAATTTATATTGAATTTTATACTCCATGGTTATACTAAAGAAACGTTAGTCACAAAAACAGATAAAACAGACACCCCTCTTTGTGTTTATGCTTCTTTTTAAAATTATATTAAATAAACATAAATATATATAAAATTACATCTAAACGTATGTACGTTTCGTTTCAAAGATGGGAGGACAGTAAATTTAGAAGATCCCGTTTTCCTCGGTTTTCCTCCGCTTAAATCTCCACAACCGGAAATGGACGAGCATCCTTACGTCAAATGCGGAACTTATGCGTGCATATAGCCCATTGTAACTAAAGATTACAGATTTAATGAGAATTCAATTAATGAGAAAGTTCCAATGAACAAATGGACAAAAATGTCTTGCATTGGATGATGGTTCCATTAATTTGCTTGTATGCAAAATACGTTCATCACTATAACTGAGACCCGACCATTTCTCAATATTTCAATAATTCCATTTCAATGTATTTATATTTTATCACAGCATTTTCCAGTTGCATACATGTAGTGCAGATAAGATGTAATGACTCTGTATGATTAATGGTGGCTTAGAGGTTGCAAAAATAGATTTATTTAAAAAAATGCATAAATTCTGATGTGCAATTTATGTTTTAATTATGAAATTATATTTCCTTTTCTGCGATATTTTTATATCGGTTGGGGACAAATATCTTTATTTCAGTTTGTGTGAGAAACCAAACCGTCCATATATTTTAGACGATCTATTATTTTATTTTCTCTATTCTTATTCACTCTTCTCCCCTTTGCATACAATTAGAAACCTTGTAAAGCCATCCTTTCAAAAAATTAACTATAAGAATTCAACTTTTTATCTAATCAGTTTTATGCTAATGATGTCGTTTGCATTTATCTTTTTGTAATGAAGGATTAGCTCAAGACTGTCCTAAGCATCTCAGGGACCAATTTATCTGCCACCCTGGATCGAGGGACCCTTGTGGTTAATTACCATTCGTTAATGTAGTTTGGATCCTTTCTTCTTGGAATACTCGAGAGCACGCTATTGTAAATATTTGTCCCATATAAATGTGCTGGTTTCTAGTCACTGTCCTCAAGCATAATGTGTCTAATGACAAACATTAATAACTGGCAGTGGGGGGAAACTACAGGGAGGACTGGCATGCGCAGGAATGGTTGCATGCAAATTAGCACCAACTTGATGTCTCCTGCCTTGATGCATACTGCATAGTCAACATGTTTGCATACCCGCTCCATCCGCTGTTTCTGTGACATTCAAATGGACTGAACTCCCTGAGGTTTAATTAACATGGCCTTCCTCAGCCACCCACTGAACATGAACACATAAAGAAACATTCAACTTCACATCTTTTGTGTCATGTAATATTTCATGTTTTAAAAAAGAAGAATGAAACCTTCCCCTCTTATAAGCTGTCTCACTGCAGCTGTGTCTTGTGAACGTCTCATTAAGAAATGCACCTTAGGGGACCGACTGATCAGGACTTCTAAATGCTGGGATTTTCCCTTTCCTTCATCCCTTTGTTCCTCTTATCAATTTATCTTTCGGTTACACATTCATTCCCTCAGTTTTTTTTTCCCCTTCTTTTTTCCACCCTTAATCTTTCCTTTTCTTCTTTTTGATAGTCTTGGCAGGTTCCTCTGAGAGAGGTGCTTGGCCTCCCGCTGTGGGTAGCTGGGTGCCACAGGGGCTGTTGGGAGTGATGATGAGGGGCTGCTGGAGTTTCAACCCATGAACCTCCCCCTCCCCTTTTCCAAAATCAATAACTGAGAGTATAGAGGTCTCCTGCAGCATTACTGGAACAGGTCCATCACAGGTCATGCCCAAATCAGTGCTCGGATGAAATGACTGAGAGGTCAAATTTGACATCTGAAGCTAAACATGTTCACATTCATCTGTTTGAAGTGCATCTGGGTGACAGGAATATATTTAATATGTAAGACAACACATCTTGGGGAGCTTCGTGAACAAAGAGGCATAGCTCAACCTAGATCAATAATTTCTTTCTGCAAGAACCAGATATAAAAGTGACTTGTGTTGACTAACATACAGGTTAAAATGGCATATCATATCAATGCTTCTGCTCTGATCCCTGTCTTGCTTTGATTTATGCATGCAATCAATTGTATATTGAGTTTTTTTCCCCCTTTCATTTCTTTTTTTTTTTTCCTACTTATTCTCTTGTGTCTTGTCTCAACAACTACTGCCCTATCACAATCATGCCAGTGTTTATTCAGTTTATCCAGTTATTCAGAGGCTGGTTGTGGCACATAAGACTCAACCAGATAAATTGTGCTTGAAAACAGCCTGACTCATTGTCAAAAACAATGGGTCTCATTCACTACACACATGTATATGCACAAATTTATGCGTAAAATCCTCATATGAACGTTTTCAACAGCAAATGATGATTCAAGAAATATTTTAGTACTAAAATTTATTCTAAATTTACAAAAAGAACTAGGCTATAGAAACAACTCAAAAAGTTGCTACTTTGTGCAGCCTTTTAATCTTGTTAAAAGTTATATTTCATCTTATCACAAATATAAATACATTTTTATATAATGATGATTTATACGAAGAGTTCAGATGCAAAAGCCTCTAAATGCCATTTGAAATTTTCTTTAATGACGATTTTTATCAAACTTGTATATTTAAGTTCAGTGATTTCACTTAAATGGCAATGATAATTACCTATTAATTGTTATTTAAGTGAAATTACTGAACTTAAATATACAAGTTTGATAAAAATCATCATTAAAGAAGAAAATTTCAAATGGCATTTAGAGGCTTTTGCGTCTGAACTCTTCAAATAATCTGTTGAACGAACTTAATTTAATTAAGGAAAGGTTTTCCACGAAATTGAATTACATTTTTCCAACAAATTCAAATTAGTTTGAAATAATTAGTTGTAATCTTGTTGTATGAATTTAAATTAATTTAGTCATTCCTACTAGATAAAGTATTGTCAGATTAACTACATTTAGTTTTTGACCTGCCTTAATTCACCAACATTATCCACAAGTTTCCTACGCCCCATGATCCAAACTAGCTAACGATGTGGGAACACAACCTCAACGAAATTCAAAAGGGTGAATTAACAGTACCTTTACCCTCCGCAGTAGTTGATTGGGAGTATTATAATAACATTATTAATAATCAATACTCATCAAGGCATGGTGACAGACAGTTGTGTGAGCTGACAAACAATTAAAATAAAAAATACACACTTAGTCATTGTG
The DNA here is from genome assembly GCF_988280905.1 of Pimephales promelas. NCBI lineage: Eukaryota > Metazoa > Chordata > Actinopteri > Cypriniformes > Leuciscidae > Pimephales > Pimephales promelas. The sequence continues at coordinate 25,095,623 of NC_142774.1, forward strand.
CTTTGGAGTTTATTCAAAATTATAAATGAATGTGTTGCTTGAATACATTAACTGGCACATTTGGTATTCTGTCAACACAGGCTTTGATCCTGAGTTTAGGTGTAACATCAGTAGAGAACAGCCAAACACATGCTGATAGAGTTTATAGAATATTAAGAATTTAAACAAATGTACACGGGAAGATTTGTCGTCTTTTGGGAGGTGATGGAAACTACAGTCGTTGGCAGGATCAGAGACGGGCTCTGGCAGGATCACTCTTATTTCGTTTTCAGCTTATGTTCAAAACAATCACGTTTAAGCCACTGAACTAGTTTAGTCCGGTTATGCATACAACCGCGAACAGCACATGTTGTCCCTGAGCTCCGTAACGACATCTCTCATAAAGATGTGTGTCTTTAAATAGTAAAATAATTCTCCGAAAAACAGCTAGCCTCTTCGCTAACTAACACACAAAATACCATTGGAATTTCACCCACTTTATTTTTTACAGGAGCGCCCCTCGGAAACTTGTGGATATAATTTAGTTATTTTGACTCTATGGTCACTTCTAATGATAGACACTACTAGTGTTCAATTGACATTACACCATTTTTTACATAGTAATATAATATTACTTGTGGAGGACTGTGATTGAGGTTTACACATAGTGCATACTGAGTGCCCTGAGGTTTAAGGCACATATTATAGTGTAATATTGAGTCTGAACACAATACTGACCTAAACACAGTCACCACTCTTCTGCATAATGGTAACCACACAATTCAAAAACATTACATAAAGTACTCTAAGTTTCTAACATAACTGAACATTAAACACTAACATTAACTAACAACATATTTCCATTTACTGAAAAACACATAAAATAACACTTTTGCATTCCTTAATGCAGTCCCTTGCAAAGCATACTGGGAACTACAGATCCACTGCCCAGTTAGATGTCAACAATAATGATTCATGTAGATTTCACACAAATGAAGTAGGTTGATTGAACACAATCAAATTAAGTTGTGACAATATTAAGCAATCATGTTACTTTTGCTTATTTTAATTAATTATTTTAACTAGAGACCAAAATTCATTTTTGAGTGACATCCGTTTAAGACGAACGAAAAATATTCATGTTGACTCAATTAAAAAAATTTGGTAAACCAAATTTTTAAAAGATTACATTGATTACATTTAATGAAATGAAGCTGGAATCATTTAAGGATTGTGTTGTATATGCTCATTTTAATTAATAAAATTGAACAAAGAGCTAAAATCTTTTTTTTTTTTGAGTGTACAATATAATTTAATCTTAAATATAGTTCATAATTCATATATAGCCTGAGTAAGAAAAGCTGCCTTGTAGCTTCAGCTGCGAGGTTTCTGTGAATAAAGAAGCAGATGTACAGCTGGCTAATAAGAGGTCAGTATAAAATGCGTTTATTTTGTTTGAACTAGTTTTGAGAATGGCACACTTACTTGGCATTGCTCATAGACATATACACTAGACGTCACCTTGGCTACGGCAGTTCATTGGAACGAATGTGTCAATAGAGTTTTATGCGTCAATGTAGTTATCATTGATTCCAGATTTATTTTATTTATTTATTTTTTTAACATTCTTCCTAGTTCACATTTCATCCGTGAACATTATACGCTGCACAAAAGTCCGCCACCATCAATGAATTCGAAGTAAAGGCAGAGATAGCAGCATTTCCTAGCTACTTCATGACAAGACCCCTGTTCCAAGATGGCAGCAGTTTTGACGCATGCTTAGAGCCCCAAGGTGACGTCTAGTGTATATGTCTATGGGCATTGCTGAGGATCTGACCACAGTGTGAAGGCCTTATATGGAGATGGTTTGGGCATGATTTATGCAAATGAGATTACCTCGTGCAAGCGGTCTCTAATAGAGCATCACAGTCCCGCCCACAGCCCGAGAGAGCTTTAGTGCCGGAAGTAAATTTCCCATTCATTTCTCCCATTGACGTTTTGTAAAATACATATCTAAAGAGTTAGAGCATGTCTGAGGATAACCAGCTACGACTGAACTCATAAGCATACAACATATCATTTCGAGTGAAAAAAACGAAGAGAAAATCCCAAAAAAGTCAAGGGTACAAGACTGTGTACATATTTTCATTTCCGAGCAAAGGGACTACTCATCCCATAAACCACCGCGCCTCACTGAAATCGACTGAAGCCACTGTGAAAGAGCCTTTTGAGTGACTTCCAATCTGACGACGGCCACCTGAACTTTTTCCTACCGTCAATTTTATATAGTGAATGTGCAGGGAAACTCCTTTTCCTCGATTTACTGAAGCTTATATGTAAAGCGCATTTGCAGCTGCACAACCAAAACATTGAGCATCTGGCTTGCTCATAGGCTGCGCTGTGGCGGCAACTGCACATCCAATAGCACGGGGGCGTCTCTAAGGTGCGACCAATGAACTAGCCCTATATGTCATTACACAATCTTCAGTCTTCACGGATCTTCGCGGGTTTAACAAGACATGACTTCCACCAATGGGCTCTATGCACGGCGTTATTTCCGGTGAAGGTGTAAGGATGCTCAATAAGTTCCGCCGATCATAGAGTCCAATGCAATACTGAGAATTTATATTGAATTTTATACTCCATGGTCATACTAATGAAACGTTAGTCACAAAAACAGATAAAACAGACACCCCTCGTTGTGTTTATGCTTCTTTTTAAAATTATAGTAAATAAATATAACTATATATTAAAATTACATCTAAACGTATGTACGTTTCGTTTCAAAGACAGGAGGACAGTAAATATTGAAGACTCTGCCATAATCCCGTTTTCTCCGGTTTTCCTCCGCTTTAATCTACACAACCGGAAATGGACGAGCATCCTTACGTCAAATGCGGAACTTATGCGTGCATATAGCCCATTAGATGCATCACTGTGGGATTGTTCAGGATTGTGGGTAATGAAGTACTTATCCAAGACATCGCGAATTAAACGCATTTATCTTAAAACAAGATTAGTGCCCCATTAACTTTTGGCGTTTATATGAGCATATATAATCGCTTAGTACAGCTATAGCTGGTTTTAAGTCTACCATATGGTTACATTTTTATGACTTTTATCCCAAATGTCAATGGAGAAATTGTATTGAATTCTTACTTCAGGCACTGGCTGTGGGCGGGACTGTGATGCTCTATTTAGAATACTCCGAATTCACTAGAACGAGGTTAAAAACAAATTCATGTGCATGCGAACCGCAGCGCACGTTATGAATTAGGCCGAGATGCTTCATGAGAGTTTTTCCTTTGTGTAGACATACAAAATAATTTATGCAATTATAAATTGGCGGTATTTCCGGTGAAGGTCTAAGGATGCTGGATTATTTCAGCCGATCGTTGAGTAATGTTATACAGAGAATTTATATGGCTATATACTAAAGAAATGTTAGTCACAAAAACAGACAAAACAGACACCCCTCTTTTTGTTTATGCTTCTTTGTTTATTACATTAAATAAACTAAACTATAGGTAACACTTTATTTTACGACCCGCAAACAACTGTGTAAGTACACTGAAATTACGCTGTACGTTTCTGTAATTATAGTGTACTTCCGTGTAGGTATAAGGGAACAATATGTTAAGTTTGGGGTAATAAAGGGGTAACAAACACCACTTTAATTTACAGCCCTGTAACTACGCAGAACAAGGGGGTAACAAAGCTACTTACTATGTAGCAATACGAAACAACATTATTTGCACTGTAATTGCAGAGAAAGCTACTGTTATAAAAAAAAAAAAACGTTTTAATTACACAGTATATTTGCCCTGACATTTAAGTGTTATTGCAATTCAATGGTATAAGGTAAGTAGCCTACTAATTACCACATGGTACGGTCTAAATTAAAATCATTGCACAAACAAATTATTTTGACTTAACATTACGCAATCTAGTAAGAAAAGCCAATAAATGTAATTTTTATCATAGTATAATAATATAACCCACAGATGTCAAAATTACCCTGTAACATTGCACAAGAACATATTTTTCCAGAAATGTGATACATTTTATAAACAACAGACGTACAATTTTTGCCTGGAATATATTAACAGAATAGGTATACCTGCTATTTTTTTTAACTAATTAAATAATTTGCTTGTGTACTTACACAGTTGTTTGCGGGTCGTAAAATAAAGTGTTACCAAACTATAATATAAAATTACATCTAAAGGTTGAAGGTTCGTTTCAAAGACGAGAGGACATTAAATTTTGAAGACTCTGCCATAATCCCACTTTCCTCGGTTTTCCCACTTTTTCTTTTTTTTTTACACAGTCATTCGTACAGATATTAGTTATATCATTATTATATTTATTTTACAGTATGTAATAATACATTTTACGATATATCTGTATAGCCTAGTATTGTTTATTATGTAGGCCAAATGTTGAACAATGATTGTTTACAATTATTGTTGAGCAATTATGTTGAACACAGTTTTCTTCATCTACGTGGATGAGAAGCGCATCGGTTTTACCCTCAGTCTAATTTTTTTTTCAACAATTATGTTGAAACAATGATTGTTTATTCTCTATAAATTTGTACACATTTTTTGACATTTCAACTCATGTAGCTTATCTACTCCAATAAGTATTTAGTATACTGCACTGTAAATTGCATAGTAGGCTACAGTAGTTTGCAAGGATACAACAATTGGACTATAGGGATAATGGACCTTAGTAAAGGTGAATGAAAACAGGCTGCGAAGAAGATAAATACAGTCTGATCAATAGGTCATGTGCAATTGAATGTAATTGTATTGAATTATCACAACCAGTGTTTATTTATATATATGTATATATATATATATATATATATATATAACAATAGAGCAAACAAAAGCAACGCAGTGAGCAGATTGTTTGGTTATCACTCGTTTAATTTGTGCCAAGTTAAATATGCTCTCTACCTTAATAGTTAAATATGTGTCAGCACATAGACATATTGACATATCATAACAGTACATAGGACATATCATATTGTAAATTAAAGTCAACTTCTTCATATAAGTTAAATTTGCAATGATCATGGGGTACTAACTATTATATCTAAAACTCTATTAATTTACATTGTCTATAAGTTTAGTTTTTCATAGATTAATTAAAACAATTTTCATAATTAAAATAAAATTTCCAATTACAATTCTTGGGGGAAAAAAGATTACTTCAGAGGTGACATTGGGGAATGTATAGTATTTAACACTCCCTATATACTCTGCATGACATTCATTGAAGTTCACTTCACTTGACAAAATGAAGAACATCATTTAGAACCCCTTGAAACGTCACACACAGACGAAACTTAAATCATGCATATTAGAAAAGTAGAAAGATATACTGTAACATAATATAAACATAAATTACCATACTTTTGTGTTTAGGCTATAATACATCCATAAATGGCCTACAGCTTTGGAAAAATAAATGAGACCACTGCAAATGTTTTACTGGATTTACTATTTATTGGCATATTTTTGAGTAAAATTTGTTTATTCTATAAGCTACAGTAGTGAGTGTGAACAGTAGTGTGAACAGCCCCTTATCTGTCACTCAAAAGTAAAAAAAAAAAAAATTAGACTGAGGGTAAAACTGATGCGCTTCTCCTCATCCACGTAGATGAAGAAAACTGTGTAGCATTTAAAGGTTATTTCTGATGACTGACACCACAGAATTTACCAGTTTGGGAAAGGCATTTTAATGCAAATCACAGTATCTGCAAGTGTTGTTCACTCCGTGCTACACATTATAGCACCAAATAAAAAAATAAAAATAAAACGTTATATTTACTCATGTCGGTTTACATCATGCATGTTTGTGATGATGTAAAATAAATGCTAATGTGGTGATGAATTTACCTTGTATATGAGCGAGCACTGAAAGCCCCAAATTCACATCACAATTCCACTACTTTAAAGGGATGCCTACAACAACAATAATGAAGCAATACAAGAAAATGCATGTAAATATGTATTCTAAAAGCTGCAACGTGATCTCATGAGAATACGTATGTATGTGTACGTAAAGTGTCGTTCTATCATACGTATATATAATTACGTTTTATATGCGCAGAAACGTATAATACTGACGTATTTACAGTACTAAAACGTAAAATATTTACGTATTGACAGCACAAAAACGTAACTTATTTACGTATGAACAAATCCACCGACGTACACATTGTACGTATCACAATTTATGCATATTAATATCGTAGCGTTTTGACTCTATTGCATCCCACTGTCTTATTAATGAAGTTTTCAGTCGCATTATTGATATAATACTCATAAATATTAACATTTTGCTCGTTTCGCCTGCATGGTGTTAAACAATACACTATAAAACCTTTAAAAATACATTCTTTAACGTTACTCGTTCAACCATTTTGTAATAGTTTATTTACCTTGAGACACATAAAGCGTTTTCTCCTATAAAACACAACAAAAATTCACAAAAGACATCAATTTTAATAGTTTGATGTAATCCAAATCTTTAGAATCCATAGTTGTTTGCAAGAAACAACTCCTAATTCAGCGATTTCAGCCTCTTATCCAGATCTCCATTCTCAGCAGCGACCGTAACGTTACAAGTCAAAGTCAAACCCCGCGCTGGTGATGAATTCAAATTCAAATATTGCGCCCATACGTCATCTTTTACGGCAGCGATATCAAACGTTCATTGGCTCTTCCCTGCTTCGTCACAGTTTGCGACATGAAGGACTGTAGACGGTTGGTTAGTTAGTTCATTTGAATTTTGAAATGGAGAAGCGCGAACCAAGCCGGATTAACATTTTCATTAGTAATTTAATTTCTGCTCTGTACTTCATACAAAACTATTACAATACTGCCAGAGAGAAGACTGCGACTGCAACGCTTCATCATGTGAACGGCTTTTGGTATCGGTTTTGACATTTTCGCAATAAATAAATTATTGTGATTATACTTGTCTGTTAGTTATGTTTTTCTTCATAATTGTAGTTTTTTACGTAGTTTTAAGGAATTGTTATGGTAGGTTTAGGGGTAGGAGTAGGATTGGTGTCTCAAAATATATTTTAATGCTATATTGTTAATAAAACTGCCCTTTCCCAACACCTGTCTGTTACGTTTTATCCTTTTTTACATTAAGTATAAAATGGGTATGTTTAGGTTTGGGATTAGGGTTACGGGATCTTACATTTATCTATAAAATAGTAAAAAGGGAAATTATCCATATGTCTTTATGATATAGAATATACGTAAATAGTTTACGTTTTGTAGCTGTAAAAACGTAATAATGTTACGTTTAAATGTTGCAGATACGTCTATATTATACGTTTCAGCATCTATCCAAACGTACTAAAAAGTACGTTTTCTATCTTTGCAAAAACGTAAAATAGCTACGTATTAACAATGAGACCAGGCTGTCTAAAAGTCATCTGAAATATAACCGCATGCTGCTATTATTCTAAGCACAAATGGTTCATGGGTGATACAAAGGCCATGTCTCTTTTCAAATCTAACTTGGATCTTTGTGTCTTTATGGAATTATTATCATATCTACTTTATTAAAATAGACAAATACCATTGTCTCTTCCTTTTAATTGTACAGAAATACATTCAACTTAACAAATATGTTTTGGTGATCACAGATTTCATTGTGTACTAATTAAATTAGACCTTTATTGAACTATAATACTTTTTTTTGCATTTGATTTACAACAAGGCAGTTTATTGAACCATGCACAGATTTTAAACTATGAGTAACGATGTGTTATCCTTTGTCTCCCTCTGGTGGACAAGATTGCTTTACTTCCTTCATCTCTCATATTCCCATTGATTTAAATGGCTGACCCCCATGCATAAGAAATTCATAAAACTCAGCATGTTGTCCACTACATATAAAAGCCTGGTTTATACAAAGCCCATTTCGAGAGAAGTTGGGACATTTTATTAAAGCAATAAAATCAAGAATATTTGATTCGTTAATTTTCTTGAACCTCTATTTAACTGACAAATATACAAAAAAAAAATATTTCCAAGGTTTTCACTGACTGATGTGTATTTTGTAAATTTAAACAAATTTTGATTTTGATGGTTGCAACACACTCCAAAAGAGTTGGGACAGAGGCATGTTTACCACTGTGTCACATTACCTTTCCTTTTAATAGTTTTTAATCATTTGGGAATTGAGGATACTAATGTAACGAGGTTAGTTGTTGTGGGAAGGAGGGCGTGTCGCTTTCGGTTTAGGTCCTCTGTATGAGCACATTGAATATGGTCTTGCATATGCAGGTTGACATCTAAAACGTCTGCCACCAAAATAGATAAAGGGTTTAAGCTATACACTTCATACATATGCGACTAGGAGGGCATGTACAAAATCTATGAATAATTTATGAATTTATTAAGCTATTTCAGGGAGGTAGCTAGGCCTATATTTTAGAGCTGTATATATATATATATATATATATATATATATATATCATATAGATCAGTGTCAAACACAAACTGTGAGGTATTTATGCAACCATATTTTGATTTATGCTCCCCAGCATAATCACTTTGTCACTGATTATTCACCAGTATCAAAAAAGGCAAGCTACTGTCAGCATCAGGGCAGCCTGTCACAGGTCTATGGGGAAAATGGTAATTGAATTACCATTAGTAATTGAATTCAAAGAGTCATGGAACATTTTAACATCTTTACAAAAAAAAAAAAAAAAGAGTGTTTTATAGACATTACTTTAGCTTTACGAATATGAAATTTCCCAAGAAGAATTATTAACTTTAAAGGTTTATCAATTATATCTGATCTAGTATTTGTCATGATTCTGCCATCATGTCTTTGATTTTTCCAGTCTTGTGGCAGGATCATGGCAGACCCATGTTTTGTGTACAAGCACTTGGCCTTTTGCTTAGGCCATGTGCTTGTGTTGTCTCGTTACATAACCCCACCCCCTTGTTATCCTCCTCTTGTCATTATTGTCTAGTCAGTTTCACCTGGGGCCCGTTTCAATAAGGAGTTTCAACCAACTCTCAGTTAAAGCTTGAACTCTGAGTTGACTGACTCTGAGTTAAGCACGTGCACCACAACTATAAAAAGCCATTATCAATGGAGCGCAGATATTATGAGTCACCATGGCAACAGCGCCAGACAAAAAGAGGTGTTGGGTTTGATTAAAGGGTAACTAAACCCCTGGTCAGTGCCTGACTCCACCCACTAGCAATATTTGAAAAATGCTGAAAAAATGGGCAGACCCCAGCGGGGCCAGGGGGCGTGCACCTGAGACCCGCCGTGAGTGACAGCTGCTGTCAGACTCTAAAATAGAGCGAGACTGGAGGGACGCAAGTAGCTGCCTTTGCAACAGAGCGGCCATTTGAAGTCGAGGACTTTTCTCCCTCACCTTCACTCACCTGAAGTGGATGAGGGTGAATTGTATGTAGACACAGGGCCAAAACCATTTGAGACGCTGGCTCAAACTGCGGTCTTAACTCCCGCATCGCGACCGGCATCTGATGAGTTTTGTCGTCGAGTTGATCTCAATAGCGCGTGCTCTGTGGGCATATTCATATTTATATTCTGCCGCTATGTGAAAAAATCCAGCAAAATACACCGGCTCGTTTGTCGACCCCAGAGGATTAACTTTATCCTAACCATAAATTGTGATTAAAATATCCATGATCACTCACATCAAGACGCCGCTGCGGTGGAGGAGTCCATGCAGGAGGAGCAGTGTTTGGCGCTGTGTGGAGAAGCCCATGTCCACCTCTATTCCGTTACTATCCTGATCACTGTACTAAACACTGATAAATAACTTGAAGCTATCCTAACTGTACTATGCTACTAGCTACACAAAATAATCTAAATTATCTATATAATGCTATGCTAAATAGATGCAACAATACTCTATCCTGATTGTTTCTCATAAATAACTATATAAATGCTATGCTAACTAGATGCTAATAGCCTATATGCTATCCTGATCGTTCTCAATACTCATAAATCCAACTCCTGACTCGCTACAGTAGTTTTGACGGAACCAGATGCTTTTATACCAGGGGCTGCCAAGGGCGTGGTGAGCTCGCACCAAGGGTGTGACAGAGTGGCGTCTGAGAGTTCGCTACGTCAGAAAGTACCCCTACTGCAGGAGCTTTCCGTTTAACCTGAAGAGGGCAGCACTCAGACGTTTTTACACCATATATTTGAAAATCAAAACACTTTATACTCAATTGTCAAAAAATGTACTCGAATCAATGAACAGCATTTATGAAGCTCCATTCTTACAGATCATTAACTAAAAAAAGTTGTTTTGGTGTTTAGTTACCCTTTAATTACCAAGTAATCTAAATATTGTAATTTAATTAAAGGGATTACTCTTAATTATTCTGTAATTTAAAATAAAATTTGATGCAATTACATTAAATAGGCTACAGCATAAACTATAGACCAATTCAGTATAAAACAATAGTGGATTTAACATACATTTTAAAAGGTATATTTTTTATGTAACCTTCTCCCTCTACACACTTTGACCAATTCAAGAATAATTCATGCAATTGTATATTGTTAATTTGAAAGAATTAAAAGGGCAGTTTCTTGTTTCTCCTCCTTGTATTGTTCAAGTGTTTAGGTTGATATAGGATTTAGCAATTAGTAATATGTAGACCAATACTTTCTAGAGATAGTAGCCTAATTATTACATTAATCTAACTACACCGTTGAAGATGTCATTTGTAGTTAATAATTCATAACTATTTTAGAGTAACTTACTGTTATAATATCAAGAGGTGAAACTGGAAGAATGTTGTTCAACCTAAAGTAGGCTACTATTACTTTGATACATTTTTATTTAAGCAAAAGTAAAAATACCAGTCTAAAAATCTATTTAAGTAAAAAGTAGTTAATTTAAAACATGAGTTAAAGTCGCTGAGTAACTTATTTAACAGTGGGGGTGGGGTGGGGGACTCCCCCATGTGGGGAGAGTTTCACAGTATGAGAACCGTCTCAGAAAATATCACGGTTTATGGTATTAAAAAATTATTAAATATATAAACTGCATTGTTAACTTACGGTTATCATCAGTTAAAATGACAGTTAGATAAATTAAACATTTGTTCAATAAAACATATCTAATCAACTAACTTCAATAATTGATTATAAGATTAACATCTTATTTTTTATCATTAATAACTTATTATATTATGTTTGAAAAATAACTGAGTTCTATTAAATGTTTTTTATTCCAATTTTTTTTAATGATTTAATAGAAATATATTATCAAAAACGGTGGTAATCAAGTAAAAAAAAAGTTTACCAAACGTTTTAAATCCTTTTATTTTTTGGCAAAGTGCTGCAAAACAGATTTAGTCAATTAGTCATGGACAAACAATATATATTCTTTAAAGAATGTGTAAATACATTTTTATTATTGTTGGTGTTTAAACAGCACTTCCTCTTTAAAAAAGGTTTACTGAAGAAAACCTGCTCCCGACCAGGTTAGGTTCACAGAGTAAGTTACCATGGTAACTGACTCCGAGTATAAGTTATACCTCTCTTTCAGAAACGGGCTTGACTTACTCTGCTTTCTCAGGTTTAACTTACCCCCTTTCTGAAACGCAAAACCCAGAGTTTCCCTCATTTCAGAGTTAACATACTCAGAGTTTTCACTTAACCTCCTTTCTGAAACAGGCCCCTGTTCTTGTCATTAGTGTCTCCCTTTATTATCCCCTGTGTTCGCTGTTCTGTGTCGTTCATTGTCAAAACTGCGTGTTTCTCTTTGTGAGAGTCTCCTTGTGAGTACCTTGTTTAAGAAGAAAGTCTTGTATTGTTCTCTATCTTGTATTTACGGCCAGTCTAGTTTAGTCATTCCTGTTCCAGTTCTGCTTTGCCCCCTCATGGGTTTTGTTTTCCCTGTTTTTGTGAATTAATAAACGTTGTGTCACTGCATCCTGTCATCGCCTGGGTTCTCCTTCCATATTCATGTCAGTATTACAATCTAAGAAGATGATCATTGCCTCATCTATTATGATTATTTTGTAGAATGTATCAAAAAACATCACAGATACTTGCTTCCAAAAGTCTTCAGAATATTTACAATTACAAAAGAAATGTAGAGTTTCAGAGCCAATATTACAAAAACAACATAGTGGAGAAAAGTCCTTTTTAAATGTATTAAGAAAAGCATTACAGGTGGTAATACCTGTGTAGTATTTTGAAATGAGTTTCTTTGGCCTTGTTTGGCAGTAAAAATGTATTACTTGCAGACCAGATTGTCTCAGAAGAGGGGATAGAATTTGATTAAGACACTTTGTGATATAAGAATTATTACACTTCAGATAGAAAATATTCACGCCTCCAATAACAAGTTTAGGAATCTGCCGCAACACTGAGTTATAACTGAGATGTGCTTTCACGAGATGAATTTAATGGAAATGTTTTTAACAATCATACGGTAGTCTCTACATGTAGATTCAATCCCTAAAAGAGCAAGAAATTGTTGATAGTTATAGATCTCACCATTACAGTTTAATAAGTCAGAAATAAAGATAATTCCCATACTTTTCCTTTTAGATAATGAGGGAAGAAATTATGTTTAAAGGCGAGTTTCCATGCATCTAGTGCTTGCTTGTGAAAATTAGATAATTTTATGGGAAGTTTACTACATTTAAAGTCACATGATAATAAGAATTTTAACCCTCTACACTTTTCAAAGAACAAATTGGGGATATAAAACCATAGAGTTATTCTGAGCCAAGCAGTGTTTTATCCAGTTAATTTTAAAAATGGTGTTAAGAGTACTGAAATCAAGAACGTTGAGCCCACCCTCCGAAAGAGTTCTAATAATCGTTTTTCCTTTTATATATTCAGTCCTGTTTTTCCAAATGAACTTAAATATGGCCCTGTCAATATCTGTGCACAACTGAGTTAACATACAAGGAGAGAGCAGGATATACCAGCCTCGAAATTCCCTCAGCTTTGGAAAGCAGAATACATCCATGGATAGACAGGTTTCTCTGAGACCCGCAATTAAAAACCATTTTTGCTTTAGGTAAACACATAGTAAATTTATTTTCAACTCTTTCATGTGGAGATGTATTAATTATAATGCCAAGATATCTAACCTTTTCTTTTACTTTAATTCCACATATATCTGGGATAGCAGAAATAATGATGAATTGTCATAATCTCTGATTTACTCTGATTAACAAAAAGGCCAGAAGCATTTGAGAATTTTTTTTAATGCCTCTAATATAATGAGGACTTGTGTTTTATCCTTCAGGAAAATGCATGTATCATCTGCCAGTTGACTGGTTAGATTAGCCTGCAATTTGGATGCCCTCGATATTCAAACAATTCACTACATAAAGGTTAAGAAGCTCTGCAACCAACAGAAACAAAAAAGGAGAAATAGGGCAGCCTTGCCTAATGCCTCTCTCAATGACAAACCGTGGTGAAGTCCCATTAGATACTATTGATGTCTTTATGCAGGGTCTGAACAGTTTTCATAAATTTTGGACCGAAGCCGAATCGTCCTAAAGCATCATACATGAATGTATGCTCAACTGTATCAAATGCCTTGTAGAAGTCTAAAAACATCATTAACTAACTCAGAGTAATCTAAAAGATCTAAAACAAGACAAATATTATTTGAAATGTGTCGACCAGATTGCGTGAGTGAGATAACTTCTTCTAAGCAGGGTTTTAGTCTCCTAGCATAAACTGCAGCTAGTATTTTGTAATCAGAATTAAGCAACGTTAGAGGGCGCCAATTATCTAAAGAAAATGTATCTTTATTTGGTTTAGGGATTAAGGTAATAAGACCTTGTTTCATCGATGCAGATAGTTCCCCTCGATCTAAACGTTCTTTAAAAACACCTAAAATTAAATATTTTATATCATTCCAAAATGATCGATAAAATTCAAATGGTAACCCATCAGGGCCCGGATTCTTATTATGGGGTCTTCGTAATTAGAATGTCTAGTTCTTCCATAGTAATCTCTCCCTCACAAACAGCTTGACTATCTTCACTTATAGATGAAATAAAAGGATACACCTCCAAAAAATATCTTTGAAAATTCAGAATGAAATGAAGAAGTGTAAAGTCGCTGATAAGTCGGATACAAATTTTGAAATTTTGCCTTCATCAAAAGTGATATTACCATTATTAATATTAAGGGTTGAGATCCTTTTTAACTCGCCTCTTCTTTTTTCTAAATTAAAAAAAATATGAGTTCTTTTCTCCATATTCTAGCCATTTTGCTCTTGATCTGATGAATGCACCTTTGGCCTTTTGTGCATAAAGAACATCAAGGTCTTCCTTCAGTAAATACAACTTCTCCCTCTCCTGTTCTGGGAGATGACAGACATAAAATATTATTTATCTCATTTATGATCACAGGGGTTCTCGACTCCTTTGCCTTAGAGAGTCGTTTACCAAACTGTATACAGTATAAAAAAATTTCGGCACTCGTATTTAAAAAATTCCCACTTTGCAATAGCAGAGTCTGATTTAACTTTACATTTCTCAATAATGTTCTTAATGACTGAACAATATGAAGGAAGTTGCAAAAACGAAGTATTCATCTTCCAGTATCCTGCTCGTCTCTGAAAACTGTTACTAGCCTCAGATATTTCAAGATCGATACATGCATGATCAGTTAGAGGGGCAGTAAAAGAAACTAGGCAGTCAGATATAAGCCAAAGGTCTATTCTAGATTTTTGTGACATGTCTTCTTTAAACCAAGTAAATGACGAGATACTGTTTCCATGGACGTGTCTGTAAGCATCCAACAAAGAAAGCCTGCTACAAAAATCATTTATTACTAAATTAAGAGAATTAACATGAAGTCTTGGGGGGATTCTATCTAAATGCAGATCAGGGGCTTCATTAAAATCCCCTCCCACAATAAATGCTGCTGAAGGAAATTTCTACTTTAAGGCAAGTAATTTTTTAGATAAAGATTGAAAAAGAATATGGTTTAAGTTAGAGCTATTAAAGCCATATACATTACACAAGATAATAACAGCTTCTCCAGACTGAACAACAGCCATTATCCACCTACCCTCTAAGCAGAAGTGTGACTCAAGAATTTTACCACTAAAATTATGGTTAAATAAAATTACAACTCCCCCTGAGTGAGTAGACCCATGTGAAAATAAAGTTTTACCTCCCTACTGTGCTGACCAACAAGACTCATCATTAACACTATGAGTTTCTAAATAAACATCTCTTTTTTTTAGAATTACAAAATAAAAATTAAAGCTGCAAGCTGCGATGAAAAGGGCCCTCGCACCCGTGCTATTCCCACCCGGTGGCTTTAGGAAGACAGAGCACGGTGGGCAATGTGCTTTTAATTAGGTAAATATAGGTGTAATATGTAGTATATGACACTTATAAAACATTGGAGCACATTGGAAATTGCATGCTTAAGTTACAACAACTTCCTCTTGCATGTATAGTATGTGTTAGCACTTAGGGACCGTTCGGTTTTTATGGAAAGGTCCACCGGAGGAAAATAGGGGAGGGTCATGTCTTTTTATTCTTTGATGAGGGGAGGGTCATCCAACTTTTTTTAGTCTATAGGGGAGGGTCACCCAACTTTTGTATTCATCAAAACAGGTAAATTTCAAAGTGGCTTGTTTGGTGCATATTTTTTCCATGTAGCTCCATGACATGTAGCTCTCTCGGTCTCGGCCCCTGGGCCATCTCTGTCAGATGGGTCTGATCCAACAAAAATCTGAGTGGCGCTGTTTGACAGTCCGCGAAAGAAATGTTTACCTGGCAAAGCTTTAAAGCACAAGCAAATAATGAACTTTTGTTATTGTGAATAAGTGCATTGTCCTGTACAGTATGTGTAACTCTACCGCTGCATTAACATGTGATGTGAATGTACGTCAAGTGTATTGGGACTGAGCTGATATAATGTGCGCTGTAGCACGATACGACCATATTTTAGTTTCCATTCTTATCGCGTTTCCAGAACAGTGTTAGTGAGTAAATCTGAGCTGTAGGCTTGAATTCGTGAGGTGTGTGCGCTGTGCGGTTGAATGAGCCGGTTTGTCGATCTATCTGAATTTTGATCAATCAGGAGCTGATCCACAGAAGATATACGAAAATGGCTGTGAATTTGGACTATTGAAAGGGAAGCATACTACTTTATTATGGTTTTCATAATGTATCATAATGATTAATAAATGCATGCACAATTATCAGTGAACTTGATAAATGTTGCAGATATGTTTTACTATGCACAAAATGCCTTTCAACTTGCATGTTACATAAACGCGTCACCACTGCATCAGCACCGAAAACATGATTTAAAAAAAAAAATTCAAATCAAAACTCGTGATACGAACCGAATTGTAGGTTTGGTCTATCGTTAGCCCTAGTCAGATGCGAAAGCAGGAGTTTAGTTGTTTATCATGGCTATCTGAACATCTTTGCCAAGCGCAAACCAGTGCAGAAGTAATCAATAAATTATCGGGGAGGGTCATGGCTTTTTTTCACAATCATTTTGGTGGGTCATAGAAAAAAATATTGCTGGCGAAGGGAGGGTCAAGTCTATTTTGACTACAGATCTCAAATCTCCTCCGGTGGCCCCTTAAATAAATAACGAACAGTCTCTTAGCTAAGTGTTTGTTAGCATTGTAGTATGTTGTTAGCATGTTTAGCATTTGGTGGCGCTTTTTATGTTTATTAGGAGTCCATAACAGTGTTTAACATGTCCTTTCCTGTTGCCCGTAGGTGGTGCTATTGCTGTAACTAAATATTCTCATGGAGATGTGTTCAGGCCATGACTCTTATCAAACGTTTAAAGTTTAGGGCAGATTTGACATTCCATGGCTGAGTTAAAGCAAATCTTATTCCTGTTTAATTGCAGAAATAGCATGCTTTAGCAGTTCGGTTAGTGTTTGCTAGCATGTTTTACAATGTTTCAAGTATGTTGTTTTTTATCTTATTAGGAGTCCACAACATTGTTAAACTTGTCACTTCCTGTTGCCAGCAGGCGGCGCTATGACTGTAACTGAATATGAGCATGGGCATGTGTTCAGGACAGAACTGTTATCAAACTTGTGAAGTTTCGGGCCGATGGGACATTGTTTGCCTGAGTTACAGTAACTTCCTGTTTCATGGTGAAACATTGAAATTTGTCAGGCCGCTGAGGACACGCCCTTGGACGAAAACTCAAGATTTTCGCAATTTAACATTGCAAAGGCCTTAAGATTACACTCACCAAATTTGAAGATGATCAGATTAAAACTGTAGGAAGAGTTTGTTAAAGTACGAGGCCTGAAAATGGCAAAAACTGCACAAAAATCGGAAAGTTCAAAATGGCTGACTTCCTGTTGTATTTAGGGATACGCTCCAAGAGACTTTTTTGTAGGTCTTGGGTCATTGCATGCATGTACCGAATTTCGTACACATACGTGAAATGTAGCGAGAGGCGGACTCCGTTGAACTTTTATAGGTGGCGCTATCGAGCCATTTTACCCTGCCCAATTCTGAAACAAATATCAGATGTAAATGTTCGCCAGTTCTGATGTGTGCGCAAATTTTCGTGAGTTTTCGTGCATGTTTAGGCCCTCAAAAATTTATTGTGGAGAAGAAGAATATTAATAAAAAGAAACAGAGCAATTCCAAGAGGGTCCTCTCACCATCGGTGAGTCGGGCCCTAATAAAAATTTTCGTTTAGTAAGATCGCGAATCCCCTGAACATTAAGAGAAAAACAAGAAAAGTTAAAAGACATTTAGGAACAGAAAACAAAAAAAGGGCAAACGAGTTAAGTATGCGAGAAGGAACAAAGTGCAAAACTTACCTCTTTAAAGGATTAGTTCACTTTTGAAAAAACTTTTGCAGATAATTTACTCACCCCCATGTCATCCAAGATGTCCATGTCTTTCTTTCCTCAGTCGAAAAGAAATTAAGGTTTTTGATGAAAACATTCCAGGATTTTTCTCCTTATAATGGACTTCCATGGGAACCAGGTCCAACCGAGGTCCAAACGACAGTTATAACAGTTAAAGATGCAGCTTCAAATGTCTTTAAACGACACCAGACGATGAATAAGGGTCTTATCATGCGAAACGATCGGTTATTTCAAAGCTTATTCCAAAAATGTAACTTTTCTAAGGACAAATGCTAGCCTTTCTCCATTCTGTGAGGCGCGTTTGCAACGTCACGTAATACGTAATTACGTTCAAAAGGTCACGGGCGACGTAGCCAGAAGTACAGAGTCAGAGTGTTTACAAGTTGAACGCAGGTTGAACATGAAAACTAACTCAAACGCCGTTTACAAAAAAGGAATTAAAAGGTAAAACAACGATGTCGGACGATTTTGATTCTGTACTTCCGGCTACGTCGCCCGTGACCTTTTGAACGTAATTACGTATTACGTGACGTTGCAAACGCGCCTCACAATATATTACAAGGCTAGCATTTGTCCTTAGAAAAGTTACATTTTTGGAATAAGCTTTGAAATAACCGATCGTTTTGCATGATAAGACCCTTATTCATCGTTTGGTGTCGTTTAAAGACATTTGAAGCTGCATCTGAAACTGTTATTAACTGTCGTTTGGACCTCGGTTGGACCTGGTTCCCATGGAAGTCCATTATAAGGAGAAAAATCCTGGAATGTTTTCATCAAAAACCTTAATTTTTTTTCGACTGAGGAAAGAAAGACATGGACATCTTGGATGACATGGGGGTGGGTAAATTATCAGCAAAAGTTTTTTCAAAAGTGAACTAATCCTTTAACCTTTCACACCAAGCATCAAATGGCTTAGATAATATCAAACCTATAAAGTAATTAACATTAATAGGCCAACATTAAAAAGGAAATGACATGAGAGAACAAAAAGGACACCGTCTTTGCAAAGCAGTTACATCCATAAGCCTACTTGTATCTGAGGTTCAATGTCACTTTTTGGGTCCATAGGGATACATGTTAACATGATTCACATATTATCCGCTGTAATCTTCTTTCCATCAATAATAGCAACCGATCCCTTGAACCCAGCTCGTTTTCCATCTTTCCTGGCTTGACTTACCAGCAGCCACAGTTTATTCTGTGCCTCCCTCGCCCGTTGTGTCAGATCTTCGGTTATTTTGATGCCTTTCTGTTTGAGAACTTCAGAGTTTTTCGTGTCCATCCAGATGCGATCCTGATGAGTGCGTGACAGTTTTTTTGAGTGAGCCTCCAGTTTTCGGACCGACTCTGTGTGCAACATCAATGGAAGTCTGAAGAACGTCTCTCAGTGGCGAGATTCGGGAAACAATATCCATTGCGATCATTTTCACTTTTTCTCCTGCCTCCTCCGGAATACCAGACATTTTCAGATTCCACCGTTTTTTATATGCCTCTAGTTCGTCGACTTTTTCCCACAGTTGTTTGTTTTCAGTGACCACAGCCGCTACTTTAACACCTAGTTCGTTAGTTTTAGCTACAGCCCTCTCCGTTTTGTTGGCAACTGAATCAACTTTGGTGGTGAGTTGGGATATCATGGTCGAATTGGATGTAACAGACATATCAATTTCCAGTGGCTTCTCCATGAAATCATTTTGCTTTTTTCCCAATCTCTCAATCGCCTTCAGTATATCATTTAGTATTTCCGAATTTAAAGGCTCAGATACCTGCCGTCGGATCTTCGGAAGAGGGTTGTTAATCGGGATGTCTGAAGATTGCAAACAATCCATGCTTAAAGGGTTAGTCCACCCAAAAATGAAAATTAAGTCATTAATTACTCACCCCCATGTATCTATACACCCCAATATACAACACAAATGAAGATATTTTTGATTAAATTTGAGAGCTGTATAACTACCACATTGGCTCCTAAGGGACTGCCTCTTGACGGCCCAGAAAGTCAATGAAGAAAATGTTTAAATATCCCAAGTGACTACCGTGGCTCAACTATATGTTTATCAAGCGACGCGAATACTTTTTGTGCGAAAAAACAAACAAAAATAACGAGTTTATTCGACTATTTCTTTTCTTCCTTGTAGGCCAGAACGAGACTTCCTTATAGATTTCCACGACGCATGCGCGAGATTTGCGATCTGCTTACACCAGCTTACACTACTTCAGATCGCAATTCTCGCGCATGACTGGGTCATTTGACCAATCGCCGCAGATTCACGTCACTAAAAGGAGGTGTTTGGGAAAATGAATCGTCGAACGAATCATTTGGGAGTCGTTGAGCAAATCAGTTAAAAATAAATGCATATTATAAGACAAATAACGTGTTTTTTATCCTTGCATGCACGTTAAACTGTTTTTGGCAACTCCTAAAACAAAAATAGGAACATTTCAAATGCTATGATATAATAGGGGCTCTTTAAATTCTGCTCTGTACTTCATACAAAACTATTACAATTCTGCCAGAGAGGACTGCAACACTTCATCATGTGAACGGCTTTTAGTATCGGTTTTGACATTTTCGCAATAAATAAATTATTGTGATTATACTTGTTAGTTATGTTTTTCATCATAATTGTAGTTTACGTAGTTTTAAGGAATTGTTATGGGTAGGTTTAGGGGTAGAAGTATGATTGGTGGCTCAAAATATATTTTAATGCTATTGTTAATAAAACTGCCATTTCCCAACACATCTGTCCATTACGTTTTATCCTTTTTTTATATTCTGTATAAAATGGGTATGTTTAGGTTTGGGACTAGGGTTACGGGATCTTACATTCATCTATGAAATGGTAAAAAGGGAAATTATACAGATATCTTTATGATATAGAATATACGTAAATAGTTAACGTTTTATCACTGTAAAAACGTAATAATGTTACGTTTAAATGTTGCAGATACGTCTATATTATACGTTTCAGCATCTATCCAAACTAAAAAGTATGTTTTCTATCTTTGCAAAAAAATGTAAAATACCTACATATTAACAATGAAACCAGGCTGGGTGATCTGTTCAAGTTCTCACTCTGTTCCAGTTCAGGGACAGTATTTACCAAGCCTCTCAAAATCTGTGATCATGACTAATCTGTGATCATGGCTCCCCTTGACTATCTAATCACCATGTCCAGAAAAGCAAGGAGCTGTCATATTGTGAGATGCTTGGTTATCACATTTGTTTCAAGTTCAGTGTAGTTTTTTTTATGTACTAGAGCTAGGATAGTGAGGTCACTGGGATAAAGTTGACTGACTGTAAATCCTTGATCTTGAGTGCCATCCATAGTTGAATAATATGCATAATCAAACATACCAAGAAAAAAAAAAACTTAACAAATCATGTTATTGTATTAATGTCATTGCAAAACTTGCTCCAGCAACCTTAACTACAGTGCTACTCAAATCAGCAGCATCGGTTTGGACCACTGATCAAGACGGATAAATTAAAGCTTAATTGACCATATTCTCATATCAGTGTCAATATTTCTAAAAAGAATACTTTTGTAGCTACAGATAGTGCTTTGGGATTCTGACCCTGTTTGTTATGACGTTGAGGAAGGAGAACCCAGGCACAGACAGAGTACACTAAACACACGATTTATTGACAACAAAAAGGGGAAAATAATGCCCACGATGGGGTAAACAAGACAAGTATTACTAAATAGACTAAGGCTGAATCACAATTCTCTGTCTTACCCCTTCCCCTTAGTCTTACCCCTAGCCCTTGTCCCTCGAAAACGAGTGGTAAGCGCTAGTGCAAACATAACGCTATGAAATGAGACACCACTCGGTTATGTCATCTTACATCGTCCTTAACTGGCGTCTGTATTCACCCGGGGCAATAAGTGTTGATCACAAACTTCTCGAAACTTTCAAGATGCCGTCAAAATGTCCGGGAATGGGCTTTTGCTTTCTGCCTTCACTATTCATTATGTTTACATGCACAAGGTGTTGTTTAAATCGGACTGAATTCATGCAATCGGTGAATCTGAATGTATTGTCGATCTAATATTCCCGTGTTTTCGTCTCAGTCGGGATCCGTTTAAAGCGCATCATCTGAGAAGCTCATCACGTACGTGTCAGTGACCAAATAATATACACATAATGAATGGCGACTGTAGAAAGCAAAATCTGAATCCCGGACATTTTGGGTGATCTTGAAATGTGGGACTGATTGTGCAAATCAGCAATGTAACGTTAGCATAGCCTAGCGTAGCAAAGTAGCGATTTTTAAAAACGTTTCAATAAACAACATAGTTGCAAATATACATGTACACAACTGTGTAGAGCACAAAACAAGACGGTTTTATTTTTTATCAATCATTTAAGCGAAAAAACTTGTGCATTTCTTACCCCTTGGTTTCAAGTAAGCTCACGAAAATTCTTGGTCTTAAGGGGTATATTAAGATCAAAATGAGAATTGGGATAGCCCTTCCTCTCACGTGAACCCGCAAAACTAAGGGGAAGGGGTAAGGGGTAAGACAGAGAATTGGGATTCAGCCTAAGACTTGGACAGAAGACTAGACGCTAACTAACAGGAAATACACTAACAGGATCTTCACAGAACACGACAAGATACTAACAGGTAATATTTAGCAATGACTCACATGCAACTATAGCAAACACAGGCAGGATTCACAGAGTGTAACATCACAGCAGGTTTCACAATGAACCGACACAGGACAGCAAACACAAGGGGGTGATAAAGGGAGACTAATGATAACATAACAGGTGACACAGAGTAATTAATGAAGACTAAACAAGGGGGCAGGGTTAGGTGACGAGACAACGCAAGCACACAGCCCAAACAAATGGCCATGTGCTTACACATAAAACATGGGTCTGTCATGATCCTGCCACAAGAGATGATGGTAGAATCATGACAGAACCCCCACCTTAAGGAGCGGCTTCCAGACGCTCCTCAAGGAGACATCAAACACGGGACAAGACTGACTGAGACATAGACAAGAACCAACAAAACATGACAAATAACAGTAGTGGCAAACACGAAAACACAACAACAGGGTTAGGATGACAAATTAAAAATAATAAACACGGAAGGGGTGGCGGAGGGAACACAGAGTTCATGGAGGATTGTCCAGGGTGCATAGGTGGACTGGGGGTCTTGGGTTTTCAGGATGAGGAATCTGGGCAGACTTGGATGGGGACACATAAGGCACAGTCTTGGGGAAAACAGTCCGGGGTGATGTGGTGACAGGGGTGACTGGGGAAACACAGGGGTACAGAGGGCGAAGAAACAGGAAACCAGACCGGGGGAACAGCAGGGGACACATCAGGACACATGACTGGGGGTGTTGCAGGCGGCTGAGGAGCAGAGAGAAAAATGGAGCTTGCAGAATTCGACTCGGAAGTAGTGCTTCTCATATCCGATTCGGGATTAGAGTCTTCTGCAGCGGACCCAGGGACAGCAATCCGTGCAGCCGACTCAGGGACAGCAATCCGTGCAGCCGACTCGGGGACAGCACTCTCTGACGCTAACTTGGGACTTGAAGACAAGACAGGTTTGGAAGGAACTTCTAGGATTTTGACAAGACTTGACAAATAATTAGATATAGCCTCAGCAGCAATGACAACAGGCATCCTTTGATGAGCTTATACCGATTGCAGGACTGCCTCTGCAGCTTGATCTGCCGCAGCTCGCACAGAAGCTGACTTGGGATTAGCACTCTCAAAAGCTGGTTTGGGACCTGCGCTTGCAGTAGCAGGAACAGGGACAGCGCTTGCATTAGCGGGCTCTGGGACAGACAGAAGATTGGAGGCTCCCTTCCTTCTCTTCTTTCTCCTTGGCTGTGGAGCAGATGCCATTGTTGGACTAGTGACTGGTTGGGGAAGCTCAACAGGAGCTGTGACTGGGGTATGGAGGACAGTCTCAGACAGGGCTATTTCCGTCGCAGAGGATTCTGATGCAGACTCCCATGAGGTCCATCTCCCTCGCTTGCCGATGAGACTTTCGGGTAATGCTGATGCCTCGGGATTGGAAGTGGAGCCAGCTTGATTCCCCTGGGTAACCACAGCCAGGACACGACCCTCCGGGATCACTGAAAGCTTGGGTGATGGTGACGACAAGGTGGAACCCCGCGACTCCCTCCATGACAAACAATCCACCATCTCACCAAACGGGTAGATGACCAGTTTCTCCCGTTCAGCCAGGGGTGGAAGAGCATTGAGACCCGCAATGAAGTAGCAGTTGAGGAGGATATCAGGTAGGAAAAACCTCCTCTCGTTTGCAACCTGGGCATACTCCCTCAGGGACCGCTCTCCCTGGGAAGGAATCGGCAGCTTGCCATTACTTGCATCAGAAATAGTCCTCAGCCACCATTGTGCAAGGTCATTCGGGTTGTGCTCAACAAAAGAGGACATACTGTCTGCTGGGTTCCTTGGTGGTCGGTTCATTCTGTTATGACGTTGAGGAAGGAGAACCCAGGCGCAGACAGAGTACACTAAACACACGATTTATTGACAACAAAAAGGGGAAAATAATGCCCACGATGGGGTAAACAAGACAAGGCAGATGATGACTAAATAGACTAAGACTTGGATAGACGACTAGAAGCTAACTAACAGCAAATACACTAACAGGATCTTCACAGAACATGACAAGATACTAACAGGTAATATTTAGCAATGACTCACACGCAACTATAGCAAACACAGGCAGGATCACAGAGTGTAACATCTCACAGCAGGTTTCACAATGAACCGACACAGGACAGCAAGCACAAGGGGATGATAACGGGAGACTAATGATAACATAACAGGTGACACAGATTAATTAATGAAGACTAAACAAGGGTAACAATGGGGCGGGGTTAGGTGACGAGACAATGCAAGCACACAGCCCAAACAAATGGCCATGTGCTTACACATAAAACATGGGTCTGTCGTGATCCTGCCACAAGACTAGGAAAAAACAAGGAGATGATCGCAGAATCATGACACTGTTATCCTCACATCAAACCAGTGCTCCTGTGTAGCTGGCACTGCAGTGTAACCACAAAGTTGCTTTGCTCTTCCAAACTGCACACTATTTTGAGCTGAATGTGGAGGTTGTGCCCCGGTCCGCATTGTATTATGGGATTGACAGCGGACCGGAGAAAGCATTGAGAGCGACCGAAAGCACCTACCGTATTTTCCATACTATTAGGCGCACTTAAAAGCCTTTAATTTTCTCAAAAAACGACAATGCGCCTTATAATCCGGAGCGCCTTATATATGGATCAATTGGATCACAATGCTCTGCGTTATTAAATTCGCCTGCAAACTCACGCTCGTGTCCATCTTATGCCCGCTTTGTCACACGGCCAGTTAAACCTCGTATAAATCAGGTTATGTGTGTAAATAACGTGCCCACTCACGAGCGCTCACTCTCAACAGACACACGAACAGACACACTGTCCCGGCGCAGCTCGCGCGTCACAGAATGTTCATAAAGCATTCACAGTATAAGTCTTCGTCGTCGGTTAAAGGAGCATTTCACCCGTTGCAACATTAATCTTTATTGAAAGTGGATCATGTATGTAGTCGAAGTGTAAAAGATTTTTTTTTTTTATTTGGTGCCCTCTTGACTGAGAAAAGACCAATAATAAACAAGGGGTGCATTTGTTTGAAGAACTACAAGTCCCACAATGCACCGCATTGCACAGCTCCGCAAGCCACACCCACTAATCCAGAACAGTGCAAGAATTCACTCTTCCGTCTACAAGACTAACATTAGCTGTCACCAGAGTTTGAAGTTCATTTCACACAAAATGTCTAATTGGCTGTGGCGAACAGGACGATCGAGGGCGAGGGATGTAAGAGGACGCGTCTCTCATAGAGGAGCGAAAGCAATAAATGAGGAGCGACGACGGCAGATCGAGAGAGAAACAGGCCTGATTTTATGTTGTTTTGTTTCTGTTGTGTTTAACGTTACAGCAGTCGTCAATAAGGGGCTGCTGGCTTATAATTTCGTTTTGTATTTGTTCATTATACTATTAAAATGTTTAAATGTTCGCCAGTTCCTGCCTCCTTCTTCCCACAACAACAAACCCTGTTAAAGTTACATTGGTAAACACATTAGTGAATTACTCCTCGTTTGTATTTATTTCTGTATGGTAAATTACTGTATGATACCTGGATGTACTATCACAACACAAACGTCCCTGTGCTCGTCTGATTCAGAGATTTCCCCCAGGAGAAATTGGCATCGTTGAAATTCAGCTGCAGCAGACGGACTCTGTGTCCGTGGGCCGTAGCATGCAGCGAGAGCACAGGCATCAGCAAGCCGCTCAGCCCAGGGTCCTCGACTGACAGGCAGCCGCCTCCTGCTCCTCCATCAGTCTCAGCTGCTCTTCACTATACTGCGACTCGTAAAGATAGCCACGAACATCAGATTCGAGATGCAGAACTTCAAAATCCTCTTCTTCCATATCTTTTTTATATCCTGTAGGGTGAGTGGGTCCCACACCCAAGGGCGTAGGAACGTCTTTGACATTGGGGGGGACATAACTGGCCACTATGAATCGTGTTGGTCTATCCCACCACCACAATAGTAACATACAGTTTGGTGATAATGGTATGCAGTGGCGGTCTGTTTTGGGGCCCCCTCCCACTACGTGAAGTCACATGTGCTTGATGATTATTGACAGAAATGTCATGCAATAATGACACATTATAAATGTGTTAATACAAAATAAATGCTTAATAAAAAAATAGATGCCTAGCCTACTTAAATAAAAACATTTTAACTTTTACTTTACTCTTTTACTAACTCTTTGAAACTTCTTAAAACAAACCGTGTCAAAATATATAAAAAATAAATTATTTGCTAAAATAATGACAAAACTGAGAAATCAGAAACAAAATAAGAGCAAGCTAGGGTTCAATAATGAGAATTATTGTTGAAAACTGTAAAAAAAATAGTATTATTTCTCAACTTTCTCAATACAGTGTAACTGTCCTCAAAATCTTTTTTACTATTTTTATTGTAACACACTTTTTTGGATTGTAAATGACATAATCCAACAAAGTCTGTTAACACTGGTAATGATGTAGGCTACTAGCGCTCGTTGTATGTGTGTATGCAATGTATTTTTCCCCTCGCGGCTTGCCGTAGATGGGTCGTGCGCACTTGCTCTGGTACGGTCGCGGGATTTTGGAGTTAGTGATCTGATGTGTGGTATAATAAAGTGGAGAAGAGTTCAAACTGCTGTGTTTATTATTTATTCAAACTGCAAACAAAGGTATGTGATAATATGGAGCTAATAACAAAAATAACATTGTCAGATTAGATCATGTAGGTTCCAGTTCAAAGCTGGTGCGTTTGTAGTGTAAGTTAACTTTAACTTCTCTCTACCAATCAGATGCTCCGGTGAGTGAAATATATGAAGCGAATTATTCAAACATGAAATGGGAAGGTTTAACTGGGTTTAATGGATTAACCTAATTATCACTCTGGGTTTGACTTGCTGGCAAAACTGTATATCTTCTTTGTCGCGCTTTAAAAATAAAGTTCCAAATGTACAGTTTGTGTTCCTGCGCTAGGTTAGGTATGGAATTTTTTGGGTGGGACACATGCCGCATTTTTCAATATTGAGGGGGACACGTCCCCCCCCCCCCCCACTCCCCCCCTCCCCCCAAATCTATGGAATTAATATGGAGCCAATAAAAATGAACGTAACTTTAAAATACGATTAAAATATAAATTATAAATATAAATATAAATTGAAAATATAAATATAAATTGAAACTGAATAAAATATCTTTGAAACTGAAAAAGAATGAACCGCAAGCAATTTTTTTGACTTTGTTTTTAACACACTACATGTTTTGCTAACTATTCCTCATATTTCGTTTACTGATCTACACTTACAAATGCGCTTCCAGAGTTTTTATTTACGTTTCTGAAGTTTTCGTTTACGCTTCTGAAGTTTTCGTTTTCACTCCCTGAGTTTGCGTTCGCTGTTCTGACACAAATCTCTCGTGGGGGCGGGGCTAGTAGCAGTGTATTCTCATTGGCTACTGAGTTTTTGATTGACAGCTTCTTGACCTGGAAGTGAAGACGTCAGTGAGTGTTGTGTTTACACGTGTGGATGTGAGCGTCTGTAAGCGTAGCTTTCTATTTCATTTAGGTGATATTAAGTTTATTTCTATATTTATTTACTGCTACACTATATTGTTGATATGATTTCTTATAGAAGGAATAGTACAGACAAATGATATAATTTGTCATCGTCGATATCAGAATACTGGATAGCATAGGCTACTCGTGGTAAGTCTGATTGTTTTTATTATTTTTATTAATTAATACTAAACTAATACTAATTATAATACAGTTCTTGCTTTTTCAGGTGGAGAGGCATATTCGAGCTCAGTGAGAGCCCATAACATTATACAGCAGTGTTGTCTTGATTTAATTGGTAAGTTGTTAGCCCAATCATTACATGTCTTGTTTATCTAACGTTACATACGGTTACAGTCTTCGATTAAATCATATTTGCTTCAATTAGATCATATTTCCCCTCTGCCACCCCAAACAACATTGTGCTAGAGTACTGTACAGTATCTGTAGTGTAGCCTACAGTACAAAATGTACTGTATCAGACAATGACCAATGCCTTTGGACCAGAGCCCTGTCAATCACTGCCCGATTCAACTTTGGCAATGTAAAGCCAATTGCTGATTATTTTGTGATGCAGAGTTTTTAAAAGAAGAGAGAGAGTACTTGACCATTTTCCACGTCTCCATTCATAATATGTAAACACTCATTTGTTTTGAAGTATAACCCTGGGCGCAATATTTATTCTGCAAAAGGCAACAAAATGCTTTTTCTGTATCCATATTTGAGTAATAATTATGTAAAAAAAAAAAACATTTTGGAGAAAAATGTTGAATTTTTAAATAATCTTTAATAATTTATATATATAAATATATATATATATATATATACATATATATATATATATATATATATATATATATATATATATATATATATATATATATCCAAATTCAAAACCTAATACATGCAAGTAATTATGACTGAAAAAATCCAGCAACTAGGGAGTAGACGCTACACAGCCATGGATAAATGTTTATTGGGCTATAGAGCCATCTACTGGTTATACAATAGTATTACAGATGATAAATGGTGTGTGAGTCAGGTAAACATTTAGTACTGTAAAATCCCTTAAAACATTTAAATAATTTGTTTGAAATAATTATTTTAAGTCTGCAAATGGTTACTGCATGTGGGAGTTCAAAGCAGTTTGTATTGTTAGATTATAATATATTTCCTTTCTCATTTTCCAGGGATTTGAGCCACTTTTCCATAAACAAAATTCTGATGCTGACACAGAAGATGGAGTGATAATACCAGAGATCAGGGGCCCGTTTCAATAAGGAGGTTCAACCAACTCTGAGTTAAAGCTTGAACTCAGAGTTGACTTACCCTGAGATGGGAAACTCTGAGTTTTCGTTACAGAACAGCTGAAATGAGTTAGTTCAATCAACTCTGAGTTGACCGACTCTGAGTTAAGCGCGTGCACCACAACTATAAAAAGCCATTATCAATGGAGCACAGATATTATGAGTCACCATGGCAACAGCGCCAGACAAAAAGAGGTGTTTATTAATTACCAAGTAATCTAAATATTGTAATTTAGTTAAAGGGATTACTCTTAATTCTTCTGTAATTTAAAATAAAATATGATGCAATTACATTAAATAGGCCACTACATAAACCAATTAAGTATAAAACAATAGTGGATTTAACATACATTTTTAAAAGGTATATTTTTTATGTAACCTTCTCCCTCTACACACTTTGATCAATTCAAGAATAATTCATGTAATTGTATATTGTGAATTTGAAAGAATTAAAAGTGCAGTTTCTTGTCTCTCCTCTTTGTATTAATCAAGTGGTTGAGGTTAAGATTTAGCAATTAGTAATATGTAGACCAATACTTTCTAGAGATAGTAGCCTGATTATTACATTAATCTAACTACACCGTTGAAGATGTCAGTTAATAATTCATAACTATTTTAGAGTAACTTACTGTTATAATATAGGCTAGTAAACTTACTGTTATTCAACCTAAAGTAGGCTACTATTACTTTGATAAAATTTTACCTAAGTTAAAGTAAAAATACCAGTCTAAAAATCCACTCAAGTAAAAAGTAGTTAATTTAAAACATGAGTAAAAGTTGCTGAGTAACTTGTGGGGGTGGGGTGGGGGACTCCCCCATGTGGGGAGAGTTGAGAAACATCTCAGAAAATATCACGGTTTATGGTATTAAACAATTATTAAATTTATAAACTGCATTCTTAAATTACGGTTATTATTATCATCAGTTAAAATGACAGTTAAATAAATTAAACATTTGTTCAATAAAACATATCAACTAACTTCAATAATTGATTATGAATAAGATTAACATCTTATTTTTTATCATTAATAACTTATTAAATTATGTTTGAAAAATAAGTGAGTTCTATTAAATGTTTTTATTCCAATTTTTTTTAATGATTTAATAGAAATATATTATCAAAAACGGTGGTAATCAAATAAAAGTTTAGCAAACGTTTTAAATCCTTTTATTTTTTGGCAAAGTGCTACAAAACAGATTTAGTCAATTAAACCATGGACAAACAATATATATTCCTTAAAGAATGTGTAAATACATTTTAGTATTATTGTTGGTGTTTAACGGCACTTCCTCTTTAAAAAAGGGGAGGAGACCGCAAGAAACTCTGAGTTTACTGAAGAAAACCTGCTCCCGACCAGGTTAGGTTCACGGAGTAAGTTACCATGGTAACTGACTCTGAGTATAAGTTACCTCTCTTTCAGAAACGGGCTTGACTTACTCTGCTGTCTCAGGTTTAACTTACCTCCCTTTCTGAAACGCAAAACCCAGAGTTTCCCTCATTTCAGGGTTAACATACTCAGAGTTTTCACTTAACCTCCTTTCTGAAACAGGCCCCAGCTGTCTCCATCAGACAATAATGTTACTTTGTTCGGACATATCACCTTTGAATGACTGGGATCCTTATCTTCTGACACCTGTTGTATTTTATTTTAATATGATAAAATAGCAAATATTTTAATTTCTTTGGAGCTCTAGATTAAAACAATCACAGTACACAAGAGGTTGCAGTTTATTCTTATTCTCTGCTGATCATGGATTAGCATATCAACAGCATATGAATGGGATAGTTCATCCAAAAATAAAATTCTCACTTATTTTACTCACCCTCATGCTGTCCCAGATGCATTTTACTTTCTTTCTACATATAAATACGAATTAAGATTTTAAGGAAAGTAATCCATCTCTGCAAGTCCTAAAGATGCTTTAAAAACCACACACAGTGACCGTGATGTCCATACGACCTCAGTGGATGAATCAATACCTTCTGAAGTGAAACAATAGGATAAAAAAAAAAATACTAATAATGTAAACTGTTTTAACTATTAAAAATAACTTCCGACCAACTGCCATACATGGGTACAATCCACTTGTGTTATGTGGACTCACAGAGATGTATTATTTAATTAAAAATCTTTGTGATTATACATTTTATTATCTATATTATGAGAATACTGTGCATTACATGTATAGTATGCAGTTAATGTTTTGTGGATTCTGGTCTTTCCTGTCATAACTGCATCCAAGACTTTCACTTTGGTACTTGTGTATATGCTGTAGTGACAATAAAGAATGAATACATTTATTTAAATTTTTTATTTAAATTCATTTAACTGATTTTATAAGTCATAATTGAACCTGTTGATAATTTGTTCAAATATATTTACCATTTTAAATGTGAGAAAATAATATTAACAAAATGAAATAAATAAAATGATCAGCATGATTAAAAAAATACCAACAAAAATATTCTTTGTGTGAAATATGTAATGAAATGCCCTTTGAGGTCTGTATCATCTGACAGCAACCCACGATTGTAATTTTCATATAGTTTAAATTCCTCTTATTTAAGTGATCATACATGATCATTTGATGGTGTAAATGCATATGGTAACAATAAGAAATTTGATGGCCATGGTTGCCAACCTTGATTACCTGGTTGAAGTGAAACTTTCTTGACTGCTGAATATATCACACACGTATACTAGTAGGCTATTCTCTTGTAATAGCACAACCTATTCAGAGCCTAACATGCAAACGAATCATCAAGAATAAACAAATATTCTACTAAAACATTGGACACAATATTTTAAGTAGTCATATACAGTGGGCCTACTTTGATGTACAATTACACCTGAATAGACTGATCTCTTGTGAACCTAAAAGCTTCTGTTGACAAAGTAATCGCAGCAGAAGGTAAATACAGATAAAATTAAAAAACAAACGTAACTTAATATCACTAAAATTAAATAGAAAGCTGCGCTTACAGACGCTCACATCCACACGTGTAAACACAACTCTGACGTCTTCACTTCCAGGTCAAGAAGCTGTCAATCAAAAACTCAGTAGCCAATGAGAATACACTGCTACTAGCCCCGCCCCCACGAGAGATTTGTGTCAGAACAGCGAACGCAAACTCAGGGAGTGTAAACGAAAACTTCAGAAACGTAAATGAAAACTCTGGAAGCGCATTTGTAAGTGTAGATCAGTAAACGAAATATGAGGAATAGTTAGCAAAACATGTAGTGTATTAAAAACAAAGTCAAAAAAATTGCTTGCGGTTCATTCTTTTTCAGTTTCAAAGATATTTTATTCAGTTTCAATTTATATTTTCATTCGTTTCTTGAAAAGTTACGTTCATTTTTATTGGCTCAATATTAATTCCATACAAATCCCCCCCGGTTCCTACGCCAGTGCCCACACCCTGGAATAATAAAGAGCTAATGTTTGTAGTCGATAGAGATTTTAATGAAATATGACTTCCTGCTTATCCTGACGCAAAATGACGATTTTTACATCACGATAAGTAGGAAGTAAAACACTTAAATCCTTATTTCTCCAATCTCAGAGGAAAATAAGGGAATAAACCATGACCATTCAAAAATATGACTGGGTTTCTAAAGATACAAAGCTTAATGCAAATGGGTGAAGTGACCCTTTAAGAATCTGGGTGTGCTCTTTGATACTAATCTCTCATTTGAAAGTCATGTGTCTAGTATCTGTAGAACCACATTTTTCCATCTTAAAAATATATCTAAATTAGCTACGCCATATGCTTTCATTGACAAATGCGGAACAATTAGTTCATGCGTTCATGACATCAAGGCTAGATTATTGTAATGCTCTACTGGGAGGTTGCCCTGCACGCTTAATAAACAAACTTCAGAGAGTCCAAAATGCAGCCGCTCGAGTTCTTACCAGAACCAGGAAGTATGACCATATTGGCCCGGTTCTGTCAACCCTGCATTGGCTGCCTATTAAACATTGTATAAATTTTAAAATATTGCTGATTACTTATAAAGCACTAAATGGTTTAGCTCCGCAGTAATTGAGCGAACTGTTAACACATTATAGTCCTTCACGTCTATTGCGATCTCAAAACTCCGGCCAGTTGATAAAACCTAGAATATCAAAATCGACTGCAGGCGGTAGATCCTTTTCCTATTTAGCACCAAAACATTGTCCGGGAAGCAGACACAATCTGTAAGTTCAAATCTAACTAAAAACAATCTCTTTGGCCTAGCATACGCATAACACACTATAGACTTCCTAAATTCAAATTAGGCTGCATAGTTTAGATCAGCCGGAACCGGGAACACATCCCGTAAATCCTGATGAACTTGGTACATCAAAAAAGAAGGATGGCGTCTACGCTAATATCAGTTTCTCTGTTTATCCCGAGGGACCCTAAATGGTGGACCTGCGCCGGGACCCATCCCGACTCATCCAATTTGTTTTGTAATCACTGTTCTTTTGTTGGCCAGAGGAGAACTGGCCCACGACTGAGCCTGGGTTCTCCCAAGGTTTTTTCTCCATTCAATCACCTGATGGAGTTTTGGTTCCTTGCCACTGTTGCCTCGCTTTGCCTTGAACCGGAAGACAATACAATGTTGGATAAAGTCGTATTTTTTGTTATTTTTGGACAAAAATGTATTTTCGATGCTTCAAAACATTCTAACGAACCCACTGATTTCACATAGACTACTTTGATGATGTCTTTATTTATTTTCTGGACAGTACACCGTACATACCTTTCCAGTGGAGGGACAGAAAGCTCTCGGACTAAAACTAAAATATCTTAAACTGTGTTACGAAGATGAACGGAGGTCTTATAGGCTTGGAATGACTAAGGATGAGTCATTAATGACATAATTTTCCTTTTTGGGAGACCAAACCATTTAAGGTTGAGCCACTGTAGTCACTTGGACTATTTAATTCAAGCAGATAGAAGAGCAACTTTGACTGAAATAACCACTTGTTACAACTCAGGTATGCAGCAAAGCATTTGTTAAGCCACAACCTTGAGGCGAATGGGCTACAACAGCAGAAGACCCCACTGGGTACACACTACACTACAAATCCTCTACAAATAGAAAAAAGAGGCTATAATTTGCAAGCGCTCACCAAAATTGGACAGTTGAAGACTGGAAAAATGTTGCCTGGTCTGATAAGTCTCAATTTCTGTTGAGACATTCAGAAGGTAGAGTCAGAATTTTAAACAGAATGAGAACATGGATCCATCATGCCTTGTTACCACTGTGCAGGCTGCTGGTGGTGGATGTTTTCTTGGCACACTTTAGGCCCCTTAGTGCCAATTGGGCATCGTTTAATTGCTGTGGCCTACCTCAGCATTGTTTCTGACCATGTCCATCCCTTTATGGCCTCCATGGATCCAACCCCTGATGGCTACTTCCAGCAGGATAATGTACCATGTCACAAAGCTCAAATCATTTCAAATTGGTTTCTTGAACATGACAATGAGTTCACTGTACTAAAATGGCCCCCACAGTCACCAGATCTCAACAAAGTAGAGCATGTTTGGGATGTGGTGGAACAGGAGCTTTGTGCCCTGGATGTGCATCCCACAAATCTCCATCAACCAAAAGATGCTATCCTATCAATATGGCCAACATTTCTAAAGAATGCTTTCAGAACCTTGTTGAATCAATGCCACATATAATTAAGGCAGTTTGAAGGTGAAAGGGGGTTAAACACAGTATTAGTATGGTGTTCCTAATAATCCTTTAGGTGAGTGTAGCCTATATAAAAAATGACGGAAATCATAATATTACATTTCTTTTCTATGCAAATGGATGAGGGCCGACAAGGGGTGTGTTTTGTGTGCATGCATGTGAGTGTTAATGGGCTATATGCATGCATAAGTTCCGCATTTGACGCAAGGATGCTCGTCAGTTTCCGGTTGGGGAGATTAAAGCGGAGGAAAACGGGATTATGGCAGTCTTCAAAATGTACTGTCAAAAATAATATTTGAAACGAAACTTTCATAAGTTTAGATGTAATTTTATATATAGTTATGTTTATTTAATATAATTTTAAAAAGAAGCATAAACACAACGAGGGGTGTCTGTTTTGTCTGTTTTTGTGACTAACGTTTCTTTAGTATAAACATGGAGTATAAAATTCAATATAAATTCTTGGTATTGCATTGGACTCGGCGGAAGTTATCGAGCATCCTTAAACCTTCACCAGAAATACCGCCATGCATAGAGCCCATTAGTTTGGTCTACTCTATTGCGTATCTTGAAACACCCCCTCTTTCACGCCTGGAAACACACCAAGCCAACGACGATGAACTAGCGCAGATGACAGCTTGTGTTGTCACCTGTGTCGCGGGAAATAAAGCTGCACTTGTACACACCGAGCGAACTACAGGCAACTATCAGCAATGTGCGTTCTGCACCTGCGTGTAAATGAGACAACTGTCTATTTCTCCAGATATATTCATCTTTATTCGTCATTCAAAAAGAGAAACTGATGCTACAGGCTGCAGATACACAAACTGTAAACAAAGCAGTGCATGCTTACCGTTTGAATATCAATCCTGTTAAACACTTTCTTTATTCTACTCCACTCATGTTAATATTGAAATATTCGCCAAGGAACACTCAGGTAAGATAACATTAGAACAGCCTTATATGCGCTGTTTTCACTTCTTTGCTAGCTGTTTTGCTAATATTATCCCGCTGACTCATTCACTAAGCTGAACAGCCAATGAGAATTCCCTCTTTCACTGACATGTCAAATCGGCCAAAAAAAGCCGACGTGGACCAATTTCAGCCGACGGTGCGGCACACACTGAGAAGTCGGCCAACACACAAAAATTAGCCCACAATTAGCCACAGTCAGCTTGGTGTGTTTAATTTACAGAGATGGAGAGATTGATCCTTTACATTGATGGCTCTATCTCCCCCTGACTAGCTGATATAATGTCTCACTTTAATGTCTCACTCAACAGATATCACTTCCGGCGCTTGCGCAGACCAAAGCGTCCACTCCCTCAGATCACTTGGACGTGGCTGTGGTTACATGAGGTAAAAACAATTTAAATACTGTTAATTTTCTCACACAAACCACTCGTGTCTAAGGCCATCAATGTGTACTTACATTTACCAGTCATTTATGCTGCGTTCATGTGCTATGGTAATTATGGTAAATACCAAAAGCAGACGTGGAAAATGCACATGAACACCCCCTCATGTGGTATTTACTACTGGGCAACTCGTAGAATATTTTGATGGACGAGTTGCCGAGATGAGATAACCTTTGACCATTTCAAAATGGCGGAGACCACCTTGAGAGTCGTGAATGGTAAAAAATATAAATACTATTCATGATCTAGAAAATATACAGCATATTATTTACCTTTTGAGTTTTGATAAATCATTTTCTTGCTGTAGCAGATGACTTAAGCAATCTAAAATAGTTTTAGCTAAATAACAGGTCTGGATCTCCATCTTTTTACAACATTACAACAACAAAAGCACTTGAACGCAACACGCTGGTAAATACCAGTTCACAAGTGGAAAATATCCTATTTTCCATAGCATGTGAACGCAGCATTAATCATGTTTAATTTGGACTTCTCTGTGCATGCTCTTTGAGGTGAACCTCACATTAGCCTATATGACAGACAAGAACGGTTTGACCTAAAAATATCAAAATTGAAAATACTGTGGAAACAAAGAGACCTACATCTTGGATGCCCTTGAGGTAAGCTAAAACATAACAAAAATTCATTTCAAAGTGAACTATCCCTTTAATAATGTTGTGTGTGTCTTAATGTTCTTCTGTTTGTTTCCCCTTTGGTTTTACAAAATGGCCTAATATATGTTGTGTTACTTAAAAGAAATGTTTAAATAGCATTTATTTTTGTATTGTGTTATATTTTTATGCTATAAATGCTGTTAAAAAATATTCTGCACATTAATGGCCAATGTGTTATGATGTGAGATGTGGTTGGCTGCTGTGGGCCAGAAAGTCCGGGCCACATTTTGGTCCCACTCCGCCCCTGGTACAAAATGTTGTGGACTTCTTTGGATGGAGAGATGGAGCAACCATCTACGTTTTTATTTTTGTTCCACCACAATGTAGCGAATTAATGAACCGTGACAGATCACTCCAATATAAACATTTAAAGCAAACGCCTTGAAGATAATTTTTTCAGTTGGCAGTTTTTTCAGGCATCTCCTCCCTTGACCTCCAATAAAACAGACCTGCCTTTTTCTACCTGTTGGCGTTATGCCTTGTTGAACTATCCTTGAAGGTTCCTCGTGGAGGAGGATCGAGCTCTGCTCTAATCTGTAGAGAGGCGGTATCTGATGCGTGATGTCACGGCCACGTCATCATCAGCTGCTATAATCAGCCTACGCTTGTGGTGATTCCCAGTATACAAGGGTTTATCTTTGAACGTCTCTCATCCACGTATCTGTGAGCATATTTACATCTTTGCACATCACAAACGGCGTTAGCACTAGTCCAATCGGTATCATGTCTGTCGCGGGACTGAAGAAACAATTCCACAAAGCCACTCAGGTAAGAAGCAACGGCAATGAAATTCATCATTCTCTTGACCATTGCATTCGTGAAAATGGGTTTGCTGCAGTGCTACAGCAGACAGAACAGCTTGCGTCCTGAATCGTAATGCGGATCTTTACGCGGAACAGTGTGTGCTTCTTTGAAAGCAACGTAATATGATGTATACACAAATAAATGCACTAACGTTGTTACCAGCAGGCTAGTCACTGGCGTCTACAATAAATTAATTCAGATGAATGTAACTTATGTGCAAAGTCTTTTCGTGCTGTTTTTGTCAGGTGTTATTTGCACCGATTAAATGACACCGTGTGGACATAAATATTTAAGATGCGTAGATGAGTTGTTGCATAATAGCTTATATCCTTAAATTGACCTCGATGCCCTCTAAAGCAGTCCTGATGCTGTGACACTTAAAACCATGATGATCTAAAGCCACCACATAGCCTTAGCGTCCAATACTGAATGGCATTTTAATAAAGATTTTTTTTAAATATTTACTATTTCCATTTTAATATCTTAAAATAATTAATATGTTGTACATTTATATTTTATATGTTAAGTCTTTTGAACCTATTGCCTATTAAATACACACACACACACATGCATACACATATTTTTGTATGTGTGTGTGTGTGTGTGTGTGTTAGATGGTCGTGGGAGCATAAATTCAGAATTAATAGCTGGTTAACAATGTTCTGGTGCCATCAGACTAGGTTGAGCCTGATTCACTCCTGGGTTAGTCTGTTTTGTCCATCTAAGTGTCCTTGCCTGAGGCTTTCCCTTGCATTAATCAAAATCTCATTGAATGCTAAC
Organism: Pimephales promelas; assembly: GCF_988280905.1. NCBI lineage: Eukaryota > Metazoa > Chordata > Actinopteri > Cypriniformes > Leuciscidae > Pimephales > Pimephales promelas. The sequence continues at coordinate 25,134,336 of NC_142774.1, forward strand.
CGTTTGTGCAACAAAGGTTTTGGAGGAAGTATCTGTCATTTTAAGGATAGTTGTGGAACTGCAGCATCTATTGGAACCACTGCTCTCACATAAATGCATCACTCCAGCATCTCTTAACATAGTGCTTCTCAAACCCGGTCCTGATAATATAAATCAGGTTTGTTTGATTTCAAATAAAAAGGAACATAAAATAAAAAAAGAGAGCGAGAGAGAGATCTATATTCAAAATATGCACTGTTGGGGAGTGGAGGCCCAGGCACGAGGTTTAACTAATATGACAGCTGGCTCTCTGCACATTTTTTAGGCCCCAATCTTTTTTAAAGGGAATATATGACATTCTGTGAGTTGTGGAGCTGGACTTGCATCTCACTGCCTGATATTAAACAACATAATCTGCCTTGTTCTGACCAATCGTCAGGCTCTGACATCATCAGTGCATGCTGCGCAGAGGGTGGCATGACTCAGAGCTGCTCTGTAGAACAGATGGTTCCTCAAAAACACTGCTCCTCTCACAGCTTGCTGTGTACTTTATACACAATCTTCATGCAGTCGTGACAAAGTAGTGCCTGTTTGGTGAAATGTTTTTTTTTTTTCTTCCCTTATTTATCTCCTTTCAGGTATGTAGAGACAGGTTTATCCTGTTTCACCTGCATTATTTATTCTTGGAAATTTGCTTGTATAGTGAATATATAAGCACAACACTTGTTTCACTACATGCCTTCTGGCTTTTCCTTGTCCAGAATGATATTTACATAAGAGAAGTGAGATTTCATGTAAATTGTCTAAACATGGATGTTTGTAATTATGCAGAAGTTTTGTTTTGGAAATCTAATTCTATTTTATAAAGTTGAGTTTTGTTTAACCTGACAATTCTAGCTTGTAATACAATAAGCCTGCTTATATAGTTAAATTGCCATTCATCGATATGCTTTTCATTTTATTTTCATCACTTGTTGTGTAATGCAAAAGACTGAAGCCAAAGATCAAGAAGATGATCACTGCTGGGCATTTGGGGATGGATGAATGTCACAATCAGCCATTCTAAAGAAAGTGTGACCCCTTCATAAAGTAAAGGTTTCTTTAGCTTCTTTCTCTTGCTTAAGGAGTTGCTTATGTACCACAGCGTCTGTCTCAAACATGGCTGATGTTTTATTTATTTTATTTCTATTACAAATTCTAGACATTGCTTACTGCAGTGTTTTTCCTATTTAAATTGCCAACTATACCACACACTTCGCAAGCCAGTGTTTTTTTAACATTTTTGTTAACTAGTGCATCTTTATTAACAAGTAATGCAAACAAGGATATTTTAACACCTAAAGGATGAGAATCTTCTTTTCTTTGTCTCTTTAGTCTCTTATGTTTCATTCTTTTGATGTATGGTATCTTAGTAAATTGTATATCTTGTATTTGGACAGGTGTAAAATTATGTGCAGCATCATTGATTCGCTATAATATATCTACCAGTTTCAATTACTTCAAAATTATTATCAAACAGGTGAGCTGACTGTCTACCAATACAGGATTTCTAAGCATCCCATGTGACGTGACATAAATGCTGTCTCAAATTGTAGATCGTGGATTATACTAAAATATCCTTCCTTATATCCTAAAATAGAATGTCTTTATAGTGTTATACAGGTGATCTTGTAGTTAGGACTAAATGAGTACATTTGTCATTGGGGGGGAAAAGCATTACATTTAAAAAAAAAAATGTTATAGAGAATTAGTCATTTGTTAATTTGAAAGTCCTTCTAGCCACTTACAGTGTCAGTTCCTTTTGATGGTGAAGGTGATAGGGTTTTTAAATAGTATATAATTTTATAAGCCAATTTAGGGTTATGTGAATTTTATAAACATTACCTGAAAAAGTCTTCACATTTTAAACGTTTTAAAACAATAAAATTGCAAAAAGCAACAACATGGTCAAAAACATTTATCTAGTCTAGTGCATGTTCACATAGGAAAACAACAACAAAGTTTTTTTTTGTGTTTGACACAAAACATTTTTGGTTTGAATGGCTGCCTATTTATGCGTCACAGAGCAACAGCTGAATTTTCTCAATGTTTCCTCTCAAAAAATAGTCATTCGTTTCATTTGTTTGTAGGTAAATATCTACTTAATTTAGCGCTGTTTGTCTTCCAGATCTTCAGTAATCTTGATCTTGATACTGTCATTTTCGATTGCCTATCTGTGAAATGGCTTCAGATGATTCAGGGAGTGAGCAGTCTGAACAAATGCAAACCATTTGGCAAATTCAGTTAAACAAACTAAAAAAAAAAAAAGATTAATTCACAAATGATTGCCAACGCAGGTTCAGTCTACAGAAATATAGGGCACACATAATAACTGCGTACTACTGTAAAACGTTTCTTAGGTCAGTTGCTCATGGATGTGGGCAACACTACTAACCTCTGATTTGGAACTCTTGGGAACACGTCCAGGTTTTCATTTCTTATAGGGCTGGTGGAAAAAGTGCAAATGGCGACATCATATTCAGGTTGTGTGACCACAAAACCATGTAAGCTAAAAGGAAGATAAAACCACATTGTTCACTTGAAATGAGGACAAACAAAACATTGTTTGTGCTGACCACCATATTCATTGTGCTGTGTGTTTGTGCAAAGAGCATGACACCATCAAAATTCTAGAGATATTTAGAAACCATTTACGAAAAGTCATGTCGTGTATACTTCTGAATATTGTTGGGCTTATTACAGTATTTGATTGTAAGGATGCTTGGTAAAAATATGCGAAACCAAAAATACCTTTTTTACACTAAATCATTAGATTATTTATTTAAGAGGTAATCAAAAAGATCCTATGCCAGATAGTCAGACCAGGGCCCGTATCCCTAAAGATTCTGAGAATCCTCTCAGAGAGCTCCTAACTTAACCTAAAAATTCCTTGCCAGGAGTTTTAGCTTAGAAGTGATTCCAGAACATTTTCAGTGAACTCTGAGCAAGGAATGGATGGAAAATCCTATCTTAGTGAGGAGGTGTGGTTGACCCCGTTGCTAGGTATGAGTCATCATTTCAAAAGCCATGAATAGTTGATCCTACAAGTTTGATGAAAATTAACTTTTGGTGATAATGAGCAAAGGATGTACCCTCAAATCAATAAACATAATTATACACTCTAATCTTATGCAGACTGCAATTGTAAAAAATATTTTCACTCCCATATATTCACATATATTCACACATACACATACTTTCACTCCCATATCGTGAGCTTAGAATTATAAGGTTCTATCTCTGTTTAGGGTAGTTCTGAGATATTTAAGCATCAATGTTTTTACATCCCAGCTGGCAAAACTGTTATGTAGTAATATTATACTGTAGACATTATACTGTTTTTTTTTTTTTTTTTTTACAAAGATAACACCACACAGGCATTAATAAACACCTAATGGATCAGATTATGTCAAACTCAATTTCGACCAAAAGTGGAGATTGAACCTTATAATTCTAAGCTCACGATATGGACCCCATTGAAAACAAGATGGCCTAACTCAAGGAGCTGTCCTTAATGAAGTAGAAATTGCAACGTTACAACTCGGTGTGATCTTAAAGAGGGTAACACGGCTCAGCTTTTATCAATGTCTGTGATTGCTGGCTGGTCTATTTATGAAGGCTTGTTAACAAATATCCTACAAACACAGAAAATGGAGGGAAAAAAAGGAAAAAAGAAATTTTGTGCAGCTGCTTAGGGGAACTCCTAAGCCACTAAAAGTCCTCTTCCCTGCTCTTAGCAGATATCGCCTTAGGAGCCCTTTTAAGCGCTAGGAATCTTGAGGAATAGCTTTTATATTAACTGGGATTTTCGTGTCACTTTTAGGGGAAATTCTAAGAAAACGTCATGACTCTGAGAATTTTCTTAGAATTTGTCCGCTAGGAGCCATTTTTTGTAAAAAAAATTCTTTAGGGATACGGGCCCTGGATTGTAAAATGCAATATTTGTTATTTAGAATTAATAGATTCATAGTGCACTGTGTGTACATTTTTTTAGACCATTTTCTATTTATGTATAACACTCTGGATACATTAAAGTCATGTCGCTTCAAGCCCCCTAATATGCTTACAGTATTGTTTGTGTGGCAATATTTACAGTGAATCGGATTCTTTAAGTAAATGCTCCGTTGTTAGGGTACAGACTGTTTTGTCTAGTATAGAAGATTGTTTAAGGCCTTGTGCTAATGCGGTAAATGGATAACGATATATGAAACGCGCTTGTGTTTTAAATGGGAACATCACTAATCTTATCTTTGATATCTTGATAGATTCCCATCATCTGAAACTCTCCATTAATGGTCAACAAAATGCAACAAAATTTACTTGTTTAAGATGAACCTATACTAGGCATGTTGCTCAAAAAAAAAATAGGACTGTCAAATAATTAATCGCATCCAAAATAAACGTTTGTGTTTGCATAATATATGTGGGTGCACTGTGTATAATTATTTTATATACATGAAAAGTATTTTCATGTACACTGTGTATAGATTTATATATAATTTATATTATATATAAATATAAATAGTTTTCATCCTTATTTGATTTTTCAACGTCCACCTTTGGGGAAGATAATTTTGTCTGATCCCAAATAGAATATACTATATAAAGAAACTATAACATTCTATTCTATTCTATTCTATATTCTCCGAATCATCACTTAGTTGTAGATACTACATGCCAGGGCAAGGGTTCATCCTGCTATTACGTAATGGCTGTGTGAGGCTTAAAAATTACATCACTATCACAATAACTACTGTTTTTAGATTCAAAATTATTCTGGATTGACACTTGTCATTGGTATTTTAATTGAAGCGATCATGATCTCGTCTTTCTTTTTGAATGTATATGAATGTCACCAATCTCACCATATGATCACTGCTGTGTCATCCTCTGTTCAGTGCCTCTGTTACCTTCAGCATTGTCATACATGCACTCCAGCAAGGGCTCCCATGTCCCCACTAGCTGGCCATTTTGGATTTAAATTCTCATTAATGCTTAGTTGTTGTTTTTTTTTTTTTCTTTCTTTCACCAGAATTTAAAAATAATTTTACAGTTTTTAGTTTTTTTTTTTTTTCAACGCATTCTCACCCCAAGGCGTCACCTTTGACCATGCTTCAATATTTGACGTTTTAGGCGCCCTTTAGCGTCACTTACATGACGCGATCCTACGGCGTCATCTAACTGACGCTAAAGGAAAGCGTCAGTTAGAGGACGCGGTTAGGTTTAGGTGTGGGGTGGGGGTAGGGTACATGCGATCCTAGGGCGTCATCTAACTGACGCTAAAGGGCGCCTAAAGCGTCAGATATTGAAGCATGTCCAAATGCTTCCCAAGGCGTCAGTTAAGTGACGCCTTGGGGGTGAGAATGGGCTGTTTTTTTTGTTTCATGACATGTTTTACTTTTGCTATATATATATATAAATGACAGTATAAATTATAAAAATAATTTTATGAATTAAAACGTTATTGCTTTCTAGCATTTAGAGCACACAAGAATATCTGTTGTTATCGTTGAAACGGATGCATGCCTCCCTTAGCCATCTTTATGCATGAGCTTTCTCAGCTGCCCTTAATTACACACATGCATAATAATAATAATAATAATAATAATAAAAGAGAGACACAGCCTCGCTGGAACTGTCTGTCCTGCCACATCCTGTGTGTCCCTCTCTGCCATGCAGACAATCACAAATCAAGGGAGGACATCCTCCTATAACCTCCTTCATTTGTCCATCTATCTGTTCTATTTATAAAGCGTTAATCTTTGGTGGTTGTAATCCAGGAGGCACAGACTCAGGGGAATATTTTAAGACCGCCTGACTGGAGGGTGGGGGCGGAAATTTCTCTTCTGTGCTGCTGTCACATTGGGCTTCATGTTAATGCCATTTTCCTAGTTAGTAGCTTTCCAGGTAACAAGGTTGATCCGAAGCATTTGGGTTTATACAAGTATAAATAAATTTTTAAAAAAAATGAATTTTTCAGAAAATAGCTTAAATTTGTTTTTTAAATTATATTCAAAACTCTGTAAACTTGACTTACTATTAATGAAATTAAAGTAATTTAATAAGTATAAGAAATTATATAAAGAAAAATTACTGCATTTATTTATACTGTATTTTAAAAAAATTGTAAATTAAGTATACATTTATATAAAATTTTTTAAATGTGTAGCTCATTATTTGAAAGGTTTGTCCTGCTAATTATTATCATTATTCTTTGTATTTTTTTTTTAAATAATCGTATTATTTTTATATTTAAGTTTACTTTTGTACTCTGGCCCTGTGCCAAATGGCGCACTTAAGGTCTTGTGGACTTACAATGGCTGCCACATGCGTGTGTTTAAGTCTATGAGACCGTAGGGTATCCCATTTGTCATTTTAGGTCTCAAAAGGCTGGTCGCAATTTGCAAACGCCCCCTTTGCGTCGATATTTTCCCTTGATGCGCACTAATGCAAGCTCCGCTGCAGACTTCTTTCTGACAGTCAGAGCGGGACAATTTCACTTGTGCCGACTCGAAGAAAACCGCAAGTGTTTAGGGTGCCATTTTGGACAGGCCCTCTGTTTTTAAAGGGAACAAAGTTGCTCTGCTCTCCAGGTTGAAATGTTTAGGCCTCTGCCCAGACACACAACAGTTGATCCAAATTGCTTTACTAAGGAAATTGTTAATAAATATGAGAAATGCACACATCTTTACTAGCTCGAACTCGCCCATTAACGTTCACAAACATTCATGGCATACAACCATCTTTAAAATATTGGTTATATGTTATTTGATCAGAATGTGCATTTGTTATGCACATATCATATCATCATTTCAATGCAGAAATTCAAAGAGTGCGTGTGAGAAACCCTGAGAAAAAGGTATACTGGAACAATAATGGAATGTTTCCTTGCATGAAATGTGTGAAATTACACCCTATATATGGACAATTTAGTAGAGTCCTCAGTTTGTCAAAAACGTGCATGAGTTTGTATTAAGACCTTGCTGTGAGGAGTCGTTACTAACCACTGAGCCATCATGCTCGGTTCAGTTTTGAAATGAATACATGCACAAACTGCTCTTATTTTTGAATTAGTCAGACAGCAAGGCCAACACTTTCATAACGGAACATGGGGCCAATCCATGCACACATTGTCTTTACTTCTGAATAACTAAAATACACCACAGACAGTCACTTTCTATTATAAAGTTACATTTTCATTTTTTGGACGGTTTACTTAGTCCCATACACGAATGGTATAACGGCATAACCACTGCAGTCAACAGCTTGAAGTATCTATGCTGTTAAATACAACTCTGTAGACAAAATGTATGCAATTATGGCAGTGTTTGAAAATAAGTGTTACTGTGGACAGAGGATTAACCAACCAGTTTTTAACCAACTACAATACAGTAAAGGGCCAGATACAGAAAAGTTTGCTTTGATTTTGCTAGGCAAGACATGTTCCTGAATCAACACATTTTGTTAATGCTGGATGAACATTCCTGTCTAACGTAGTCCTAACTCTATCTCTAAACCTAACCCTAACTTAACCCTAAAATCAGAGGGAAATTATGATTTGTGAATTGTAGCAAATAGCATTGCAACTCCATTTTTTTTTTTTTAAGTTTTACTTTACATCTGTAGGAGTGTTTATTGCTGCCTCGCGCTTCTACAGTCCTACTTCTGACTGGCAAATTTGGCTTGTGGGATGTTGATTGAGCATGACAAAGACTTACAATGGCTAATGGACATATTGCAAACTGCAGAAGGGAAATACCTTTTTATTATATATAATTTTTCTAGTTACATCAAGATGTAGTGCATTAAAGTGAGATGCTAATTGCAATATTTGCACATATTTCTAGGTCTGACCAGTTTCTGTTATTGTGATTTGTTAGTAGGCTATGTGTTAATACTGTCAGCTAGGCCTGGGCAATATAACTGTCATGGCGATGATGACTATCGTTTGAGGTTTTTGTATAATTATTTTTAGATTGAGAATTGTAAATTAAATCTGTGTGGCACAGTGCTACTTGGTTATTGAAAGAAAGGTGCATGAATGAGGAATAAAGAGCTCATGATGTTAAAATTAGGTAAACGTTGTCTGATTGGTGTCTACACATTTTCCCTACCCATCAAAACAATCATATCTGTATGTGGAAATACTCAATCATGTTCTCAGACTTAAGTTTTTCTCTTTGGATAAACTATACATTTTTAAAAAATATTGCATATGTTATAATATTTGATGTTGTTTTACGTCCTGCCCAATGTTGTCCTACAAGCAATGTTCATATTGAGGCTATAAACAAATATAGTGAATGTAACCATGTAGGCTATGCTACTGTATGTGCAAAACAATCACATTATATTCTAGCATTGCAATTTTACAATTATTTATATTGTTGGCTATTTTACTCAGAATTATTGTGCTCCTATTCTATTGTGCTCTGTTTGTTTGGTGCACTCGTTCAGATATCGTTGCAGAAGGCTCATCCGAAATATTTGCATGAATTTCTAACATTTATGATGTTTGTTAGATTGAGAATATACCTGCGAAATGTAAGTAATGTATTCTACAGTACCTGTATCTCTCTGGGGCAAGCCGCATTAAATTATTTAACTATTAAACTATATCTTACAAGTTATTTTGAAACCCTTAAAGGAACACTTATGACTTTTTGAGACTTTTGCTATTCACCATATCCCCCAGAGTTAGATTAAGTCCATACATACCTTTTTCATCTCCGTGCGTGCTGTAACTCTGTCTGACGCACCCATCGCTAGCTTAGCTTAGCACAAAGACTGGATGTAAATGGATACAGATAGCATACTAATCCCAATAAGAGACAAAATTACGCAAACATTTTCCTATTTACATGTTGTGATTTGTATAGTTACAGAGTATACAAATAACAAGGTCATATGAAACACAGCCATCTTTTAACCATATAGATCTTGGGAACCATATTCTCAGAAGGCAAAGCACTGCTACTTGGGTGGAGTGATTACCGCAGCACCTGAGACGCACCATGGTGAGGAGCAGAGAGTTCGTTCGGAGTTTTAGTATAGAATCAGGAATTACTAGATATCAAAAGCATAGTTTACAATCATGGGTGTTCGCTGTATTGTAAAGAGCTACGACAATAAACAGGGGAGACCAGGTAAAACCATGATGTTTCATAGAATTCCAACCACAAATGCATCCTGACTAATAAATATCACAGAGCGTAAATAAAGAATTATTATTACAGTATTTGATATATTTTTAAAATGCAATTTATTACAGCTGAACCAAATGTATTTAACAGCATATAATACAGTAGGCTAATGTTAGATAATTGCATTACAATAGGCTAGAATAAGGGGAAAGTAATAGCACAAGGCAAATGGTTTTTGTACAATGAACCCACAGTAGCCTACCCATACTGGACAAGGTCATTGTTTCTAAAAAAATATATATATATATAATGGGCTACTCGGTAGCCTTTTCAGGACAAATACTGCATGATTCAACATTACACATAACACATCTTTAAGTAACAACAAAATATGATTATGAGCTTTAAACTGTCCAGTAAAATAAATTATATAAGTTAAAATGGTCACAAGTTAAAATCTGTCTCTCTCTCGCTCAGTGTCGCTCACAGAGTTGGCTTCGCTTTTGTTCAGTCAAGAGCCTCATAGACCAATGCGGTCTGCATGTTGTGTGTGTGTGTGTGTGTGTGTGTGTGTGTGTGTGTGTGTGTGTGTGTGTGTGTGTGTGTGTGTGTGTGTGTGAGAGAGAGAGAGAGAGAGAGAGAGAGAGAAAGAGAGAGATGGGGGGAGAGCAGGGAAAGGAAATACAACTGAAAGAATACGCTGCATGTTTTAAATAGCATTAAAAAAAAATAAACGAAACGCAATATGTGGCGGTGAATTAGTTTATGTGTGGGAAACGCTGCATAAAAGTCACGTGCGAACTGCTCGGCTCGGCACTGAGGGCTTATAGTGTCGAGTTTCTTAACTTTTTTGCCAATGAAAGCAGATCCGTAGAGAGCCGCTTGGCAAATTAAATCTCTGATGTCCCCAGAGTGTGTATGTGAAGGTTTCGAGGTTTCAAAATACCCCACACATATCTTTATATACACTCTAAAAAATGCTGGGTTGTTTTAACCCAACTTTGGGTCAAATATGGACTAACCCAGCCGTTGGGTTAAATTTTTACATTACATTTTTAACCCAACATTTCGGGTTTGTCCATATTTGACCCAAAATTGGGTTAAAACAACCCAGCATTTTTTAGAGTGTAGCATGTTAAAGTTATGTAGCAACTCTTTAAATGCAAATGAGCTGCAGCTCCCGACACAGTGGACAGAGCTTCAAGAGTGTGTGTTCGCAGCTCCGATTACCTCATGCAGACACACACTAAAATGTCAGAAACTCTTCTGCCTTTTATGTTTAAACTGGAGTCTGACAAAGAAGAAGAGACTAAGAAGTGACAACATGTAGAATGCAACAGGACATCTCTGAATGGTTAGTTGATGAATTTATGTTGCTGATGCAGAGTTAACTATCTTCATTTAGCATATTCTGTCAGGATAATCTATAAATCACTTGTATAGGAGTGACTTTCTATTGCATGTGTAAAGACAGATGCTACAGTTTGACCTGACTCACAAATGTGCTTGGCTTAACAGCTGTTCCTCTTCTCAACATGGGCTGCATGTTCCCGGGGGCAGGGTTTGTCAATTTTAGGGTTAGTGATGTCACTAACCTGGGAGGAAGCTTGTGTAGTTCCTACCAGCTGTTTGTTTTAGTCCTTAAAAAAACGATTTCTTTAAAAGCAAATATCTCCCTTTACTTTGAACTTTGAGCATCGTTTGCTTGTCATCGGCACAATGCCCTGAAGATGCCTGAGAATTCAACGTTTTTTCACAGGAGTGGCCGCACTCACAGCATTAAACTAGTTGGCTAAAGCATAGCTGTCAACCCTCCCGTTTTTTCCGGGTTTCTCACGTATTTTAGCTCTTTTCCCGCTGTCTTCCCGTTTGAGTATTTTCCCGTAAAATATACCGTATTTTTACTCTCTGATTGTGTGAGACGTACGGGCTCGGACAGATTCGGCTTGAAGTCGTTTATCCTCGGATGCGGTGCCGCGCGCGCTGGCCGGAGACACACTGGCTGCGTGGCGTGTCCGTTTTTATTGCACGCTGCCTGCGTGACACGACCAGAAAACGCGTGCATGCTAGAAATAGAACTGACGCCTATTTTTCACGCGACAGGCAAGCGTGTTTCTTTGCCTGGAATTTCTTTGCGTTTCCAGGCAAAAAAATAAATAAAAAATAGGAAACGATGTTTAGGCTAGCTGAATGTAATTTTGTACTCGAATACATATTAATAGACCATTTCACAAGATGTAAACAACACTGGTCCAGAAACACTTCCTGTTTCAGTTTGTAACTGTTTTCTTTATTTCACATGTAAAGAAAACATCTTAAAGATGTTGGTTTAACTTTTTGATTCAGTTTTAAATGTTCTGTTGGTTGTATTTTATCCCAGCTTTTATGTAGTGTTAAAAAACTGAAACAGGAAGTGCTTCTGGACCAGTGTTGTTTACATCTTGTGAAATGGTCTATAGGCCTACATTACATTTTGATGTTTGAAAGTGTAGGTTTTTACATAAATTCAGATATCAATGTAATTTAAACAAATAATAATTATTATAAATAGATTTTCAAATATATGAATAAAGTATATTTTCTTTTTTTTCCATTTGTTTCTTAAGCTCTTAACAATGTTATTACATGAAGAAGAAAAAAACCTTGAAAAAAAAAACCGTTCTGGGCCTAGGAGGATATAAAGATAGGATAGTGTGTCTTCTGAGTGATGGTCCACCATCAGGCTAAATAGGCTCTTTAAAGCTACACAAAATGTGTAAATGTAATTAAAATAAACAGACAGCCCACTTCCCTATTTTGCGGATTTTGGAAGATGTGTGATAGGCTAAATGTTGAAATTGTTGTCCAAATGCTAGAGCAACACACCCTAATCCAAATGTAGATTTTTTTTCCCTTTAAATGACACTGTCTCGTTCTCTCTCACACATAGGCTAGTTATGAACACCTTAGACTTTTAAGGATTGTGCTTTATTTTTAAAGTTTGTGGGTGAGAATCGTGCAAAAAAAAAAAAAAATCCCTTATTTTGGGGATGGATTCCGGGAAAACTCACTTATTTTCAATGTTCAATGTTGACAGCTATGGGCTAAAGCGACCAAGTGTAACATTGCTTATTGTATCATGAGTTGAGACACTGAGTGATTTATGAATGTGTTCTATAAATGTCAAAGTTATATTAATGTGTCATTTGAAATGCGCATGTATATTGTTTTGGACAAGTTACACTGTAAAAAGTAATACATAGATCTAACTTATAAAAAGTGAGGCAAGTGACTGCATTGAATGTTTTAGGTTGAGTCAACTTGCAGTCAACTTTTTAAGTATATTGAACTTTTTAACATTACTTAATATGAACGCAATATCAAGTTTCAGCATTATTCTATTAGTGGAGACAAAAAAAGAATCAAGACAAACGGGTAATGAGAGGAATATAGCAGACCGGTAGATACACTTTTTAAAGTCTGGTAGTTTTTAGTTCCCTTTCAGTCAAGAACGTCAGACGTGGGCTGCATACGCAACCAGGACGTTCTACAGTATATTAACTAGATTAAGGATTTTAGTCATCACATGTCAGGATCTTAAATGATCACAGACAAAAGTTGAGTATTTATGTTGGTGGCAACTGACAGCTTGCCAAACTGCCTCAGAGAAAGTCTGACTGATAATAAGAAGCTCCTATATTTGAAGATTTTTACTGGTTGTGGGGAGGAAACAGAACGGTGATCATATCTGCCTTTTATTGGTGGTTGGTACATAGAAACGGCAAAAGAAATGTAATTGTATGGAGCCTACACTATTGTTTGCAATTTTACTTATGTTTTACTTACCTGTGAATAGTTAGACTATAGCTGTAATTGTATATTCTTAAGTTTTTCTTACCTGGATGTGAAGCTTGAAGACCCCAGGTAACAAAAGTGCTTGGGTATCTAAAGACCAGGGAAATGCATGTTAGAATAAGGTTAAAAACCAGTGGTAAATGTAGTTTAAGTAATGGGTTAGAAATAATTTTTGTCGTTTTTGACTATGCAGCATTAAAAAAAACACGTGGATAAAACCTCTAAAATCAGACAGACTAACAGACTCTGTGCATCTGCTTAGTAATGCAAAAGTAAGCTACACAATCTCTGATTGCAGAGTCCTGTCAAAGAGACATGGCTACCTTGTTTTGCCTGCTGTCCTTAAAACACCATCTTACTTTCCCTTATTTGCCCGTTCTATTGCCTGAAGGCTTGAAATTGCTACCGTTTCGATCGCATATTATCCCGAAATTGAATCATTGCAATCTAAAATTATAACTGAGGGCATTTGTGCAACTAATATTGCCTACATATCTGCAGGTAAAGCGTCATTTAGATGACGCGGGTAGGTTTAGGTCTGGGGTTGGGTAAGGGTTAGACGCGATCCTAGGGCGTCATCTAACTGACGCTAAAGGGTACCTAAAGAGTCAGATATTGAAGCATGGTCAAAGAAACAGCCAGCCCATTCTCATCCCAAGGCGTCAGTTAGATGACGCCTTGGGATGAGAATGGGCTGGCTGTTTCTTAACGTTCCCATTAAGTTATAACGTTCACATAAACGTTATTTCTGAATGTTCTAGAACATTCAAAACGTCCAGTTTTTAGACGTTGTATTAATGTTTTCTTGGTTATGTTATTCAAAATATAATAAGAACGTTCAGTTCTCCCGTTATATAAACGTTGTATTAACGTTCTTGCTTAGCTATAAGAACATCATTCAAACAACGTTCAATACTCTTGTTATATAAACGTTGTATTTTAACAATTTTATTTCCTGGTTATAAGAATGTTATTATGTTAAGAAATAACAATTTTAGGATATACTATTCTACAATATTCACTGATGACAGTAAAATAGATCATCCTAAGTAATTTTATTGCAGTAATTCCTCTCTCAACCAGTAGAAAATGCTTTGAACACCTGATTATGCGTGAAGAAAAAAAAGGCCATAAACCGGAAAACCGGCTTAATTTTGAAAAAAAAAAGTGCTATAAATTTTTTGTCAAACTGCCCAGCACTATCCTTAAGTTGTTCCAAACCTGTATGCATTTTGTTTTTGTTTTATTTTTTAAAGAAAAAATAAGATATTTTGAAGAATGTTGGCAGAAGCCAAATCCCCCCCAATGAACTATCCTTTATGACAGACTGCAGCTAACAGCTGCATTTTTTAAGACCTGATTATGCACATGAAGCTGATCTGACATGTATGCATCCGATTGTATCTTGACAACTCTTTGTTCATTCAAAGACTCAACTCATTTGAGACTGCTTATGAGAATACTCGCCAAAAAAAACAAAAAAAACCCAACAGGCTTTTTTGACAATTTTGTGTGTCCATTCAAGTGCAAAAGAGAACTCTTATGCGGCACTGGCTGGCACACTGTCTGAAGCGGCTTTCTGTGCTTGTGTCTGGATTGTGCCAGAGAGAGGGCTGCTTCACATTGCGTCAGTACCAGATTAAGTTCTCTTTTGAATCGTTTAAAAAGCACTTAAATGAATGATGGCATGATCATTTAATGTAACACAGGCAAAAGTTGCCAGGGGAAAAAAAACAGATGCTTCATTAATTTGTTTAGGTTTTGTTTTTTTTGTTTTTTAATGAAAAGAAAAAACAAAATTGCTGAAAGAATGCATTAAGTTTGAGCCCTAATAAAATACATATATATATATATTGGATTTATTATGTTGTTCAAATTGGCATTTTTCTTGGTACAAAAATTGGTACAGCTGTGTTTACCTTGTTATGATACATCTGGAATCAGGTGTCCATTGTTATGAATCCTCATTTTCCTTGTTTTGGTAATTCACAATTTTCTAATTGGACTGACATCTATTAGGTGAATATTTAAATTCATGAACATGTTATGAAACATGAAACATTTTTTAATCAACGTAATCAGTTTATTTTGGATATCAGACAAAACAGTTGTCTTTTGACAATCTGGTAAAGATACTGTATCCAACATTTTGCTTTCCTGTAATGCCAGAAAGATCTAACCACATTTAATAACTACCATTTAAAATCTAACAGTACTCTGTTCATATAGTCAGAATATCATAATGTCAAAATGCTGTTAAAAATATTTAAATAAATATTGCTTACAAAATAAATGCTCATTTTTTAAGGACTTTTCAGTGAATCATAGTGTCTATTTTTCTTTTCTTTTTTTACCTCTGATGCATCAAGGATCTAACTAATCACTGGCCATTTGGTGAAGGATTGCTCTGCTGTGTCTGTCACTTCTGATGTGGATTCATGGACCTTTTGTTTTGATTTTACTTGTATACACTTGAAATATTCACAGCTTAAATATACAGCCACGTGTTGAATTTCAGCCCCTAAAAACACAAACAAGCAGTTTTGTTTCAAAAACATTTCTCATTATTTTACTTCCATATATGGAGCCCACAGGGATCAGTATTGTGGAAAACCATATAAAACTGTTTTGGAAAATACAAGAACAAAATTAAAAAGCTAACAGCAAACCACACAATTTGTTCCTTTGTCCACCATTGTAAAAGGTGAAATCATGACCCTAAAGATAAGATGCACATGGAGAAATGCCCTTTGTTGTTTTTCAGTTCCTCCTGGGGGTTCTGAAGAGCTGTTTGTCAAAAAAAAAAAAGTTTTGATAATGTAAATTTCAGTGTTGTAGTCGAGACCACCTCACTCGAGTCCGAGTCGACACCGAGACCAGAGAGAGTTGAGTCCGAGTCAAGACCGAGTCCATAGAGAGTCGAGTCCGAGACCAGAGACGGTCGAGTTCGAGTCGAGACCGAGACCAGTGAGGGTTGATTACCTAATTTACTTTTATTTACTTAGAGAAATCCTTTTTTTTTTACTGAATTTACTGAAAAAATATGATCAGTTTAGGGTAAAAAGGCCACATAGTAGGTGGTGTTAAAAGTAATTTTATTACAATTTGTCATGCGCAGTTGCGCAATAGAAAATCACCAATCACTGGGCGTGTCAATCAATTTAAAGAAATATTTTATTAACACACATTAATAATCATGAAAAATATTTTTAATTGAACTCGAGTGGACTTGGGAATAATTCTGAGTCCTAAAAAAAAAAAATCGAGTACGAGTCAATTCCGAGTCCAAATGCACACGAGTCCATGACAAGACCATTAAAATATGGTCTCGAGACCGAGTCCGAGACGAGTCCGAGTCTCGAGTACTACAACACTGGTAAATTTACATCTGAATAAAAAATGGTTTTAGAATCAATTGTGGTGTGGAAGGGGACATTTTGTTGATGTATCAGGTTTTTTATTTCTTCAGGTTTAAGTTGAGAATATTTTATTCAACTTTGTATTAAAATGTATTGAAACATGTTCTACTGATAATCAGTACAGTATTTTAAATGTTAAATGCATTTCATTCAACTTTGAAAATGTAATAATTTAGTTTTTGAAGAAATACAGTACAGTTTTATACAGCATATTTGTGCAGACTTTTTTTTCACAAATCCATCTTGAGAACGCTTAATTGTAATTAAATAATCTGTAAATTACCAGTTTTCCTCTGTTTCTCTGCAGAACTTTTAGTGTTTATTGAAAGTGTTGGATGTTAATAATCTAAGAAAAATGTGTAAAATAACTGTTTCACACTGTAAAAAAATAAATAAATAAAAAGGAAAAATCTCTGCATTTAATTTTTTTATGCCGTGTGTATGTTCTCTTTCTTTTTTCTTTATCCCCCTCCATTTAAATTAACTCTCTTCCAAACTGTTTTTACTGTAGAGAGCTTGAATTCAGATGAAAGGAGGAAATTCTATCCAAAATTTGAAATAATTTGCCCTGACTTAAGAAAGTTAAAAAATAATACAGAACATCAATACTTATTAGGTTAAAAAAAGAGATCTGCTGTCAGAAAAAAAGGAGTCGACCAATCAGTGACGTGCTCACAAACACACGTTGAATTCAATTTTTTTTTTTTTTCTGTTTTACTGTAACCATTAGACATGCTTTGGCAATGCATTTCAACAATTGTCATGCCAATAGTTGCACATTTGCGGTACTGTAGCAGCAGAACAGATCAAACTGACCAGGAGTCAGTTTAGGCCATAAGTATAGCTAAATTACAGATTAAAGTTAGGAGAATTTCAAATTTATGAGATTAAGAAGACCGCTTTACAAAAAATGCATGTTTCCACATTACAATTTAGAGTTGACTGTCCATGATGTCCATATATCAAAAATGTGTATTTGTTATACATGTCATGCTGTTACCTCACATCATGTATTAATTTTTGGCAGAAACAATGTTCTCATAATAATAATTTGGCAGTTGTATACAGTATGTTGGTTCAGAGTTGGCGTCATCTAAAGTCCTGGCATGGGTTGGCGTCATCTCTTCACAGGTGTTGGGTCATCTGAAATCTTTGTAAGTGGCTGGATCCAATCTGGAGCTGCCGTAATCTCTAGTTTCCTTGGGATGGGCAAATAGAAGCTAGAAATAGAAAAGCGAATTGAAAATACTTGGCGTAGCTGCTGTTCATAACATTGCAAGCAATAGATATTGTTTTGATCTAATCTGGAGTACACTGTTATGAGTTTTGTTTGTTTGTTTGTTTGTTTTGTGGATGCTTTGCTAAAGAGATGACTTTTAATCTAGATGTAAACTGGGAGAATGTGTAAGCCCCACATATTCCCCCACTTCCCTGAGGAAGGCAATTCCAGAGCATCTTTCCCCTTATCCTGCAATGTCAAAGAACCACCTGAGAGAAGTAGTATAGTTCTATCATTATGTCTTATTTATCATCTCTAAACATCAATTTTCATGTTTGCACAATGAAATACCTAATATAACATATCTAAGAACTCCGGTTTCCCTCACTCCAAGAAGTAGTCAAGTGTGTACTACTTTATCTAGTTGGCATAAGAAATGCATTAGGCGGTTTAAAATATAACTTTACAAAGACTAATTTGGTAGAAACTTTGTGCTGAATTTGTGGGCATTTCAGTTGCATTCAGAACATGGTTGGATGTTAACTCTGAGGTGCCTTGTTGGAAAATAGAAGCCTCTAGTGTGCTTCTACGTAACTTACAGGATTTGTCAAATTTATCTCAAAGGAAGTCTAAAAATAATTCAATACTATTGTAAATATTTGATGTGATGACTCTGAATATAGATTTTTAAGACTTCAAAATGTCATATGTCCTTTCTACATTTGAGTAAATAAAATTGTTCTCGTAGCCTTGTACAAAAAGCTAAGCTAGAAAAAAAAAACTGTCATACTAGATACATGGAGCCAATAGGTGTTCACCTCTAACCTTCTAAAATAAGTTTATATTGTTTATAGTTTTTTTGTTTTTTTTAGTTGTACTGGTTGTAACAGATATCTTGTGTAAGCCAGTTGTTAGCTGAATAATGATCATGGTTTAAATCTTACATTACTCTAATGCAGGATATTTCTTTGAAATGTGGCATGAATCTAATTACTCCGCAAACAAAACTGAGTTTATAGAACCCAAAAGAAATTTATTCAGATGATAATTTAAAAGTGAAGATCAACAAAGCCAATGTGAAAACGGTAAGGGCATGATCAGTTTTTATTTATAACCTTTTAAACCTAATTTTTAAAGTTTTTAAATATGATTCCAATTAAGGACCATATTCTGGTTCAATCTTTATCTGTTAAATGTGTTTACATGCTACATAGTAAGCTATTGTGTTTTTCTATATAGATCAGCATTTATCAAATAAACCTTTGAATAAAAACAATGACTGCATTTTAATAAATTAATAATAATAATACTTTTTATTTATAATGCAAATCTCAAAGTGCTATAGTGTATACATTACAAAAGTAAAAATGGGGGCAAGAATAAGAAAACATAAAAACAGTTCTTTAGTTGTAGCTATTTTTAAATAAAAAGTTTTTAAGCCTTTTTTAAATATGTCAACTTTCTGTGAAGCCCTCATGTGGTCTGGTAATGAGTTCCACCGATGAGGGGCAACAGAGGAGAAAACACAGTTTCCCACAGTCCGGGGCTTGGTTCTGGGTGACGGAGGAGATTGCCATTTTGTGAGCGGAGGTTTCTGGTTGATGTTTGCTGGGTAAGAAGTTCCTTGAGGTAGGGTGGAGCATTGCCATGGATGCACTGGTGGGTGAGGAAAGTGATTTTGTAGTGAATCCTGGCCGAGATGGGGAGCCAGTGAAGTGCATGCAGGATGGGGTTTATGTGTTCATATTTGCACACTCTCATCAGGATCCTAGCAGCACTGTTCTGCATATGTGTTGGAGTTTCTGCAGACTCTTGCTAGGGACTCCGATGAGAAGTGCATTGCAGTTAGCGTTGGGTATCGGTTGGGTTTTATCCGATACCAGTACCTACTCTGTATTTTTTTAAACGGTTCCGGTGCTTAAACGGTTCTTGAAACGGTACTTAAGAAAACAAAACCACACACAATTTGTCAAAAAAGAATACCCCTTTATTTACAGGACCAAACTGGACACAATATTAACCTAAAACTTTAAACAATATAGATACAAGTAACATGGTAATAATAAATAAACCAATATAAAATAAAAAAAAATCACATTTACATAATATCAAATAAAACAATATTTTATCAAACAATGTAATAATACTGGAGATGAATAGAGATTACTACCAGGGTAATCTAATATCGACATGGCTACAGGTTTCCCATGTTTTGTCTGAACCAGTCATGTAAGTTATCTGGTCATACTAGTTACGCAGCGCTTAGCTTGGCGAGTTTGGTATTTCGTTCCCACTGCGTCTTTGTCATGATAGAATCAAGGAAGCAATTGCAGTTAAACTCTATTTAATAATAAGTTTGAAGAACACACAGAGACAGTCCATAAACAGGCAGAGATAGTGACGCAGGGGATCCGATGGTCAGGTGCAGAGTGCAGTGGTGAAGGTGGTGGTGAATCCAACGACGAACAGTATCCAAATGACAGAGAACAAGAGCCAGAGCTGAACACGAATGAGCGAGACAGGAGACAACACACCGGGAACCACAAACAACGATCTGACAAAGGAGATGAGAAGTTGATGAGAATATATACACAAGAAGATTAACTGCAGCTGGTGATGATGATTGCTGATGAGCGCTGATAGAGCGGCACGCCCCCCCATCAGCGCACACACACACAACAATAACAGAAACACGAGACGAGAAGTAGACATAGGATTTACCAACCGTGACAGTACCCCCTTCCCTAGGAACGCCTCCTGGCGTTCCCAGACTCCCTTACCTGCCGATTGTAATCATCGATAAGGGAGTGATCCAGGATGTCTCTGGCCGGTACCCAACTTCTCTCCTCCGGACCGTAACCTTCCCAGTCCACCAGGTACTGGAATCCGCGCCCCCTCCGTCTCGAGTCCAGCACACGATTGACCGAATAAGAGGGTTCCCCATCTACGAGACGCGGCGGGGGGGGAACCGGGACTGGCGGATTAATGCGAGCATAAAAGACGGGTTTGATTTTGGAAACGTGAAAGACGGGATGAATCCTCCTGTACACTGGAGGAAGATTCAGACGGACTGTCACCGGACTAATGATTTTGGTGACAGCAAACGGGCCAATGAATTTGGGTGCAAGTTTATTCGAAATGGAACGGAGTGGAATGTCCTTAGTTGAAAGCCACACTTTAGAACCGACGACGTATACGGGAGGTCTCCGCCGGTGGCGATCGGCTTTGACCTTGGTGCGCGCCCCCACTTGGAGTAGAGTCTCACGGGCTCTAGTCCAAGTGCGGCGACACCGCTGGACGAAGGCGTGGGCGGAGGGGACCGCGACTTCGGATTCCAGACTAGGAAAGATAGGTGGCTGGTAACCTACACTACACTCAAATGGTGATAGGCCCGTGGATGACACTGGCAACGTGTTGTGGGCGTACTCCACCATAGACAACTGCTGGCTCCAGGAGGAGGGATTCTTGGACACTAAACATCGCAACGTTCTCTCCAAATCCTGGTTGGCTCGTTCAGTTTGACCATTGCTCTGGGGATGGAACCCAGATGAGAGACTGACAGTCGCCCCCAGCAGTCTACAAAACTCTCGCCAAAATTTGGACACAAATTGGGGTCCTCTGTCAGAGACCACGTCTGTCGGGAGGCCATGAAGCCGAAAGACGTGGTCAATGACACTCACCGCTGTCTCCTTGGCTGAAGGTAATTTGGGCAAGGGAATAAAATGGGCCGCCTTCGAGAACCGGTCCACCACGGTCAAAACTACCGTGTGACCCTGGGAGGGTGGGAGGGCGGTGATAAAATCTAGCGCGATGTGGGACCAGGGTCTCGAAGGCACCGGCAGCGGTTGGAGCAACCCATCTGGGGGTCGATTGGAAGTCTTGCCTGTGGCACAAACTGAACAAGCCAATACAAAATTTCGAACGTCACGAGACATGAGAGGCCACCAGAATCGTTGCTTAACCAAAAACATGGTACGACTGACTCCTGGATGACAAGCCACATTGGAACAATGACCCCACTGAATGACGCTGGACCGTAAACTCTCCGGCACGAACAAACTGTTCGGTGGGCAACGAGTCGGAGGCGTTACCCCTTCTAAGGCCTTCTTGACCTTCGATTCGACCTCCCATGTGAGTGTAGAGATGAATAGATTCTCTGGTAAAATGCACTCGGGAGTAGACGGGCGATCGGAACGGTCAAAAATGCGCGATAAAGAATCGGGTTTGATGTTTTTGGAACCCGGGCGGTACGAGAGTGTAAAGTCAAAACGTCCGAAAAAAAGAGCCCACCGAGCCTGCCTGGAATTGAGTCTTTTAGCAGTGCGAATGTATTCCAGATTCTTGTGGTCGGTCCAGACGATAAAAGGTACCCCCGACCCTTCTAACCAGTGGCGCCACTCTTCCAACGCTAACTTGACCGCCAACAATTCTCTGTTGCCAATGTCATAATTGCTTTCAGCGGGGGATAAACGGTGCGAAAAAAACGCGCAAGGATGCATCTTATCGTCTGAAGGAGAGCGCTGAGATAACACCGCACCTACCCCCACCTCTGACGCGTCGACCTCCACCACGAACTGACGTGATGGATCAGGGGTTATCAGGATGGGGGCCGAAACAAAGCGACCCTTCAGTTTGGCAAACGCAGCTTCCGCTGCGTCTGACCACCTGAACGTCGTTCTGGGGGAGGTCAAGGCAGTCAGAGGCGCGGCTAGGCGGCTGAAGTTGCGAATAAAACGCCGGTAAAAATTGGCGAACCCCAGAAACCTCAGTAGGGCCTTACGGGAATCTGGACTTGGCCAATCTACCACAGCCTTAACCTTGTCGGGATCCATGCGCACTCCGTCAACCGAGATGATGTGACCTAGAAAGGGAACAGACTGTGCATGAAAAACGCATTTCTCCGCCTTGACAAAAAGCCCATTCTCTAACAACCTCTGAAGCACTTGTCGAACGTGTTGCACATGTTCCTGGAGAGACGAAGAAAAAATCAATATGTCATCCAGGTAGACATATATGAATTGATCGACCATGTCTCGCAACACGTCATTGACAAGTGCCTGGAAGACCGCCGGGCTATTGGACAAGCCGAAAGGCATGACCAAATATTCAAAGTGCCCCCTAGGGGTGTTAAATGCAGTCTTCCATTCATCCCCCTCCCTGATGCGGACCAAATGATAAGCATTCCTTAAATCCAGTTTTGTGAAAATGGATGCCCCTTGCAACCTCTCGAAAGCTGAAGACATCAACGGCAAAGGATAAGTATTCTTCACCGTGATGTTGTTCAGCCCCCGGTAATCAATACAAGGTCGCAAAGATCCATCCTTCTTCCCCACAAAAAAGAACCCCGCCCCCGCTGGAGAAGAGGAAGGGCGGATGAATCCCGTTGCTAGAGAATCAGAAATGTATTTCTCCATGACCTCTCTCTCAGGGACCGAGAGTGAATATAATTTGCCCTTAGGCGGAGACGTACCTGGCAATAAGTCTATAGCACAGTCATAGGGACGATGCGGAGGAAGAGAATCAGCCCGAGACTTACTGAACACTTCCTTCAGCTCCCGATACTCCGTGGGCACGTTTGATAAATCCACTGTTTCCTCCTGTAACACACGAGAAGAGACAGACGGACAAGCAGACACAAGACAAGACTTATGACAAAAACTGCTCCATGATGCTACTGATTTGAATTGCCAGTCTATTTTGGGGTTGTGACGGGTGAGCCATGGGTGACCAAGAACGATGGGGGCTAATGGAGTGTCCAGAATGTAAAAGGAAATAGTCTCTGAATGATTTCCTGAAGTGATGAGGGTGATGTCTTCGGTGATCCATGAGATAGTGGGGAGTCTTTGGCCGTTGAGGGCGTGTACATGAATCTGGTGTGAGAGGGGTTTGAGGGGAATATGAAGTTTCTTAGCAAATGAATGGTCCATGAAATTACCTTCCGCCCCAGAGTCCAGTAGTGCTCGACAATCGTGGAGGTGAGTTGACCATCGGAGCCTTACCGGGAGGAAGGTAGATGTCGATGAGGTCTTCTCGGCAGAGATCCCACCCGACAGTAGCCTCATTCTTACTGTCGGGCTGGGCCTTTTAACGGACAATTAAACGCCAAATGTCCCGCTCCACCACAGTACAGACAAAGGCCCAGGGATCTCCGCCTCTCCTTCTCCTCCCGGGAAAGCCGGGCTCGACCCACCTGCATGGGCTCGTGATCGTAGGTAGGGCTGACCGCTCCCTCGCCTCCTGAACGCTGCCCCTCGATGCCTCCAGAGAAACGATCGTGTTGACCTCGGCTCTTGACTCGAGAAAGACGTGCATCCACTCTTAACGCCAACGCGATGAGATCATTTAGCTTGGTGGGCAGGTCCAGGGCGTAGATCTCCTTCTGGATGCGGTCAGCCAACCCATGCAGGAACATGTCCCACTGCGCCTCCTCGTTCCATTTGCTCTCGGCTGCCAGGGTTCGGAACTCGATGGAAAAGTCTGATACTGATCTGTCACCCTGACGTAGTTCCGTCAACACCCTGGCAGCCTCTCTTCCTGATGCGGCCCGATCGAACACTCGCCGCATCTCATCGGAGAGTTTCTGGAACGAGGAACAGCAGTCGTCTTGGCTCTCCCACACCGCTGCCCCCCATAGCGCCGCTCTCCCAGTCAGAAGCGTCAAGACAAACGCCACTTTGGTTGCCTCCTCGCGGAACGTCCTGGGTTGCAGGGAGAAATGCATAGTACATCTGGTCAGAAATGCTCGACAAAAATTCTCTTCACCTACGTATGGCTCTGGAGTAGGAAGGCGAGGCTCTGACTGGGATGGGTCCGCTGGTGGTGGTGGTGGGGGAATCAGCGGTGCGGGTGGCGCAGTGGGAAGACGAAGGTGTTGAATCTGTTGGGTGAGCCCAGACACCTGCGTCACTAATGCCTGTGCAGCGCGAGCTGTGTCGTTGAGGTTCTTCTCCTGTGTGTCCATACGTTGTAGACAGCTTCCCACAAACTCGTTCAGAGATCGTTGCGAGTCTTCCGCTGCTTCCATGCTTTGGTCAGATCGTTCTGTCATGATAGAATCAAGGAAGCAATTGCAGTTAAACTCTATTTAATAATAAGTTTGAAGAACACACAGAGACAGTCCATAAACAGGCAGAGATAGTGACGCAGGGGATCCGATGGTCAGGTGCAGAGTGCAGTGGTGAAGGTGGTGGTGAATCCAACGACGAACAGTATCCAAATGACAGAGAACAAGAGCCAGAGCTGAACACGAATGAGCGAGACAGGAGACAACACACCGGGAACCACAAACAACGATCTGACAAAGGAGATGAGAAGTTGATGAGAATATATACACAAGAAGATTAACTGCAGCTGGTGATGATGATTGCTGATGAGCGCTGATAGAGCGGCACGCCCCCCCATCAGCGCACACACACACAACAATAACAGAAACACGAGACGAGAAGTAGACATAGGATTTACCAACCGTGACAGTCTTAGCTACACAGCTTTGAGTAAACCAATGAAAGAGAATGTTCTCTGAATAGGGAAGAAGACGCTGCGTTCACTGCCAAACTCCTCGCGCTGCCGACAAGCTTCCTTTTACGGCAGAGAAATCCGAGGAGCAGATGATGCGCTCGTTAATATAATATGACGACGTAAAGCGTCAAGGCAGTGCCCGCGCCATCAGCCAATGGATTGGAGTGAATCGTGATTCTAAATGGGCTTCAGACAATCATTCTGACGCTTAATTTTACACGTGAAATGCAGCCAAACCTTGTTTTGTTTTTTCCTTTTGGCATCTTCATTAGAGAGACTTTGCGTATGTGTGTCTCATACGCAAAGTCGGTGCCTGAGTCTCACAAAGAGAGCACCGAAATCAGGCAACAAAATTTTTGTTCTTATTCGGTCTTGTTACTACCGTTTACGTCAGAACCGGTTCCCTATTGGCACCGCGTTTCGGTACTCAACCAGTTGCAGTAGTCCAGCATGGATACAAAGGCAATGGATAAGTTTTGGATGAAGTTTTGTAATATTCCTGAGGTGGAAGAAGGATGATTTGCACAGATGTTTGATATGGCTGTCAAAGATAAGGTGATGGTCTAGTCTTACACCAAGTTTGGTAACTGTTGATGAGAGTGGGATGTCTTTTCCAGAAGAGGTGATGGAGGTTTTAAGGGACGACTAGACCTGATGAGGGATGTCGACAAGAATTGCCTCAGTTTTGGAACTGTTTAAGGGCCGGTTCACATATCGCGTCTTTTGCGCGCTCAAGTTCGTTATTTTAAATGTAGGCGCGCGGTATGCGCGCTCATAATGGAAGCGATGCAGACGCGGTGCGACACACTCGTTTTTTCCATGCGCGTCCGTGCCGAGTCGAGATAAAAACATCTCAACTTTTCCGAATACCGCAAGCACACCATACGCACACAATAGGTCATGTGACAAGAACCAACTGAAGCGCAACCGCCCTGGTGCTTTGGAAAATGGAGAATGCGGCGTGCCCAGCGTTTTCTACGCGTTTTTAGGCGCTATATGTGAATCCGGCCTAACTGAAGGAAGTTCTGACTCATTCAGGCCTTTATCTCCTCCAGGCAGGCGGTCAGTAAGAATGTTGTGGTTGAAGATGAAGGCAGAGCAGCAGGAGCGGTTGGGTTTGTTCTGAGGTAAAGTTTTGTGTCATCAGCATAACAATGGAATGTAGAGGATGAAGACGGTTGGATCAAGTACCGACCCTTGAGGAACACCACATCTGACAGCATGTGGGTGAGATTTCGCTACTCCCAAGCTGACGTACTCGGCCCTTCCAGAAAGGTAGGATGTGAACCACTCCAAGGCCAAATTTGATAGTCCTGTATCACAGTGTAGACGGTTGAGGAGGATGCTGTGGTCGACAGTGTCAAAAGCTGTGGTTAAGTCAAGAAGGATTGAAGGAGGTAAATTTGTGACTGACCAGAGCTGTTTCTGTGCTTTGGGCAGACTGGGAGTCTGAAACTTATTATATAGATTGTGATGTTGAAGATGGTCCTGGAGCTGAGCGGCACTTTGGAACACTTTGGAAAGGAATGGAAGGTTGGATATGGGCCTGTAGTTAGCAAGGACTTCTGGATCCAAAATGTTTTTTTGTTGTTGTTTTTTTAAGTGTTTTTTCAAAGTGTAATAGCAGCAATTTTGAGGCTGGAAGGAACATGGCCAGACCAGAGGGAGTGGTTTATTGTTTTGTGGTAAGGGGACTTATGGCAGAAAGACTGGATTTTATCAGGATTGTGGGAAAGGGGTCTAGGGCACAGGAGGATGATTTCATTTTTTTTGATGATTCCCTCAATTTCAAGTTGTGAAACGTCAAAGAAACGGTGGAGAGAGTGGGGGAATCCAGACTGTGAACTGACAGAAAGGGAAGGTAGTGCAGTGGGACCAGTGAGATGTGATCGGATGGAGTCTATTTTGGTTCTAAAGAAAGTGATAAAGTTGCAACATTCCTCTGTGTTTTCTGTGTAAGTTTGTCTGAGGTTTAAGGAGATGGTTTATTGTAGAGAACAGCTGATTAGAGTTTCCAGGATTGTTGTTGATGTCTGACAAAAAACTTATCAAACAGGTTGTGATGTTGAAGATGGTCCAGGAGCTAAGCGGAAACCTATTTTCCTAACCCTTTGAAAAGGAATGGAAGGTTGTAAATGGGCCTGTAGTTGGCAATGACTTCCGGATCCAAAGTGGGTTGTGCCATAAGGGGCGTGTCGTAGTGACGATGCGACTTTGTTGCTCTTAGAAGAAAGTTTATTATTGTCAACAAAGAAAGAATGAAAAATTGTCTGCAAACTTTAATGAAGGGAGCTTCTTATTATCCGTGCTGAAAGTGAGATCGTTTGCCAGCTTTGTGGAACTGTACGCGTTGCGTTAGTGTGTTGGCGTTAGTTAGTGTTAGAACACGCCAGCCGCCAGAACACATCTTTATCTTCATTTGGCTCAGAAACGTTCTCATTGCCGAAATGGTACTTTTAATTCACACATATTATGTTAAATAAATAAATCATGATTGCTTAATAAGCTGTGCACCATTGGCTGACTATGTGAGTTCATACTAAATTTCGAGCTGGTGTGTTTCTGTGTATGCAAATTTCTGTGTATGCAATGCATGTATCATTATCATCATCATCATCATCATCATCATTATCCTCCTCAGCAGGTCATATCAGTTTGTAATATTGATGCTGCTGAATGTAGGCCTAGTATCTACACTGCATGCATAATTTCACCTGTCAGTTAATCATGGGTGATTCCAAAATTATTATTTTACTAAAATGAGTTATAATAATATTTTTTCCTTTTAACAAGTATAACAAGTGTGGTCTCCCACAGTTTAAAAATTGGTTAAGATTTGAGAATCGTCTACTGTGTCCGAGGCCTAAGACATTGATTAGCTGGTTCAGGTGTGCTTAATTGCGGTGTTGAAGCTGAAATACAGAAAAGTGGTTTCAGGAGTGGGATTTGACACCCCTGCTTTAGAGAATGATGGGAATGAAGGGATTCTGATAAAGTACTATTCATTAGGTACTTGTTTTGCAATAATTCACTTTTATTGTAATATTTCATTGGTATGAGATATTTCTAATTGGAGCCTTGGTAATAAATTTTTCTAATTTGAGGTATTCCAAAACATGTTCAATCACCACGATCCTTGGCAGACATTTTGTTCAGACCCCATGGAATTTATTAGTAGCCTATATTTGCCTTCAAATCTTTTTAACTCAGTAAATGCTCAATCTTGAGGGAGAAAGATTTTTTTATTATGTAGCTCTGAGTAAAGCCTTTGGCAAAGACAAACTTTTGGCAGACAAGCCAAGTCTTTAATTTGACTTAGTGTGTTTGTTGAAGTCTTCAGAGAGAAAATGCTTAAATTCATAATGCTCTAAGAAGTAATGCATTTGTAATGGTTTCACTTCCACATGACAAGGTACAACTATAATTGATAATTAAATTATTAGATGTAAATATTGTTTATTTTTGGTATTGAATTGGGTTAGTAGTAAGAATTGCCTTTCTTACACCACATAATAATGTTTCATGCCATATGTCATTTTTGTTTGAACCAGCACCTTATTAGTCTATGGTTAGAATTTGATTTCTTTTCTACCTTGAAATATGTCTTAGACTTAAATCTCTTTCTTTGCAATGAGACTTGTCTCAATCAGTTCCCTATAGTGCAGTAGTCATAAGGCACTGTTCAAGGACTTTCTCAATTTAAAAAAAAAAAAGTCTGCTTTGTTTTGTACTGAAATGTTTGCTCCCTAAAAAGTCCCACAATGCACCATGATCCAGGAAGCATCGATGCTCACTTCCTGTAACGGAAGTTCTAATGCGCAAAACATAAATCACGTTAGCCAACTCGCATAATGATGCAATGGAGGTTTTGACAAAACAAACCATTATTAAATTATATTTCAGTATAAACATACATTGCTAGACAGGTACTGAACTTAAGCTAGCTAACATAATACATTTCAGTTTACGACTGAAAAGATGTAGTTACATGTACAGTAACTATCAATGTATTTATTGTAATGTACTTTATAATAAATAAATAAAAAATGTTGGATAAATATCAGTTCTGCTGTTGTTCATAAATACTAGTAGTGACTTTGTATAATGAGGGTGTTGTCATGTGTTGTGAGCCAGGGTCTTTCTCCTTACTCTCTTTACCAATTCCCAAATTCATGTACATTATGTACTGATTCACAACCTAGGAGCTGATTGAGACACGCACCCTTGGACTCGAGTCCCACTGAAGTCTTGATTTGATTGGAAAAATGGTGTGGTTGTACTCGATGTACTCAAGTAAGCACATAAAAAACAAAGACTAGCCTATAACTTGCAGAGTTCCTTCGGTGTCAACTGGAGGATAGTAAATACATTTTTCATTTTAAAAGTACAGGGTGCTAAATATGACAAGGATCAATCTTGATATATTCGTTTTTAGCATTATTTATTTATATATTTAAATGTATACATAAAATGAATTGTCATTTTGCTAAAAAGGATTTGAGACTTGGACTCATTATAAAAGGTTCGACTTAAACATCTTCGATTAACATGCATTCCCTGAGAATCAAACCCATAACCTCGACGTTACTTGCATGCTCTGCAGTTTGAATTACAGGATCGCTACAGAACTGTGTTTTTGGTTCAGATTTTTTTTTTTTTTTTTTTTTATTCTGGTGAACATTCTCTCCCCTCAAACTAATTTTTCAACTGTGTGGTCAAGAAACAATACAAGTGTCATTGAATTGTGGTATCCCTATTATTACACTAACCATGTTCCTGGATCACCTCATTAGTAGAGACAACAAGACCCTGAAATGGATGCATCAAAAAAGGTTCTCCAGAGTCCAGAGGCAGGGTTGGGAACCACTGCATTAGTCAACTGACACGAGAAATCCCTTTTATTTATTGGAGTCTGGTCTGATTTATGAATACATTTTACTGGATATAATTACCTCTATGAATGAAAGTTTCTGATTTCTTTCTCATTTCTAAGTGGATCATGTTGCATCAGAGTTCAAGTTAAATATGCTATTAGGCTAAGGTCCAAACACGGTTACAAGTACAGTAGCCTATATTTTGTACAGACCAGGGGTTTACAATCTATGGAAAATTTAAAGGAAAAGGAAAGAAAGACATGAAATGTAATTTTTTCAATTTTTTTTACGACCGAATTTAGAATTAATTGATAAATGTGTTTTATTTTGCAGAGAGTTAGTGAAAAGGTCGGAGGGGCAGAAGGAACTAAATTAGATTATGACTTTACGGAAATGGAAAAGGTAAGTTTCCTTCAGCAAGACTTATGATTCTCTTTTTAAGAAGCAGTGAGCATGTGGTTGTTTATTAGAAATCCAATTTTGGAAGGTTTAATTAGGTCATCTATTGACTCAAAAGTGTAGTCTAAGTGTGAATATTTTGAGTGAGCTTATAAATGTGTATTTCGGACTATCTCTTACAAAGATGGTTAAAATGGGATGGATGGAATAAATGAATGAGTAGCTACTGGGGGCTTTGGGGCATCTAGATAATATGTGATGCCAAACTGCTTTTGAAATATGTGGAATGTTTATTTATTTCATGTTCTCATCTTTACTGTACTATAGAAAGTTGACACCACCACTAGGGCAGTGATGGACATTATGACCAAGACAACGGAGTACCTGCAACCCAATCCAGGTAAATGTTGATCTTTTTTTTTTTCATTGTAAATCCCTAGTTTAGAAAATAAAAATGTCATTAACGTACATCTCTTTTGTGTTTGTTTCTGTAGCAACTCGTGCCAAGATGAGTATGATGAGCTCCATGTCTAAAATCCGTGGAGGAGATAAAGGTCCCGGCTACATACAGACTGAAGTCATCCTGGGAGAGTCCATGCAAAAGTTTGGCAGGGAACTCGGGGAGGATTCCTGCTTTGGTAATGCTTGCTTTGTTATAAACATACGCAATGTAAGAGCCGTTAGCTTTGTGGGCAGCTATTCCACACATAGTGCGCTATAAACATACACAATGCAAATGGGATTATTTCAAAATAATGAGTTCTATTTGCGTTCATCAACAAGCTCTTTTGACTACATGGTTACTTAGTTTGCAAATTAGATTAAACTATAAAATATGCATCATTCTTCTGTTGGTGTGTAAAAAGCTAAATCCATGGCAGAATGGATTTATCGATCAGAAAGAAAAATATGTGGTAGCATTTAGATGTTTAAACCATTGCACCACAGATAGAAAGAAAATAGAAAATAGATAGAAAATCTGAATTTCAAACCTGTTTTCTTTGTTCTGAAAAGGTGTTTTAAATTGTTAATGTTGCATTTTATTCTTATTTCGGCAACCTTACATGGGAAGCATACCATAATGTGTTTATGATAAAACTGTCCTCTCATTGGTCCGAGTACATCTGTTTGTTGCTCATACTGTAGCATCACCCATTAAGATGGATTGACAAGTTAGCTCTGCAGACTTATTGTGGCTTTATCTGTAGCTGACCACACACACACACACGCACACACACACACACACACACACTTATATGAAAGTAGCCATCATCACACCCTAGAAGTATGCCCCAAATCATATATGCATTGTTTGTTACTGCAAAATGTAAAACCCAAATGAAAATAAAGTAATGCTAACAGCTTTATTTTGATGGTCCCTTTTGAACATTCTGTTGACCATAAGTAACTTTGCAACTACATACAGTATCAACTAACTCTCATTAGAGTAGTAGACTGTTTGCTTAATATCTCCTAACTCTTTATTGTGATGGTCCTCCAACAGGCACTCTACTGACTATAAGTAACTTTGCAACTACATGTCAACTTATTCTAGCCCTAACCCTACCAGTTTACTAATACTCTACTAACACTCTAGTGAGAGTTAGGAGAGATGTTGGTGCAATGTTACTTATTGTCAACTGAATGTGTTAAAGGGACCATCAAATAAAGTGAAACCAAAGTAATTACTATAACCAGATAATATTTCACCTGGGCTGCATAATTTGAGTATCACAGCTAAACAGAGTTGCAAGGTTTGTATTGGTGTAAGGGGGGACAAACTACTTAATTTAGTACATTTATGTCTACATTGAGTCCTTAAGTTTTTTTCCCCCTTAAAATATACGTAAAGCATACTCTTGTTTTTTACAGGTTTGGCTCTGATCGATGTTGGAGATGCCATGCGGGAGCTGGGTGAAGTTAAAGATGCTCTAGACATGGAAGTCAAGCAAAACTTCATTGATCCCTTGCAGAATATCCATGATAAAGACTTAAAAGAGATCCAGGTTAGATATAAGAAATTATTGCATTGAAGATTTGAGATTCCAGGAAGTCATGCAGTCATCCTGTGACTTTGAGACTTACATTTTGGCAAATTCACAGTTGTTCATTTTTCATGTGAAACTTCAGTGTAAAAACCTGCATCTTATTAAGTAACCTACTATCTAGTGTAACCCGACACATAAATGCTCTGAAATGGTGCTGAACTGTATAAAAATCTTCATTTAACAGTTTCAGCAGAACATTTAAATGTAGGTTGTTTTGTGAACTTGGCACATTTGTATTCATTTTGGTGACATTTTTGACACAATCCCTCGTAAATGATTGTCCCAGCACAAGAGTAACAAAAGAAATCAATTTAGAAGTTTATGATTGATTGCAGGAAGTTTTACATCCAATCACAGTAAGGATGTTAAAAATTAAATCAAACAATTAATTGGCTATTTAGTGATATCTTCGCATTTGTGGTCTTGTGCAGGCTTGAGATAAATCCGAAGTAGTTGAAAGTTCTTAATACCAGGTGTAAGCAGGGCCAAAGAGGTTGTTGAATGAGGGATGGGGCTGTTTACGACTATTCTGGAAAGTGCTGAATCTCTTTTCGCACACATCAGCAAGCAATGGGCCATTTACATCTAAAATGAATAATGACTGTATTTGGATTGTACTAACTGTACTAACAACAAGTGTAACTCAGAATTTATTGTTAATATTCTCCCATGAGTATGACCTATTTAAATAGCACTTGTTAACTCTTATCAGTCCCTGATTTTAACGATTTTGAATACGCATATGTTGAGAATTCAACTTTCAGAATTAGCTGGTGTGATTTCAATGTACTTGTGAATAATACATCACAGTGAGAATATTTTGAAGTAAAGTCCCAACCATTGATGGAGGCACTGCTTTGGAATCCCACTAGAGGTCAGTAACTGATCAGTGCAATTGTCAACTCTTTTTCTGTTGGTTATGACAGCATCACCTGAAGAAGCTAGAAGGGCGGCGGTTGGACTTTGACTATAAGAAGAAAAGGCAAGGAAAAGTCACAGAAGATGAGATCAAACAAGCCCTGGAGAAGTTTGATGAATCAAAGGAGATTGCTGAACAAAGCATGTTTAACCTTCTGGAGAGTGATGTAAGATCTGTAGCCTGCCCTTGTTCATCATCCATTTCATGCCTCCATAATCTGTCCTTATTGTGCCATATACTATATCCAATGAGTCTTTCCCACTACATCTTTCCTTTTTTATTTTGATGCTATACGTCACTGGATTCACTTGTTTTCATTTATCAGTGCATCTTATGCAATGGCTATGTTTACATGGTTAATATAGTCAGATTATTACCAATAATCAAACTAAGAATTAAGATGTTAACGTCATCCACAAAACCTTTTCAATCCTGTTTACATGATACATGTCATATTTCGATTATTTGCTAAGAGTTGTGCTGTTTTTGCTTTAAAATAGGCAGCCTTCAAGCCCTCCCAATGTTCACGGACCTGTTCACCAGTTCTAGGGTACATGGTCTCCCTCATTTTGCAGAAGCTACACTTCTGGGGAGTTTATGCTTATAGCTTTACGCAACAAGGACATCATGTGTTTTATTGATTTTAATGGTCAGAATTGGCACATTTCCGAGCATCAATGTGCATGATGTCAAGAAGTGTGGCTTCTTCTGTTCCAGCATGTTTTCGAACCCGCCATGCATGAACGTATAGTCAGATTAAAGCCGCTGCACTCCACAAATTTTATTGTGATTTATGGTTGCTTTAAATGCGATAGTAATCATAATGATGGTATTGTTTACATGAGCTTGCGGTACTTCACAGTACTGCATTTATAAGGGTGCATGTAAATATAGCCATTGTTTGCTAGTCTTGACCTCCCATATACAATCTTTGAGGTTGATGTTCTAACTTTGTTTCTGCAGATTGAACAAGTGAGTCAGCTTTCTGCTTTGGTCCAAGCTCAGGTGAACTACCACAGACAGGCCACAGAGATCCTTCAGCAGCTTTCCACCAAGATAGAGGACAGGTTTGTGTTGTAGAACAAACCACACAGTACAAGACTCCTTGTTAATCTAGTCTAAACATTTAAATGGAACCTCTCTTCCCACAAAAAAAACTGATGTAATTACAGGCATCTATTCTTGAAGGGATAGTTCACCAAAAATGAAATTTCTGTCGTAAGTTACTTACCCTCATGTCGTTCTAAACCCACATGACTTTCATTCATCTTCGAAACACAAATGAAGATATT
This sequence comes from Pimephales promelas, assembly GCF_988280905.1. Classification (NCBI taxonomy): domain Eukaryota; kingdom Metazoa; phylum Chordata; class Actinopteri; order Cypriniformes; family Leuciscidae; genus Pimephales; species Pimephales promelas. The sequence goes on from NC_142774.1 coordinate 25,169,019, forward strand.
TTAATGATCTCTGAGAAATTTCTCTCCCTCCATTGACGGTCTACTCAACTACGACTTTGACGCTTCAAAAATAAGTTCATAAAGAGATTGTAAAACAAATCCATATGATTCGAGTGGTTTAGTCCAAGTTTTCCGATCGCTTTATATGATGAACAGGCTTTTATTCACATAGTGAATTGTCAGTGGAACCATTAACACAGGAATTACTTTTAAAGCGATTTAAAAAAAAATGTAAATGTCATGTTAAATTGTATTTTCTGTAATGACTGATCGCACATAGGCATTTCAGTATTTGCTCAGAAAAGCCTGCAAATAAAGATAATTCAAAATGTCACATTATTATGGCACCTGAAAAAGTCATTTTATAAATGGATATATTGTTTATTTCAATTAAATTTTATTCATAAGCCTACGTTCCACAGCAATCCACTTTAGAGATTGTCAATCTGTCCGGTAGCCGGCGGATGCGTTTTTATATCCCATCTGCACTTAACCGTTGCAGCGCATCTCGCTGTGTGGCATCACATGGAGAATGTCACATTTTTAGTTAAAGGGAGTTCGACAGGTCTAGATACGGCATCTGTATTTGAACACAAAAATTCCTGTGTGAATGACTCCACCTGTTTATGATAAATGTGGTTTGGTAGAGCACGTCAAGATGTCTGTCGTAACAACTGGGGATGGTAAGTCTGCAAAATACGCAAAAACATGCTTTGCATTTAGGCTTGCTCGGAGGAAAATGGATTGTGTAAAAAATTAAGTATCTGTTTTGGTTAATCAATGTTCATTTTTTGGTTATCTGTTTATTTGTCTTTTTTTATAAAATTATACTAAATTATCAGGCCTAGTTTCTTATTATACAGACTTATTTACATATTTTTTTCATTTATTTTGGCAGAATAAGAGAGGCTTCTTGTAAGCCAAGAAGAGAGTATGTCCCCAAACCTCGCACCTCCCTGGATTTAAGTGAGAACCACAATGGGAATATTGGGCACGTTAGCCGTTCTAGGTCACCAGGTAAGGCACTAAAATAATTAAATCTATGAAATGCAGGATTTCATTTTCTGTGCTGTAAAGAATTATTATTATTTTTTTTTAATCTGTTTCAGCTCCAATGGACCATCCTTGCTGTCGGGCACTGTATGATTTTGACGCTGAAAATGAGGGTGAGCTAGGCTTCAAGGAAGGTGACATCATCACCTTGACCAGCAAGATTGACGACAATTGGTATGAAGGAAAGGTCAATGATCACTCTGGCTTCTTCCCTGTCAACTACGTAGAAATCCTGGTAGCTTTGCCCCACTAAGTCTTATGCATGTACCCTAATCGTGATCTGACCATTCAAACCACTTCTGCAAGAGGAGAAAATAACCAAAACAAACAGCACAAAAAGCTTGGTTATGGTGTCTGCGCATAGGAAATAAGCAATGAAAACTTTGAGTGCCCTTTCGCAAATATTATTCCCTGACTTGGAATGCCACCACTTTATTGTAATATTGATTTATTTTACCTTTCTTGAGGTTGATCCAGACCTCTGCGTTGCCTGCTGCTATGCCTCCTGTGTGTTCGGACGTTAAGGTTGTTTTTGTTTTTTGCCTGTTTCCATTTGCAACAAAACTTTTATCCACACCCTTTTAAAAAAACGAAAATATTTCCAATAAAATAAGACAACACAAATTATTTTGGTATTAAGTTCTTGGCATAAAGTATTAATAAAACATTATTTGAAGGTTAATGGTTGAATTGAAGTATTAAACATTTACATTCTTTTTTCTTTCTTTGAAATGGCAATAATTGTAAAACGAATATACTGTAACATCTTGCCTATTCATAGTGTGAAATGTTCTACTGTTTGTTTAATGTCCTAAAGCTAATTTTAGCCTTTAAGTGGTGGTAGATTTGACTATTTAAATAGATTCATATTTAGCAACAAAGGAAAAAAAAAAACAGACAAATTACATCAGTCATTTAACAGTCTGTGTGGTCCATGAATCATGTGGGCCTTTTCAAACTTTCCATATCACATTCCATAATGTTAAACTGAAAGGCAACCTAAAAATAGTTTTATGAAGTAATGTGTGCGTGTGTACATATATATGACTATAAATATGCCTGAGTGTATGTTATCAGAACCCATGAAACTGTATTTAAACTTTTCTTTGATTTATATATTTTTCTTTTAATGTTTTGATGGCGAAGTGCGTTTTTTTTTTTCTGTTCTAGTAATGGCAATGAATTGTAAAGAAATTGTGAAGAAATGACAGGCACTTCCCCATATGCCACTGATCAGAAAAACACAATTTTAACAGGCCTCACACAGGCCTGAATTTAAAAGTACCACAGAGATACAGTGGTTGCACTCTTTGGGGGAATTGATCAACAAATGGTTGTTGCACCTCGTCATATTAAACTGGAATAAGAGAAAGTATTTTAACATTGCAGAAAAAGGCTGATGTTAGCTGATATAAAGCTATGTTCTAAAAAAATATTAGGTGTTTAGTTAATGTTTTATTAAATCTAATATCCCCTTTATATATATATATATATATATATACATACAAGCGTAGTTTGTATTGTCAGGAAATACCAATATTTTTCAATTGTGTTGTTATCCTCAATGAGGTATGTACAGTCATTATTGTGTTTTATTTCCTTTTTTTGTGAATAGTCATGTAACTATAGTACCATGTGTTACTTTTGGATCAGTGTTGAAGCATTTACCATTACATAAAAAAATAAGACACTGGATATTTATTGAAGTGCTGGTGGAGTGTTTAGTCGTAAAGCACTACTTATCAACTCCTTTTTTAGCATGGGTTTTCATGACTCATCTGAATGAATAGGCTTGTATTGAGGTTTTTTTGAAAAAAAAAACCCAACTGTGGAACTACAATAAATTACAGATTAAGGGTGCACTTGGAGTGTGTGTATTTTGTTTGAAAACCAGTAGATGATGCTGCCACAACAGACTGCGTTTTTTTTTTTTTTTTGTCCAAATTAACAACACCATATTCTGCTAGTTTTGCTTATGTGATTTTTCACAATACACTTTTCTTTCTGTGCCAACTATAGAGGTCTGAGGTTAAAAATGACATATTTCAGTTATTATTTGACACCATCTACATCAAATCGTATCTTTTTTTGGGTAAAATGTACCATGTACAAACTGTGTTAAAATGAACTAGTAATTTCTAACTGAGAATTATTTAGAAAAGTAATACTAGTGATATTGGTGAAAGAAAAATCAGAAATTGTGGTGATTTTCATATTGTTATTTTTGACGAGTTTCCATTTTTGGCACCCATTTACTGGGATCTTAAGATATTAATAGCTCTGACAAAAAAAAAAAAAGAACTGATTCTCTCCCGCCAATATTTTCCACCTCCATGTGTCCCGCCCAGATACTGGCATGCCAGGGATGTGTCACTTAAACTTACAACTGTACTTACAGTCAGTGAGGCATATCACATCCACCCTATGCTCCACCCCACCCCTCCATGAACACAAACCATCCAGCGAGCTTCACTCTTGCACAGCCACAATGTAAACATTTATCCTGTTCCCAGACCCACTGCGTGTCGGCAAACACACCAAAGGCTAACAGAGTTTGTTGTGCATACTGTGGCTGAAAGTACATATTTATACATTTATATCTGAAATTGTTTGAGCTTTTTTGTCCACAAAATAAACCCTATCAGGATGATCAGAACCCCAACATGAAACGAAGGATCACCCTGAATAGGAAATATAGATTTTCTAAGCCGTAAGGTCTTTTATTCAACGTTGCCTGGAACAATGTTCATTAATGCTAAATACATAAATATGCCATGTATTTGTCCATTTTATTTATTTATTTATATATACAATATATCACATTATTTAAGTTATAAAATATCCATTTTAGTATGAAGCAGTGTTTCCCATTAGTTAGCCTGCCACAGTTTCATAATGAACCAAAAGTTGTTTAGCTAACACTTTACAATAAGGTTAATTAGTTAACATTAGTTAACTACATTAGTGAGCATTGTTATGTTAATTTCAACCTTTTAATAATACTTTATTAAAACATTGTTAACATATGCACTGTGAACTAACATTAACAATCAATGAACAGCTTTATTTTTATAAACTAACATTAACAAAGATAAACAAATACAAATGTATTGCTCATGGTTAGTACATGTTAGTCAATACATTGACTAGTGAACCTTAATGTAAAGTGTTTCTAATATCTCATTAATTAACATTAATCAATATGTAACCAATGGAACACATTATCTAATCTTTGTCTAATCTCACATATTTTTTGACAACACTTAATACGAACACTTTCTTTTCTGTTCTATATCTGTGAAAACAAAACACTTTCATATTGTTGCCCTATTGTTAGTTTAATTGCATCTATTGATCTCCTCATTTGTTAGTCGCTTTGGATAAAAACGTCTGCTAAATGATTAAATGTAAATGTAAACAAAAATTAATACAACTGTTTATTGTTAGTTCATTCTAACAAAGGTCTGTTAAATGTAGTAACAGAAACAAATTTTGATTTTATTAATGTATTAAAATATGAAGTATTTAGAATTATTTTTCCTAGTTATTTCATGTTTCAACTTGCGGTTACCTAATGTTAACAAATGGAACCAAGTGTTTCCAACATTTTACACTCGTCTCTGTTACGTTTTGCACCATTGCTTTGACAACTGAACTAAAATTGAAATTGCGATATGACTTGTGCTTATCAAATCGCAAAAGGCTGTAATCACTAAAATTGTAATCACAAAAGATTTCACCTAATCTCATATTGTGTAGTAATGACAAATGATGATCTAAAATTTCTCCTGAACACGGCCAAAGACAACCACTCAGTGTTGTTACTTCAATATATGTCATCGCTAATCATTGCCTATAAATGTCAGAAATATTTGATGCAAACAGTGTGAGTCACTCTTTGGACGATGCAGGGGACTGGCAGAGGAGAGTGTGTTTGCCTGTGTCCTTACATGTTCAACTTGCTGGTGTTCTCACATACTTTCCTTTTTGAACAGCAGGCTGAGTTGTCATCACTAAGTAAGGGCTGTTAATTCCTTGTCTTTCAGCTCTCCTCAAAAGAGCTTGTGATTGGAGATGACAAATGAGGCGGTAAGACAGGTCAGACTGCAACAAGCTCAGGTGTGCTAACATGACTGTTAGAGTGGCAGTGCACCAATGCGCCTATTCAATGACGAAAGTTTGTTGGAAACAGTCTTACTAAATAAATGTTTTAATAACGTGACTTAATCACTTTTTTATTAATTTTATACAGTTTATTTTATTGCCTGATTATTTTATTTTTTAACAGAAGTATTTCATTTTCTGTTGTAGGAAAACTGGTCTAAACTATGCTCGAAAACAAAAGGACAGAATGAAAAAATCCTCTAGTTATTCAAAGAATACATAATCTAAAGATGTTCATTATAAAACCCAGAGAGTGCCAGGTAAGAGTTAAATTGGAAGGAAAAAAGCATGAGATAAGGGTGAAGGCCAGAAGTGGCTGTAGGAATGTGTGTGGGTGTAAGACAGAGAAACTTGCTGAATATTGTGTCTGGTAAAGTGTACCTGTCTGGTCCAATGCTCTCAGAGTGGGCCTGGAGCCATATTTTATGAACGAATGTCCAATCCTGTGATGTGTCTCAATTTTCGCAGGAATTTGGTTAAGGGTCTGATCCCAAACAGTGGAATATTCCACTAATGTATAAATATAATAATGTATTTATTTTTTGAAGGTATAAATTAACAAATATTCATAAATATTTTAATATGTATTTTTTTACTTAAAATATAATAAAAAATAACACACATTATATAGAAAAATGCCACAGAATATCTTTTTAATTATTTGAACTCTTAAAACAAAGTTGTTAAACACACACACACACACACATATGTATATAATTATCATATATATTTATTTATTTTATGAATATCTTTTTAATTATTTGAACTCTTAAAACAAAGTTGTTAAACACACACACACACACACACACGCATATATATATAATTATTTTATTTTATTTATTTTATGTTCTAATGTAATTAATTCCTTTTTCAGTAAGATCCTTCAGAAATCGTTTTATTATGCTGATTTGGTGTTCAAGTAAGAAAAAAAAGAACAATCATATACTTTTTTCAGGATTCTTTGATAAATAGAAATATTTTGTAACAATGTAAAAGTTTTTACTATTAATTTATTCTGTCAATTTAATTCATGCTGATTTCTAAAATAAATAAATAAATCTTACTGATTAATCTTTCTATGGCAACTTTTACATGGAATAGACTATATACCAAAAATAATTTATCCTTTATTGCTCTTTATTGCTTTAATGCTCTTGAAAATATTCTCCAAATATTCCAGGCATTAAACCATTTTAACTTAATTTCACATGTAATGCATACACAACACATGTGATTGACAGAAATACAGTGGGGAGATGAGTGACAGGTGGACACATATTTGGGTGCAGCTTCAGAAAAAACAAAGCAGCCGTTCACTCTTAGTGTCAGCTAAAGACGCAGGCACACACCATGCAAAACAGCTCAGTGAAGGCACCATTTGTTGTGCAAATATACTAGTATATGCAAATGAAGCCACATGCACATATACTTTGACATGCCATGGGCCAGCCACAAATAAGCATAAGAAAAAAAAAGAAGAAAAAAAAGATTGACCAATTTGCTGCTTTATTTACTGGTAAAAGCATGGACCATGGTATTTGTTTTTTGCAATCAAACATGACATGTTTTATCACACTGCAAAGTGACGTGTTTACTTTCCTATTATTTCTGTGAACCGAATAAGGAATATGAATGACATGTCATGCATGGCTTAGCAATGCTAATGGATATATTGCCTTTATATGAGGATTTTAAACCAAAATAATCAAAAAGCAATCATTTTTTTAAAGGAAATGGAAAATAAAAAGTAGTCTGGTAAAAATTGGCAAATAATTCATGTGTTTGCAACATAGAATTGTCTTGAACGTCCGATAAACAGATCATGAATGTGATTCAAACCCCAGAATGCACCTGCTGTAGTGTAACCCAAGGCGATGGGAGTTGTTTATTGGTAGAGATTAGTCTGATTGTCAAAGTGCTTCCCTATCCAGGCTGAGCCTGTCTATCTAGTACAATAACACACCTTTTCACCCAACCATTGAACCAAAAGTCGACCAATGTTATGAATCGTAGTGGGGTCTGATCCACGGAGAATTTTTGTTCTTTTATTGTTTGCTGCTGTGAGTGTTTTCTAGATTTGGTTTCTGGAGAACAAGGTTTTAGTTTTAAATACCAGAAAAATGAACGGCAAGCATTCGAAAGTGGTTGATCAGCGTTTAAAGAGCAGGAAATTGTTTCATGAAATCATAATCAGAGTACTGCCAGTAATAAAAGGGAAAATCCATCCCACAAAGCAAAGAAAATCAAGTGTGTGATAGCTTGAATACTTGTGCACAAGATGTGGCTTGTATTGGCTCTTTGCTTTAAGAACAGGTAATCCAGTAGTGTCAGTGATTGAGGAGATACAAATCCTGCAGTAACAGACATGCAGGTGGCATTGGAAAAGAACTGCATACCATGCAATTTTATTCTCCCTTTCTCTTTGTCAGTAATACAGATAGATAGATAGATAGATAGATAGATAGATAGATAGATAGATAGATAGATAGATAGATAGATAGATAGATAGATAGATAGATAGGTAGATAGGTAGATAGGTAGAAGATCAGGATTCTTCAGCTGACATGTTCTCTTCCTTAATTTTTTTTTTTGTTAAGCTCAAGATGTTTTAATAAGATTTCAAAACCATGTTTGCTATATTAAAAGGTTCAACATGTTAAACAGACAAAATCCTGCCAACACTTAACTAAATCTGCTGGAGTTGAAAGATTAGACATTGAATGACATTCATGAGAGACGTAGAGCTTTGGGTGTTCAGAACACTTTGACATCATGCATGAACTCATAAAGCAGGGGATATACACACATACACATATCTGGATTACATTCTTTTAAAAAAATCAGTCGGTTTCCAACGGTTAAACGGAGTCAATTTCAATCACCACTCTGTCATTTGAAACAATATCCATGAATGGCAAATAAACAAAAGAAATAAATCTCAAGGTTGACGACTGTGGAACTTCATTTCATCTTCGAGGCCCAGCGAGGTGTGGTCGCATCTGTCCTCCTAGACAACCAGTTTCGCTAATGAGAGAGAACATTCCATGGAGAACATTGAACCTTCACGCTCACAATACAGCTGGATTGAGCAACCCATTCAGAAGCAGGCAGGGGGAAAGAAAATGAGCATTTTGAGCCAACAGAAGTCTAGATGTGTCTGCAGAAATGTTGGAAAAGTACTTTGGTGGCCAAGATCTCACTGTATGCTCTTAGACACATGGAGCCAACTCAAAGCCATGAAAGTGATGCACATTGTTGCGCACTGAAGAGTGTTTGCATAGGTTTGTTCTTCATGCTTTCTTAAAGGGTTAGTTCACCCAAAAATGAAAATGAAGTCATTAATTACTCACCCCCATGCTGTTCCAACCCCGTAAGACCTTCGTTCATCTTCGGAACACAAATAAAGATATTTTTGATTGAATCTGAGAGCTAGATCAGTCCTACATAGAATGCCTAAGGGACTGGCTCTTGACGGCCCATAAAGTCATTAAAGAAAAGGTTTAAATATTCCATGTGCCTACAGCGGCTCAATTATAAGTTTATCAAGCGACGAGACTACTTTTTGTGCGAAAAAAACATAAATAACGACTTTATTCCACTATTCCATTACTTCCTTATGGGCGCATGCGCGAAAACTGAGACGAGGACGTTCTCATTCGTCTACTTCTTGTTACCGGCTGCTCACCGCTTAGGAGTTTTACCGCCCCCTACCGTATAAAATGATGATCCATATATAAGGCGCTCCGGATTATAAGGAACACTGTCGTTTTTTGAGAAGATTAAAGGCTTTTAAGTGCACCTTATAGTGCGGAAAATACGCAAATTGAAAAGCGTATGTACAGCACGCATCTTCCTCTGCTTGTAAACAGAAAGTTTTGCGCTTCCAGCTATATCAGCACATCATCTTATACGGCAGGGGGCGGTAAAACTCCTAAGCGGTGAGCAGCCAGTAACAAGAAGTAGACGAATGAGAACGTCCTCGTCTCAGTTCTCGCGCATGCGCCCATAAGGAAGTAATGGAATAGTGGAATAAAGTCGTTATTTATGTTTTTTTCGCACAAAAAGTAGTCTCGTCGCTTGATAAACGTATAATTGAGCCGCTGTAGGCACATGGAATATTTAAACCTTTTCTTTAATGACTTTATGGGCCGTCAAGAGCCAGTCCCTTAGGCAGTCTATATAGGACTGATCCAGCTCTCAGATTCAATCAAAAATATCTTTATTTGTGTTCCGAAGATGAACGAAGGTCTTACGGGGTTGGTATAGCATGGGGGTGAGTAACTAATGACTAAATTTTCATTTACATTCATTGATTTAGCTGACGCTTTTATCCAAAAAGACTTACAATTGCTATATGTCAGAGGTCGCACGCCTCTGTAGCAATTAGGGGTTAAGTGTCAGGGACAAATTGGTGTCTCGCAGTGGATTTGAACCCGGGTCTCTCACACCAAAGGCATGTGTCTTATCCATAGCAAATATAGTGAGTAGGTACTTTAGGCCAAGAGATGTATTTCGATATGACTGTTCAGACTGTGATCGCATTGGAAAATCTATATATATATATGGTAAAAAGCTTCCCTCTTTGGGGTGACTTTATCTTATGAAAAACATTCAACTGAAGATATTTTCAGACTTGTTGTTGAATTTATATGTAATTCTAATAATTCTAATGCGAATGTACAGTACACAGAGCAGAGCTGATTGTCTGTGTCAATACAGACAGGTGGCTGGCTTGGTGGAGAGTCATGAAGAGTGAACGTTAGCAGAGAGAGCCAGCATTCTGCTTCAGTTATGTAAACTTGCCAGGCCTGAGAACCAGTCAACCGACACTAGGAGTTTGCATTGCCACTGACAAGGCTCGGGCTAAATGCAAACAGTATACATGTTGATGTACACAAATACAAACTTACATCCATGACTACCACTTATGCATAACACACGATGGGTAAATAAATAGACAAACAAATAAATATATGTAGCCTAGTAATAATGTTATGTACACTATCCGTGTAAACAGATGTCCACCAAAAAATCATATGTAGATACATGTAGACATAGCATTTTTATAATTGATAATAAAAATCATTATTAATCACAATTAATAGAATATGAATAAAATACATTTTAAAATATATTAAAATAGAAAACGTCTTCAGAAACTGTTTTAATGTATTTTTAACAAATAAATGCTGCCTTTCTGAAAATATAGACTTCATTCAAAAAACTTAATGATTCCAAAAATGTTTGCTGAACTTTTGAAGATTACTGTATAAATATTAAAAGCAAGAGAGAAATAATTTCTTGAGGAGAAAACATCTGAGGTAATGTTTGATTATAGATTTGCAAGGGCAGTTTAATAAAGCTTGGCTCTCAAGTTCTGAAGCACAACATCTCTGCGAATGAGACTAGACCACCATCACTAGACTACTGGTACTCTTCTAAAACCAACCTAAAAAGCTGTCAGTAATTAAATTCATACGTTAAAGCCTTTTTAAAGGGACACTTCACCCATTTGCATTAAGCTTTGTATCTTAAGAAACCCAGTCATATTTTTGAATGGTCATGGTTTATTGCCTTATTTTCCCCTGAGATGGGAGAAATAAGGATTTAAGTGTTTTACTTCCTGATTATTATGACATAAAAATCGCCATTTTGTGTCACAATAAGCAGGAAGTCGCATTTCATTGTAAAGTTTAACCCTTTCACGAGTACGATCACACTGGTGTGATCAGTCTTGGCTGTCCCTGGAGCGTACGATCACACCGGTGTGAGAACGGTCAGTGCATCACGTCAGCAACTGCTAATTCAAACTTGCTCTCGCGCGTTGGCTGGCGCTTAACCAGAGACACACAACTATATCACAACTATTGAGTGTTTTCAACCACATAATGTTTATTTTAGGTTTCAGACATTTAAATACACATGATACTAGCAAAACAATGATTTTGAGTTTGTAAAATACCAACGCATTCTCACCCCAAGGCGTCACCTTTGACCATGCTTCAATATTGGACGTTTTAGGCGCCCTTTAGCGTCACTTACATGACGCGATCCTACGGCGTCATCTAACTGACGCTAAAGGAAAGCGTCAGTTAAAGGACGCGGTTAGGTTTAGGTGTGGGGTGGGGGTAGGGTACACGCGATCCTATGGCGTCATCTAACTGACGCTAAAGGGCGCCTAAAGCGTCAGATATTGAAGCATGTCCAAATGCTTCCCAAGGCGTCAGTTAAGTGACGCCTTGGGGGTGAGAATGGGCTGAAAATACACACTGATGTGTAAGGAAGCGGCAATAATAATCCTTTGAATTATAATAAGACGACTCGTTTTATTTATTTCAGATACACATTGTGTAAGTAGCTTAACATTTGACCCTATTCTTCTCCCAGTTCACCAGCCACTTACTTTCATGTATTTCGTGAGAAGAGGAGGAACTGACATTGTAAATCCAACAGATGCGATTCTCTGAAATAAAAAAGAAATGGCGCCGCCCATTGTGCATACAGCTCAACTAACGCGATCATTATAAAGATGTTTAAGCAACAAAACCCATCCACTTGCACATATTTGACAATCGGAATATCAGTGTTTCATGCAATAGCTAATACATTTGTGAATATTTTTAATAAAAAAGAAAAACATTCCGTGCTCTGTTGTGGTTGTGCTGTGTCACGTGACAAGCAATGACATGTCACCATGGAAACATTAAAGCGGCAAGTTCTAAATAATGGTCGCCTTTAAAAACTCATGCTGGGGGTCAGTTAGAATATTTTAAACTTACGTGTGAAAGGGTTAAAGGCTACAAACTTAGCCCCTCATTATTCCAAGGTGTGGGACCCACTCACTCTACAGGCCTATTACAGATCAGTGGGTGGGACTTCACTTGCAGAAACTGAATCAATATCAGCCATCTTGTTTGGAAGCTAACCTAACAAGCGCTGTGGAGATAGGAGTGTATGATAATGACGGAAGTAACTAAACATGATATGGAAGAAGAGGATTTTGAAATTCTGCTGCTCGAATCCGATGTTCGTGACAATCTTTACAAGCTGCAATATAGTGAAGAGCAGCTGAGGCTGATGGAGGAACCGGAGGCGGCTGCCTGTCGCGGTCGAGGAGCCCGGACTGGCTCGAGCAGGGCGGACTGCTTGTGGCTGTGCTATTGCTGTGTGCTACGAACACAGATAGAGTCCATCTGCTGCAGGGAATTTGAAAGATGGCAATTTCTCCTGAACGAAATCTCTGAATCAGACGAGCACACGGACGTTTGTGTTGTGATCCATCCTAGTTTCGCCTGACTGAACAAACCAGGTATCATGCAGTAATTCACCATATAGAAATAAATACAAACAAGGAGTAATTCACTAATGAGTTTGGCAATGTAACGTTAATGGGGTTTGTTGTTGTGGGGAGGAGGCGGGAACCGGCGAACATTTAAACATTTTAATAGTAAAATGAACAAATATAAAACAAAAGTATAAGCCAGCAGAGCAGCCCGTCATTGACGACTGCTGTAACGTTACTCACAACAGGAACAAAACACATCATAAAATCAGGCCTGTTTCTCCTTCTCCTTTCTCCTGAGGAGGCCGTCGTTGCTCCTCATTTTATGCTTTCGCTCCTCCGTGAGAGATGCGAGACCGGTGTGTCTCACCGGTGTCTTTCATTATCACTCACGCCACCGGCCTCGCACCGTCCTCTTACGCCCCTCGCCCTCGAACGTCCTGCTCGCCACAGCCAACTAACTAGAAATTTTGTGTGAAATGAATTTCAAACTCTAGTGACAGCTAACGTTAGCCTTGTAGACGGATTTATCTTTTTGTGCTGTTCCGGATTTAGTGGGTGTGGCTTGCGGAGCTGTGCTATATTGGTGCATTGTGGGAGTTATAATACTTTATATTAAGTTGCTTTAATGTACTTACATTGAAATGAATAATTTGATACAATGGACTTAATGTGTACATACATGTTTTTACATTGTACTTTTTAAAAATACCAGCATGTAATTACAGCTGTAATTAATATATGTAATTACATATGTAATTACACAGCTGACCCATCCCTTTACACTTAAACCCACCCTTAAACCTACCCATACCACCACACCTGCCCCTAACCTTACACGTATCACACCTCAATAGCAGCAAAAGTGATTTACAATACAACATGAGCACAATAAGTACATTGTACTTATTTTTAAATGTAAGTACATAGTACTTGAAGCCACTTAATATAAAGTGGGACCAAAAATTCTTTTACATTTCGTCTACATTTATGATCCACTTTCAATGAAGATTAATGTTGAAATGGGTGAAATGTTCCTTTAAACCCTTTGAGCCTAACACATTATTGTCATTATTACTTCAAGATCAAGTAACAAAAATGTGCAGGATCTCCAGAATCTGCTGAATATACCAGCTTGTAAAGTGCTGAACACACAGACATACACAGACCATGGCAGGAGCAAATGAGTGGCCATGTTATACACTGAACACCTGAGCCATTAGTCATGTCTATTATTCTAAACCAGCAAGAGGAGCACTAAGAGAAAATCAACACAAATACTGTCAGAGGGTTTTTCCTAATCAAATTACAGTTGGGATAATTGTAAAATAATAATGATATTTGTGAAAAAAAAAATCAAAAAGTAATGAACAGTGGATATGACCAAATTTTTTTTTTAGATGAAATAATAATTACAGATTGTGATCGAATTTAAAACACAGATTAATAATAAGGAACAGAGTTTATTAAGTATTTTACACATGACACAAACAGTCTAAATTGACTTTACTTACTGACGTGTTTTTTATAGGGTTCCATTTTTCACCTAGAGAGTGAGGGGGTGTCAGAGGCTTTTGCATGGCTTATAATGACAAAGCTCTGATTTACATAATTCATCAATGGATGGCCTCTTGAACCATTTGAACAAAACAAAATTCTGTTCGCATTTTCTAGTAAAATAATTCTGACAATGTTTTACATCATAAAAAAAAATCTACATGCTTTTAGGAGAAACTTTGAAAAAATAAATTAGTTTGTTTCTATCTTGCTTGGCTTCAGATTATATTACAACCCCATTGGCTATTTGATTCAGGCAGCAGACATACTAAAAATCAACATAGGATATGTCAACATGTCAAGCATATAAAGGTTATTCTGTATGTAAAAGAAATGGTAACACCTTAGTTTAGAGTCAAATTCTCACTAACAAGCTGCCATTAGCATACATTTTACTAGTATTTGCTGTTTATTATTAGTACTTATAAAGCACTTGTTGCATATTAATGGTACCTTATTCTGCATGACCATTTTTTTACATCCCTTACCCAATACCTAAAGTTAAATTACTAACTATTAATAAGCAGTAATTAGGAGTTTACTGAGGCAAAAGTCTTAGCTAATAAATAGTTGGACCCTAATCTGTGACCAAAGGAAAAAAAAAAATCTATTAGCGGAACAATCAGCTCCAAACAATACACATATTACATCCTCAAGAAGTAAAAAAAAAGAAAGAAAGAAAGAAAGAAAGAAAGAAAGAAAGAAAGAAGTAGTTTGATTGTGTGCTTTGTCATTAAGTCTTTTCAACTCTCTGCCCACTAAACTGCAGGGAAAACGCAACGCTGGTGATTTTTACAGAAATAAAATTCCTTTCATTCTGGCACAGCTGCCACATTTCAAATATAAATGGGATACTAATGTACTGCTTACTGTTGCCTCCTGTTGATTTTGTTATTGTTGTTTTTTGCTAAATGTGATATTTTGCTAAATGCTGATAAGTTTTTTTTTCTGTAAAGAATATTTTTGGTGGTGAGATAAATTGATGATACCAGAGAGATTCACTAATGGCATTATTCCGGTTATTCTGGTACATTTTACACACTTGAAGTTGCAGGTCAAGTTAAGAGCCTTGCATTATCAAACGCAGTATTCCACGCAACAATATTTTGGTAAATGTAGTTGATTACATAGGTAAAAATGATCTTTCAAATATATAATTAAAATTTAATGCAGAATCCTTATTGTGAAGTGTGACAAATAAATAATTTCTTATATTCATTTGAACAGTGCATCATTGAGATTGCATGACCCAAATTTCAAGAAAAAGTCTTAAATATAAAAAAAATGAACTGTCAACATGTAATTATGTAATAGTCTTTATGATTATTAATTGTATAGGCAGAGCTGTTGTATTTAATCAATTTAACACTGTAATGAGTAGAATTAAGGGTGTTTGGTAGACTAATTGTTTGAAGTTTTTTTTTTTTTTAATAAACTCTGATGACGTCAATGACATCATTTTATGACTCATCCCTTGAGCATTTTCTACCAACTGCACAAAGGTGGGCAGCCCTTAGGAATGATCCTGTATAAATCCACCAAGCACAAGAGATTACCCTCAGATGACAAGTGAGGAATCTCTTTGTAAGCCCAAGAAATGTTTAACCTTTACAGACAGGCTCATTGTCTTGGCGTCTGTCCGAGGAACAACCCATCTCGGCATAACCTTTCAAACTCTCCAGGTTCAAGACTCCTCATTTGGCCTCAAGTGCAGATTCTCGCGTAAGAAGTTTTGCCTGAGTATTTGCTAAGTACTAGCTTGAAACAAACCACTGAATATACGGTAATGCATGATGCTCACCTGATCAGGTCAGAGAGGTTTTTTAAGGACAGAATTTTATAATTCGCCTAAATCAAAGTTTAAATGAGAATCAGTATTTAAACAGGGCTATTTTCCACTTAAAAAAAAACAACACAAAAATCTGGGTAACAATACCAGGAATTGTATTTTTTATTCTCTTTATTAAACATCTCCCCAACATGGAAACAGGATACCAGGCCTAGGTATCAGCCTGTTTATACCCACACACCAAAATGTGACCCAGATTTGCATGCTGTAAAAACAGAGGGAGACACACACTGTGGCTTACAATAACATATTTACATCTTCTCACACAGATGAAACCGCCTGACACGGCACTGAAGGAAAATATACATTCAGCGGAGGCCATGGAGTTTGTGTAACCACTAAACAGGGCTATTAGAGCTCAATAATGCCCCACTTTAGCCTAAATGAATCCCAATGTGTTTTGCTTGCTACAAAAATAAACTGACTTGTTTTCCATTAGTTTCCGGGAGAGCTAGAAAATTAGGACCTCGAAGGAGAATGAGCTGCATGTAGGAAAAAGGTAAGATGATAGGAGCCACTAATCTACAGCATAAACAAAAACAGGATGAGTACTCAAATAGTTGATACCTTTAAATCTTTCTTCTTCTTTTTTGTCTGGGAAAAAAAGTGCTATGGTGGATTTTCTGAGATTTCTTTATTTTATTTTTATTTTTTTACGAAAAATACACTTATTCAATATATTATTTTTTTTATTTGTTGGCTACAGTGTACAATGTACTTGTTTCCACAAATGTTGAAGTAAATGTTACCGATTTGGACAGCACTTAAAGATATACAAATCTGCAGAGGCATGTGCTTTTTAGCCACGTGACAGATAACCTGCTTGAGGAGGAGTGGCTATTAACTCTTCAGGTTGTGTGTTCCTTCGGTAGCACAGCCAGTTATTGACGGCTCACTTCTCTCTTCAACATTATGAAGACCACCATCAAATAAGGCTGTTTATGTGAGTGCTTCCATTTTTCTTAAACTCGGTCTTGCCAGAATTGCTCCGATTTAAGGGCATCTCTGCATAAGGACACACCTGTCGTTACAGATGAAGTGCAAAGGAACTGATATTTCTGGTTAGGGATTTTAAGGGCTGAATGATGACTGGTATTTTTTCACCAAAACATATCCAGCAAGCAAAAACCACTTGTTACTCCTGACAAAGAACCAAGCGATCCAAAACTGTGACAGACTTGATTTCCAAGCGGTGCTACCGTTGGGAGTCATTTTACCTCGAGTCATGCCTGTGGTTAAAGTGGAGAGTGACTCTCCCTCTGAAACCACTCTTCCAGTGAATGACGGTCAGAGAGCAGATCCGCAAAGAGGGCGCCGGAGGAAGAGGCCCCTTCAGCGAGGCAAACCACCATACAGCTACATCGCCCTGATCTCCATGGCCATCGCCAACTCGCCCGATCGCAAACTCACCCTGGGAGGGATCTACAAGTTCATCACAGAGAGGTTTCCTTTCTACCGAGACAACTCCAAGAAATGGCAGAACTCCATCCGCCACAACTTGACACTCAACGACTGTTTTATCAAGATCCCTCGAGAGCCTGGTAGACCCGGAAAAGGCAACTATTGGGCACTGGACCCCAACGCTGAAGACATGTTTGAGAGTGGTAGCTTTCTAAGACGCCGAAAGCGATTTAAACGCAGCGACTTCACTACGTATTCATCGTACGTGCACGAGTCTCCCGTCTTCTCACCAGTCCAAATTGCACGCTCAGCCTACGCCAACTCGGTCTACTCTAACATGAGTCCGCCATACACACAACAGCTGCCTTCCTCCTACTACCAGGCCTCCACTCCGAGCTTTGGCGGAAGTCAGTCGAGGGTCTTCAGAATCAACTCCCTCATTGGGTCGCCAAGCAGGATGGGCCAGAGCGCAGAAATGATTCCTCAGCAGTCTTGCCGCAGTTTCAGTCCCGAGAGTGGCTCCTGCCATTTGGGTGGACCAGGCTTCCAACATCAGCCCTGCAGCGGGGAGACGGTGCTATCCTGCTGTTCTAGCTCCTCAAACAACATGGCATTTGCCTACTCCAGCCCGGGACATGGACAAACTCAGGTATCATATACACAAGGCAGCACCCAGGCTTATGGGCCAACAGGGAGGATGGCCATCTCCAGTTTGTCTCCCATTGCTGGTGATGCTGTCGGGGACCCGTATGGTAGAACCTCCCCTGCACAGCTGGGCTCTTTTGTTCAATACAATAACTCTGGTCCAGTAGGAAACTCGGGAGCCTACATCAGGCATCCAGCCTACTCGGGTAATATGGACAGATTTGTGTCTGCCAACTAACAAAGATCAAGCGAGAAGTGCTGTCACAAAGGAACAGATTTGGAAAGACGATTTCAGTGACTATGAAAAACATTGTGAAAAACAACTGTGATATTTAAAATGTTGTTGTTGTTTCATTGTGATTGCCTCCATATAGTACATTGAAATGTTAATGATCTCAATTCACACATACAGACCTTTTGAAAAAATGTTTACAAATTCCATTTTTTTTAAAACACTGTCTAAGCAAGGTGTTTTTTAATTATTTGTGAAATGTGTTCATATGTTTTATACATGAAGAGTTCAGATGCAAAAGCCTCTAAATGCCATTTGAAATTTTCTTCTAAAATGACCATTTTTATCAAGCTTGTATATTTAAGTTCAGTAATTTCACTTAAATGACAATTAATAGGTAATCTTCATTGCCATTTAAGTGAAATCACTGAACTTAAATATACAAGCTCGATAAAAATGATCATTTTAGAAGAAAATTTCAAATGGCACTTAGAGGCTTTTGCATCTGAACTCTTCACATGCTTTTCTTATTTCCATCTGTGGTAAAAGTATAAATGCTTCCATTTACTTTTCATTGAATTATGTTACTACATTTACTTAAATCAGTGATATAAACATTTTCTTAAAGAGGCTGTGTTGCTGGATCTTTCAGAGAATGAGGAAATCTTTTTTTTTTTTTTTCAATTTAACATTGAATATATACACACTAGGCTCTAAATAAAGAAAATCATAAAATATACATGTCCTAATACATCCTGCAGCAGAACTCTAAATCTATTTACATTTTTTTTTTTTTATAAAACTGATCATGCCAAATGATACTTTTCTCCTGGTTTTATATTACGTAAAAATTTTACAGCATTTACAGCACATTCATAGCACTAAAATTATTGTGAGAAATTATATTACTTAAGGAATTTATGTGTATATTTTTTTGTAACAAGCTTTCAGTCAAATATGTATATGAATACATATAATTACCTTAGCGCTATATATAATTTATATAGCAGTTTTTGCAATACAGATTGTTTCAAAGGAGCTTAGTGCTTTATAGCATGCAGGTTTTAAATGTTGGTTACACTGCACATATTTAATCGATGACAAAATGGTCATAATATATATATATATATATATATATATATATATATATACCTTTTAGTGATGTTCTTAAAAGAGTGCAGGACTGTTTTGTCACTTATGTTTGTTAAGGTTTATTAGAATTAAAGTCTTCCAGTTCCACAAAATAGGACAGCAGACTTATATCTGTTCTGTCACTCTCCATTTTTTTAAACATGTATTAATTTTTAAAAAAAGGAGTAATATTAAAACGACATATAGTAAAAGTATACCAGATGCATGCTAGCTGACAAACTTGAAAACACTACTAAGGTCAATGCCACAGAGTAATTTAGTGTAGTTAAAGACCAACAACTAACTCTATAACAATGGAAAAAAAAAAGGTTTCATTAGTTAACTACTTTAGTTAACATGAATTAATGAACAAGATATCTACAGGATTTATTAATCTAAATGAATGTTAATTTCAACATTTATTAATACATGATTAAAATCAAGAGTTTTATTTGTTAACATTAGTTAATGAACTGTGAACTAATTAAACAAACAATGAACATCTATATTTATATGAACTAATATTAACAAAGATTAATACATACTGTAGCAAATGTTGGTAATTGTTAGTTCATGTTAGTGAATACATAAATATCAACTAATGAAACCTTATTGTCATGTTACCAAAAAACAGTCGCAAAACAAAAGCAACCCATAAAACATACAGCAAAGAGTATACAAATAAAAAGGACTGATACCGAACAATTAAACTGAAAATATTGTGAGCTTTTTTTTTTTTAACCTACATCAACTCTATAATCAATATAGCATGTCTCAAAGATCAGGATAGTGTAATACTGGCATTTTTGACAAGCTTGTGCAGTCGTCAGTGTTTGTGCTAGGATTAACATTACAAATTTCAACATATTATACATGTCCTGCTGTATTAGTCACAAATTCAACAACTCTGTACTTATCCAACAAAAGGTAAAGAAGAAAACTAAAATCTTTATATGGTGAGAAGGGAAAGTTTAGCAGTCACCTGCGTAGGTTTTAAACAGCAGGCCAAAGTAGAGACCAAGGTATTGAGTATCAGTGAAGCAGAGTAACACATTGTGCTTGAATGGGTGGATTAAAACATCACAACGTTCACCAGGTTTTCACAAGCACTGGCATGATTAGAAAACCTATGATTAATTACTGGACTATCTGCTCATCAATCAGCCTTTATGTATATGATTCAGACTATGAATAAACACCTAAAAAAAAAGCATTCAATCATAAATTAGTTTGAATGCAAAAAAATGCAAAAAAGCAAAAATGTTACTGACGTCCTGATAACAACTATAATTGTTTAATACACATGTACAAACCTTTAGTATAATACAACAACTTATGTTTTCCATACACTATGTTTCCATAAACTAATTGAACTTATTATTCTTAAATTAATCTTATACAATGAGCGAATTGACTTGCACTTCCACAGGCGTAATGTCTGAAGGTTTTTCTTTACTTAAAATAAAAACATATTGATAAGAAAACATGAAGCCTGTTTATTCAACAATTATGCATTTAAAAATTAAACTAACACATTTAAGAATTTTCAGAACTCATCCAAGAAATTCTACAAGCTTTTGTAGTTCAGGACGGCTCTTGACAAGATCCGGGACAGAGGACAATGTCTGTAAATAAAATAAAAATAAATATGAAAAAAGTACATCTGTTAATAAATTTACAATAAATTACAGTATTTTGAAAAGATGTAAATATAGTTTTTTAAAGTCTCCATTACCTTCCTGACTGTTTCAATCATATCATCAAGCATATGTAGTTCTCTCTCCAGTTTACTCTGGTTCATGGCATGAACCCTTTGCTACAAAACCAGGTTACAGAATTAAAAAGACATCAAAAGTGAATACATACACTTTAAATTACTTCAGTATATTTAAAGTATTTTTTTTCGATGAATTCTTAAATGTGTTTTTTAAAGGAGTCCTATTATGCTTTTCCACTTTTTCAACTTGAGTTAGTGTTGCTGTTTGAGCATAAAAAAGATCTGCAAGGCTACAAAGCTCAGTCAACTTCAAAAGGGAGATATTCAATTTAACAGAATCCACTTCCCAAGAACTGCAACGAACGGCTCGTTCCGACTACATCCAATGTTCCCTCTAATTTTTTTTTTCTTGCAGAGCAAAATTTCTCTCTTTTGGACGGACATTGTTCGCCACGTGAGCAAAAACATTTTTTGTAGCAGACCTGTACATTGTATGTTAAACACACAAAAAAGGTTCCATCATGCAGTTTTAACTTAAAATAGAAATGGCACATTTAAGTTTAAGTTGACCCTTGATGCAACTTAGTGGTATTAATATTTTTGAAAACAAGCTAACATTAAGAAGTCACTAAATTAACCACATTTTAGGTTACCTGAGAACTTTTTTATAGGGCTGTTAATTGTGCCAGCCTTTAGCAATACATTCTATAAAAAAATAATTTAAAAAAGAAATCTCCTGCAGGAAATTCTTTACAATATAATATAGTATGAAAAAAATTAAGCAGTTACACTGACATGGGACAACAATTAAGTGTTTCTGGATAAGTCAATTATTGGCAACAGGCAGCATTAAACCATGACATTTTTTTATTATTGCTTATGAATTTCCCATATTTTCTTAATCAGGGTTTTTCAAACTTTTTAAAGAGCACCTATCATGGATTTTTGAAAATGACTGTTCATATGGTGTGGAATATAGCTCTAAGGGAATGAAAACGAAAGATTTATATCTGAAAGTGCACCGTATATAAAGTTATTGTCTTTCAAATGTGAGAGTCGACTCTGAGTCAATGAAATGAATTGTTTTTGAAAAAAGTCATTAGCCGTTTCATCGTGACGTAGATACAAAACATTAGCTCATTGGCCGCTCCCAACAACTGCGTGCGCAGACGGAAGTGTAAACTTGAAGTCTAGAACACATTCAAAAACTTCAGCTGAATAGTGTCATGTCGAGAAGATGCTGTGTTCTACATTGCAAAGACAGTTCAGCCACTTGTTTTCATTGTCCAGGGACGAGCATGTGAAGAATCAGTGGTCAGAGTTCATATTTGCAACGATACCACAACAGTATAGCCCGAACCTTGTGTTCTCATCATTTTAATGACGAATCATTCAAAAACATAAATTAATTCAAATGTGGATTCGCAAGCCGGTTGTTCCCGAAGGAGGGCTCAGTATCCAGTGTATATGGATCAGGTTCGTCCTCCTCCGAATCACAATCTGTAAGTATTATTAATATTGTTTGCTGTTATGTTTTCTGTAGCATGCACAATATAGTTATATTGTGTTGTGTGTGTTGTGTACACTCCGCGCAGCTTCTAAGCAGGGTAAAGTTAGTTTTGTTTTTGATATTCGCCAGACATTCAATGAAAAATGGCAATTACCTCCTAAACGACTTGGCCAAATATGACTTCTCTCTATATAATAAGCACTGCCCCTCAAAAGCCCCTGCAATGTGAGTTTCGCCGTGAAAGCTCGCTCTTGACGGAGACGCGAGTAAGGGACCGTGTGGAAAGTGCACTTTTTCTGACACGTTTGTTCAAACACTATATACAATTTTCAACACTTGACAAGCTATAATCCTGGTTATGGGTCGTTGTTACCTGGTTATTACTGCCGTTGCCGACAGTCTCTGCCTACGGTTTACCAATAACAACTGACTGGGTCATTTGACCAATCGCCGCAGATTCACGTCACTCAAAGGAGGTGTTTGGAAAAAATGAATCGTCGAACGAATCATTTGGGAGTCGTTGAGCAAATCAGTTAAAAATAAATGCATATTCTAAGACAAATAAAGAGTTTTTTTTATCCTTGCATGCACGTTAAACTGTTTTTGGGAACTCCCAAAACAAAAATAGCA
Source organism: Pimephales promelas (assembly GCF_988280905.1). Lineage (NCBI taxonomy): Eukaryota > Metazoa > Chordata > Actinopteri > Cypriniformes > Leuciscidae > Pimephales > Pimephales promelas. The sequence continues at coordinate 25,192,190 of NC_142774.1, forward strand.
ACATTTCAAATGCTATGATAGGGGCTCTTTAATGGCAAGGAGCTCTAAACAATCCACTTGTGAGATAAATTCTTTCTTAGACTTATAATATCAAAAATATATAATATAAAAACTAATTGAAGTATTTAAAGTGATATAATATATCAGTTTAAATGCTTTGATTTGTTTAAAACTATACAATTATATACTATATAATATGAAAAAAACTGAAGCATTTAAATAGACAATAGCTAATATTTACAAATGTGAATATATGAACTCTTTTATGCTACGTTCACACTGCAGGCTGAAACGACCCAATTCCGATTTTTTTGCCCCTATGTGACCTGTATCTGATTTTTTTCATGACAGTCTGAACAACACAGATCCGATCTATTCAAATGCGACCCAGGCCACTTGGGTATGTGGTCCAAATCTGATATGTACCGGATCTTTTAATGTGCGACTTCAATCTGAACGGCCAGGTCACATGTATCCAACCCGCACGTCATTGATAGACAAACATCATAATTCTGCGTTGAATTAGGCGGGAATGAGAAGATTGTAATTGTTCTGGCTCTTTTGGGAAAATAACTTTAATATTGCTAAACGAGCTACACTGTTGACATCCATGTTTAGCTACTTCCGCAAACAACAAGTGACGTCGTTGACCATTGAGTACTCTTCTGCACATGTGGGTCATTTCTGGGTCATTTCACTTTCACACAGGAGATCACAAAAGAAGTACTAACTACTACCTACTAACTATCAGTTGACCAAAGAATATCTCATTTAAACTATGGGTACAATCAAATGGATTTCCCCACACATTTCACAACAAGGGAACATTGACTACAACATGATTTTTCTTACGCAGCCACAATGTTACTCATTCTGTGGGCGTGGATTATTTAAATACGCAAGAATGGGGACAAGGCCTGGTTGAGCTGCATTAGAGAAGACAGTGTTGTTGCGGTCAAAGGTGCACTGATTTTTCCACCCCGTTTCCAAAATTAATTTGTTTGATCTTCCTAAGGCAAAAGAACTAAAGAGTGTGGTTGAAATTTCTATTAAACACTGTTCCTAAACATTAAACCCAAACGTTTATCTGTACGCTGCACATTTTATGGAGAAAAGCTTATTTTCTGTTGGTTTTGTAAGCTCTTGCTTTTTTTGTAAGGCTGTTCACCGCCTCAGGAAAATTAACCATGGTTTAGTGATCCATTACTGTTTGTATTACCTTATTTTTCAGACAAATATCACGATTAAATGGTGGATAGTCGCATCTATATTCAGTGTTGGGTGTAACTAATTACTAAGCAATTAGTTACTGTAATTGAATTACTTTTCCCTTGAAAATGTAAAGTAAGGGATTACTCTTCATTTATTAGTAATTTAATTACAGTTACTTCTGATGTAATTGAGGTAGCCTAAATACTGTGCATAGATCAATCCGATCTCACAGCGATTCGCATGCATTTTATGAGGTGTCTAAATTGTACGACCGCACTCGTACAAATTCGAATGAATTATTGTAAAATATGTATGAAAAAAAAGTGTAAAATGTCATGAGATCAGACATAAAACAATAGTGGGTTTAACATCAAAATGTATTGTCTGATGTTAAAAAGTATGTTTTTATAATGTAACCTTCTCCACCCTGGTCCGTTTAGGGATAATTCATGCAATTTTATAGTATTTATTTGAAAGAATTAAAACAGATTCATGTCTATCCTTGATATGGGATTTTGAAAGTAATTAGTAATTAAAAGTAATTAAAAACTTTTTAGAGAGAGTAATTAGTACAGTAATCTAATTACACTGTTGAAGAGGTAATTAGTAACTAGTAATTAATTACTTTTTTAGAGTAACTTACCCAACACTGTCTATAATCTATAAGAAAATGTAAAAAAAAAAAAACACCACTCCGAAACATCCTGTGAATCTGTGCTTGCAAAGTCTGTGCGTGAAATCACAATCTTCTTGTTCGTTAACATTGTCAAGGTCTGAATCGGGCTTGGATTTATTTGAAATTGACGACATCATTAATATTTACACTAGAGAAGAACGCGCAGTTATGGAGGGGTGGGTCATTTCCCAAACGTGCCAAGAGGTGCCAATCACCACACAATGGTCCAGCTGACCAATCACAGCACATTTTTATATTTCGGAACGAGGGGCTTCGTCGAAATCAGCGTGTTCGAGCCAGAATGGGGAGAGAAGGTGCTGTAATAATGTAAAATATGTGAAGAATAATGCGTTTTTTGGACAATCAAGCATGAAAACATGCTAGTACATCCTAAAAACAAAATCAAGACTTTGTAAAAGTACATAATAGGACCCCTTTAAAAAAGCATTTATTTGATCATCATTACTAAAAAAAAAAAAAAAAAAACAGATAGCACTGTTTTCCACAGCTTCGATAGGAACACTAATATAATGTAATAATAAAGCAGGTAAGACTTACATGTCGTTTTGCCCTCTCCAAGACCTTAGTACGATTTTCCTCAGTTTCCATTAAATTTGCCTTAAGCTTCTCGACCTAAGAACAGAGTACATGTGCATGGGTCTTGAAACGTGTATGGGTGTTGATTTTTTTTCTTCTTTCTTTTAGGGCTGCAACAAACAATTATTTCGATAATCGATTGATCTAACGAATATTAGAACGTTTAATCGACTAATCATCGATTATTTTGCCGGCTAATCAGTAAGTTTGGAACGATTATTCAGCTTTTTTTCAATTAGTTAAAACATTGAGTTATACATGAAGAGTGCCATTTGCCATTTGAAATTTTCTTTTAGAATGATCATTTATCAAGCTTGTATATTTCATTTCAGTGATTTCACTTTAATGGCAATGATGATTACCTATTAATTGTTATTTAAGTGAAATTACTGAACTTAAATATACAAGTTTGATAAAAAATCACCATTAAAGAAAAAAATTTCAAATGGCATTTGGAGGCTTCTCAGTATCTGAACTCTTCACATATTCTTACTATAATATAAAAAAGAAAATCAGTTCAGCTTTTTAAATAGTTGTTTTAATGAACTTTGAGCCAACTAAACAGGTCATTCTCAACAGTTTTCAGATTTCAGTACAACTCAAATCACATACTTGCTCTCTAAGCATTGTTTAATAGGACCACTGCTTTTCTTAGAACTGAAACATTTACTTCAGGACACAAAGAATGATAAAATATTAATCTCCAAACCATTATTATAAATATAAAATTACAATCTTTTTTTTACATGACAATTGAGCTGACAGGCACGTTCTCTTTCACCTTTTAATTTACAGTATGAAAAAGAAAATGTAACTGGCATAATATTCTTCCTAACATCTCCTTTTGTAAGTCTTCATGATTATGGAACAAAAACAAAATACAGGCGAGTGATAAGACTATAATACCTAATAGTGTTACGATAATAAAAACAGCCCTGACTCCTCAGCTCAATCAAGCTTTATTATACGCAAAATAAATCACCACATTACTGTAATTAAATTATTATTGATGATATTATTACTATTAAAAGTATTGCATGATCTAATAAAGAGATTTACATTACCACTAGTTAGTTAGCTCCAGCTGGAGAACACTGAATTCTCACCGGCTCCTATTCTGCCGGGATGTTTCCTCTTTAAGTGCTCCAACATGCATGTTGTGCTCCCGTGAAAAGCAAGTTCTGCCTTGCATGTATTGCACATGACAGCATTGTTGGTTTTAAGTTTTGTGAACCTATCCCAAACCTTGCTAGTTCGGATTCATTTGCACTCTGTCATAATTTGTGCTGTTTTTTTCTTTTACCGCAATAGATTTTGTAAAGGGCTGCATTACAATCCAGCGCCGTAGCGGTCAAATTGTGATATTGCACGCCCTTAGATTAGGCCATGTGAGATCAAACGACGACTCGATAAAGATAATTGTCGACAATTTTTTATACTAATCGTTTCAGCCCTAATTTCTTTTTAAGTTTCCCGAATCCTGAGTCCATGACATGTCTAAATGAGAACTGCAAACTATGAGAAACAGTGAAGTTACTCATTTCTTTTTTTTTGTCATAATGTCATTAAATGAAAAAATCTATTTTACATGAGTCAGATTTGGACAGCTGTAGAGTTGGGTGGTATAAAGTGAAACTTGTACAGTATTTTAGTATTATTTATTATGTTGTGCTAGTTACAGAGGAAAAACTGGATAAACTACCATACCTCTCTGAGCAGTTTGATTCTTTCATCTAATGCATTGGTATTGGCTGCTGATTGGACACCTGTTCGGTTGAGCTCCTCCCTCAAGACCTGAGCCTCCACCTGTGCCTGCTGTTCCAGTCGACGCAAATCAGCAACTTCTCGTCGCAACTCCTGTTTCACACAACCAGAGCAAAGGCTAGTTACTATACAACAATCTAACAACAGCAGAGTTTTTTTTATTTTTTATTATAGTCAGCGTCACGTCTGTGGGTACATACACTATTCTCTGCTCTGTATTTGTGTGCCGCTTCCAGATTTTCCTCCATCTCACTGCAGATTTTCCTCAAGTTTCTTTCATCCTTAATGAGCAAAGACAGACATATGGCTTATATAATCATACATTGAATCCTCTTATGCTCCATATTCTTGAGCGCCGAATTAAAAATTGCCCCTGGTAAACCAACTTTGAGCCTTCGATGAAATGGTGCTTGTAATTACCAAGATGAACATTTACCTGAGCTTTTTGCTGCAGGACTACAGCATCCTTCTCCACCAGAGCCTGCAAACGGTCCACATTCTGCTTTAGCTCTGAGACCTCCACTGTGCGTCTCTGAGACTCTACCTGCAGCGCCTCCTGCAGGTCCAATCTGAAACAGCAGGAAGGGGTGAGGCAATGTCAGACTATGTAAACACTGTGACTTTTCAGTAATCCTGTACTGCCATACATATAAAAACAGTTGCGTGACAACTGATTTAAAGGCACACTATGCAAGATTTGTACCTTAATATAACAGCTTCAAAGTTGTATCGGTGGTAAACAAAGTCATAGTAGGGCGAATCATCCTGGTAGTAAAGCTTGGGGGGGACGCCACCGGAAAAAATCAGCAATGTAAGTTTGATTGGGGCGCCCCTGACAAATCTCACGAGAATCACGAAATGCTTTATGGCAACAACGTCACACACCTCAACAACAACATATGAAGCCACTTGCGTGCATCCAAGAAAACTCGGTCAGACCCAGAAACCTCAAGAAAAAGGAAAAGAGAATCGGGCCGTGCTAAAAACCGGACAAGAGTCTCACTTGGTCAGGCTTTCACTCGTTGACACGAGCACTGGATGCAACAGCGATGCTGACCTGGTGATCTTGTTGATGGACTTGTAAACCTCTTATTTGTAAACTCATTTGCGTTCTATGTTGTATGTTGCTGCGCTGGCTTGTAGTATGTCATATTTTACGGTGCTGTTCGTTTCATCCATTGTTGATAATTAGACCAGTTCAATTATTCCCACATATGTCTAGCTAGCTTTCGATTACCAGAGCAGTGAGCAGACTTCCTAACAAACAGTCATTTCTCTTTTTTTCCCCGTTATGTTTAATTGCCTAGCTTGGCACAAGAGCTACTTTCACAGCTGAACTCAGGTGTTGTGATGTGTATTCATCACGTAACGTTAGTCCTGTGTCTGGTTCAAATTGCGCAAGTTACTGTGCTTATACAAACTTTAGCTGACTAACAGTGCACTTCCCGACTGTAACTTTACTTCAAATTTTGTTGATTATGAGTCAATTAAATCTTGACGCTGTTGATGTTGATTCCTGCGATAATCATGAGGACATACAGTAGTCAATATCTCACATTATAATAGGACATACTGTATATAAGCCTAGAGGTTGTAAATAGTGTAACTGAGCACAATTTGCTAACTATTATTATAAATTGTAATAATCATGTCTAATAAAATCATAACGGTCAATGTTATGAAATAATGCAACGTACATTTAACTTTATTGATGTCATCTGACATTTTGTAATGTTTACATTACAATAAAAAAACACGAATGAAATTACACAGTAGTCCTACACTACAGGCTATTTACTTGTGATTTAGAAGAAATCATGTAAAAACGTTATAAGCCAGCAAACGCGATTGGCAAATTTATTATAAGTAGTTTAACACTTGACATATAGTTATTATTAACCTATTACCATCATCAGTAGTTCAGTTTTTTTTTTTTACATAGAAACAGGTTTTATACTAAAAAAGTAAAGAAAAAAAATACAACAGGTTGTGCTTTCATGTTATATGGAGACTCTCCATAGACAAATTAGTTTTATACTGTACAAACTGTATAGGCCTATTCTATCCCAAAACCTATATGAAATAAATGTGCAAAATATGAAACAGTCTGTTTGCATGCCATTTGTGGCTTATTCTCACTTACACTATATGAAATAATTATTTCACCTGAAAATTAAGTTGTCTTATACTCACCCTCATGTCTCTCCAAAACTGTATGACTTCTTTTGTGCAACACAAAAGATATTTTGAAGAACATTTGTTCCCACAGACATCCATTTAATGGAAAAAGTGGTTAAAATGTTCTTTAAAATATCGTCTGTGTTATGCAGAAGAAATGTCATAGATTTGGAATTACATGAGGGTAAGTAATGACAATAAATGTTATATATGCAGGCGTCACATTTTAACCAAGTATATCAGAAAACTAAATTCATCAGCCAGCTCTTCTCCTGTCCCCTTGGAACAATGTGCATTTCTGAGTAAATCTGAGTTTGAGTAACTCACATGGTCTGCTTCAGAGTCTGCTGCTCCGTGTCTTTATGGATTCTCAGTTGGTCTATGGTTAAATAAAGATCTGAGATGGCCTCACCAAAATCAGACAACAGCTCCAACACATGGCTCCGTCTCTCCTCTGAGAACACATGACAATAGACATCATTAAATGTAGATATGCTATTTTCTTTGAACTTTGCTTATGTTTATGTTTGACAGGGAGCGAGGTAAGCCTCAGTTGTTTTGTTTTCTTTCGTATAGGGTTTTGTTTTTGTTATCTTTGAGTTGTTTTCAATAAAATTAAAGTGCCCCATCCTATTATGCTTTTTTCGCGTTTTTCATTACAGATTTGCGCAAAACTGTCACAATATTTTCTAAATGTCGATAAAAGACTATTGGAAAATGACGGCGTTTCCATTAACTGATGTTATGCATCTAAAACGTCTTCTTTTCCTCTCGCGATAAGTCATTCCAAAGATCATGGCAACGGACGTTGGTTGGTGGGTTTATAACCTATATCAAAGCCACCGCAGTAGACATTATTATTAATGGAAGGAGACGTGGTGTGTTATCCAAGCATTAATGGCAGGGAAAGACACGGAGTTCCTGGATGTTTCTCCCATGTCATTTCTGCTCTGAGGTCTTGATTGTGGCATTTCTTTGAGGTTTAGAGTCCAGTAGGCTATTCCAGTAATAAATTTAATAAAGAACTCGTATTATGTCCAAACGGTCAGTGTACCGCATCTTCTAATGCTAAGTTCACACTACAGGATTTTAAGCCCGATTTATGCCCGATTTGCACATCGTTGAGCTCGCCGACAGGTCAAGGTGTTATCGCGTGCAAATCGTGGGGGATTAGCGGACGATGAACACATGCCAATCTGTTAGTATGAAAGAGCCAACAACGCAGCGAAAATGCTCGCAGACGCGTCGCCAAGCCCAGAAAAATATCTAGTCTGCTAGATATCCAGAGCCGTCGCGAGTTTCTTTTTTTTTTTTTGCATTTTTTTCCTCAGAGCAGATCGTCGCGCAAACAGTGTGCAGCACTAGTTTCTGTCTGACATCCATATTCACGTGTTGTGTTCTCTTCTTCGCTGGGTACTTCGCTAAACAATATTTATTTATTTATTGCGTGTTTTTTCGTGACAAAACGTGGTTTGTAGACAAGATAGAATCGTTGGGTGACAGAGTTGTTGTCAACTCATTATTTGATTATTTTCAGGATTTAGACCGTAACATAGTACTGAAACAGCTCTCATTGAGTCACAAATGATTTACTCTTATCATCCGATCGTGGTTGCATCTCTATGTAGTGCATTGTCAACTCATGTAGTGAGTTACCTCCTGTTGTGGATCAATCACGTTGTGTTGTGTGAACAGCTAAACAACTTGAACACTCATGATTTCACTGAGAGCAAGTCATGTAGTGTGAACCGCACAGTTCAGCGCGACATTTTAAAATCATGTAGTGTGAACAAGGCTTTAGTCGGGTGACTGTAAATGCGCAAAACCCGTTTCCATTGCAGTTTTGCAAAATATTCCTTTTTCGACTTGCCTAAAAAACCTCGTCGAGCAAACGTAAAAACTTTTTTGTGATAAACGGCTTGTGAATGTAGACAATCTGCAAGGATGTAAAGCTGAAAGTGCACAATAAAAATTTTGTATTGTCTTTCAAAATAATGAATCGAATCTGAACCTCAAAACGAGTTGTCACTAATTCGAATCCCACTTCGTTCATGTTTTTTTACCTATGCATGTAAACCTGTTTTGGGAACCTTTAAATAGCATAATAGGGGCACTTTAAGATTTGCTTTATTTTAGTTTGTTGTGTTTCTGGATCTTAGGATTGAAGTGACCGTCAGTTTTTTCATTATATTTATCATTATTTTTTCTTTTAACTTACAGTAATTTTTCAATAGTTACTTACAATAACAACTGGGGAGGCCTGTAACAAGGCATCTTTTAAGTTAGAGGAGAAAATAAGCTTTTGGTTTGACTCCTGAGGTACAAGACAAATTGCACCACATTCATTCAAAGCAATGAAATAACATGACTGTCAGTAGGGTTAAAAAAAAAAGCATAAAGTTGAAACTTTTATAAATAAAATATTATTTTGTAAATTGCAACATAACACAGGATCATGTATCAATGCATAGATTAATACAAAGAGCACTTTTTGTGTTTAAAAACATGACATGCAGTGGAATGAAAAAAAAAAAAAAAACGTTTTTGGCTATCTAAAAATGCGGCTCTCTCGTGAGACGCGAGTCCAACTGTCAAAGATGTCCGTCTAGTCTAGGACCTGTTTACATAGAAAACGATAGAAAAGGACCATGGAAAATGTGTTGTGTGAATGGCTTTGTTACGATTTTGACGTAACCAAGTTCTTTTCCACATTGAGCTTCTCTATTTCTGCAATGCTTTGCATCTAGCGCCACATCTAGTGAGTTCAACTGGATAGGCTAACAAAAACGCAACAATGACATCATCGCATCTCATGCACCACTGCCTGATGCACATCTACAATTCGAATGCAACGTTTTTTGGATTTTTATTTTCAGTTTGACGAATATTTGAAATTCGAATTTAATTTGGCAACTGAGTTCTGATATGTTATAATATGGTAATTAATATACCTTTCACTTCAGTGTGAGTAGTTGGGGGTATTCGTGTAAAAGCACTGGTTTCACTGCCAATGCCGTCTTGTTGCACCTCCCTTTCCTCTGCAAAATATTAGATAACAAATGACGGCTGCACAATTATGACAAATAAATTTCAGATCTATTTTCCATTGATGTAGAAGTAATTAAACAATGAACATAAATTATAATAGAATTGACATCAATATAGTTGTGTGGGTCTCTATGCCATATTACTAAAATGTGCACACAAGGCCTTTTGATTCACCAGAACATCCACACACAAACACAGTTTATGATTAGGTTTTAGTTTTGTATCCAGAAACCTTTCACACAAAATAGAAGGTTGTCCTCAATAAATGATGCATCATTATAATAATTATGGAAGTAAAATAACGACAAATGTTTTTAAAACAAAAAATCTGTTGAATTGTACTACTTGACATTAACCCTGCTTGTATTTTAATCATAGACTGTAAAAAAGATGGACAACGCCCCTTTGCTCTTTTCCATCAGAGAGAACTGAAGCCACCAGTGTATCGATATGTCGCTGACATCTTGGAACTTGAGTCTGCACACTTGCGTTTTCGGGACCAGATATGCGCAATAGTGAGCAGGACGTAAAGCCGCAAAAAAAAAAAAAAAAAAAAAAAAAAAAAATCAAGGCCCTGCCCTCATTCTAGCAAACGCAAGCACATGCCCCGCACTTTTCTTAAGTGGCCTCTGTCTGCTCCGTTCCTCTCAAATGATGTCTGCTGATTGCCATACCTCGTTAAAATAAGGGAAATACAACTACTAACCACATAGTCAAAATTATGAAAAAAAAACTCACTGGTGCTTCAGTGACTACTTCACACAGAGAACCAGTCAATCAATTAATCATTTTTTTTGTGATGATTATTCTGGGTTCGTAGATATATGCAGAAAAGATGATTATAGGGTTAGTTCACCCAAAAATGAAAATTAAGTCATTAATTACTCACCCCCATGCTGTTCCAACCCCGTAAGACCTACGTTCATCTTCGGAACACAAATAAAGATATTTTTGATTGAATCTGAGAGCTGGATCAGTCCTACATAGACTGTCTAAGGGACTGGCTCTTGACGGCCCATAAAGTCATTAAAGAAAAGGTTTAAATATCCCATGTGCCTACAGCGGCTCAATTATAAGTTTATCAAGCAACGAGAATACTTTTTGTGCAAAAAAAAACATAAATAACGACTTTATTCCACTATTCCATTACTTCCTTATGGGCGCATGCGCGAAAACTGAGACGAGGACGTTCTCATTCGTCTACTTCTTGTTACCGGCTGCTCACCGCTTAGGAGTTTTACCGCCCCCTACCATATAAAATGAACCAGGCTAGATACCTACATGAACACTTTACAGTTGGTTTTATGACTAAGTTGTTTTCTTCAAATGCTATTGAAGTTAGAAATGTGTATACCAATGTCTTATGTAACTTTAGAGATGGTCACTAAATGTACGAATGTCCAAAGTCAAGCCAACTCTATGCCAGAATCACTGAGAAAAACTGAGCATTAAACTTTGTGCATTAAGTTCATATTCTGAGTCCTTCTGCTTGCCTGTGAGTTTGGTCTTTTGCATCACTGCATTAGTCCATTATGCTGCTGTCCAGCAGGGGAATCCTGAAGTATTGAGAGAAACCCTAGTACTGCATGCAGCACATCGCCGCAATATAAAGTTAAAGGATTAGTTCACTTTTGAAAAAACTTTTCAAAACTTTTTTGAAAAAAGACCCTTATTCATCGTTTGGTGTCGTTTAAAGACATTTGAAGCTGCATCTGTAACTGTTATAACTGTCGTTTGGACCTCGGTTGGACCTGGTTCCCATGGAAGTAAATTATAAGGAGAAAATCCTGGAATGTTTTCATCAAAAACCTTAATTTCTTTTCGACTGAGGAAAGAAAGACATGGACATCTTGGATAACATGGGGGTGAGTAAATTATCAGCAAAAGTTTTTTCAAAAGTGAACTAATCCTTTAAGGCAACTAAACAACCAAGAGAAATATGTCAAACTCAAATGTAACATTGGATATGTACATCCGCATCGGGGGAATAACATTATAATCTCGTTCTCGGTAGAGAAAGATGCATGTAGGGTACACAGGAAAAGTAATCGTGAAGACACTGAATATCATAAAACAGACATCATAATAATGACAGATACACTTTTGTAAATGAGTTTTTATGAATGAATGGCTTGCTCTAACTGTTGCTCTGGTCTTCGTCAACGACACGCGCTTGAGGTCAACTAATAGCAGATGGATATTATGCTCGGTAATCTACTGCTTTTCCTGCAGTTCCTGGATGTCAACATTGAATTTACTGTCGAATTTGAACCACTGAATTTGTGGAAGCAAATCTGCAAAGCAAAATAAAATGGACCGAAAACCACCTGAATATTATAGGTTGTATTTTTAATCAGTTTGAATATTTTGGAAGTGAAATACGAAGGTAAATATGGATTATTGAATCCATTTAATGAAAATGTGTATGAAATATTTTGAATTTAATTATTCAAAGTTTAAATATTAAACCATGATAAATTTCAGCCCCAAAAAAATGCAAGCCCTAAAAAATACAATGCATTAAAATACAAGCAGGGTTAATGTCAAGTAGTACAATTCAGACTTTTTGTTTTAAAAACATTTGTAATTTTTTTACTTCCATTAATAATGCAAAAAAATAAGGCAAAACAAGCACCAAACACCAACACACCTGAATCCTCAGAAGACTTTGCCTCAGGTTCCTGTGTGTTCATCATGGCCACCATAACAGAATCCACAAAAGAGCTGGAGGGATGTCGAGATTGCAGAGCCTTATCGAAGCACTCTGACTCCTGAGCAATGCAAGACAGCAAAACAATGTTATTTTTTAAAATAAGAAAGTATTTTTTTTCTCAGTTTTTAGACTAATATTCTGAAATATGACAATAACATTCATGGAATATATTATGGATTTGTAATAAAGAATACCCATTAGGTCATTTCTGACTTTAAACTTTCCTGTGTAACTGACCAATATACTTATACATAGTAAGTGCAAACTTTACAAACCAGCGTAACTTGGTATTGTATGTAAACTAAAACTATAAAAACACTTATTTATTTGAAAATTAAGAAATGATGCAAAGAAAATGATGATGAGTTTAAAGCATAAGGACCTTGGAGGTTAGGGATTCCTTTAAGATACTCGTGAGACAGCAAACTCTGTGGTTTAGGAGCATGACTTCACTAGAGGCCTGAGCCATCTGCTCTCCTTGTTCCAGCAACATACTCCGAGCTTTGTCTCGTGTGCTGTCCAGCTCTTCCTGAAGGGACTCTTTCTCAAGCCTTAGAGGATGCAGCACGGCATCAGAAAAAAAGCCATTTACTCAGACATATTTGTTCTAAAATGGTTACAGAAGAATATGCTGTACCGCAGTTGTTCCAGTGATAGTTTGAGGTCTTCACACTCCAGGTTTCTCTCCCTGAGGCCTTGTAAGTGCCACCGCAGAAATCTCTCACTTTCCTCTATCTGTTCCCGTGCCAAAACATGTTCTTCCTGCAGGAACTGTTAGAACGAAACAAATATCTGATATTGTGAGAGGACCTGGCATGGCAAAGCTATTGTGAACATGTACTAACAATGTTTTATGGTGAAAGGTGTAATATCTCCTCACTTCATTCATTTCTTTTGCAGTGGAGAGTTCAGTCTGCAGCTGAGCCATTTGACCGAGTTGACGGCGATGAACCTCAGCTTCAGTGTGGAGTTCTTTAATCAGGGTTTCTCTCTGTGACAGAGCATCCTCATATTCCTCTAGCTGTTTCCTGGATGTTTCTAGAGCTTCTTCAAGACTGCCAAAAACATTTTTATATTTAAAAGTACATTTTTTTACATGTATTTATACAACAATAAACAAAAGAGGAGGAATTAAATTGTGAAGTTATACCAGTTTGCTCTCTCAGTAGCTTGCTGTGCATCACACATTGACTGCTGCAACCTAAAGTAGAAAAATAAAATGATAGAAAATATTAACTCAACTGAGCTGCTGAGTCTTTCTTTCTTTCTTTGGGTTTGAGTCTTTTAATCTCAAACATTCTCAAAACTATAATTTTCAACAGCTTTAAAATCAATATTTTGATCACTGACAGCGTTTTCACCAGATCCACCACCAAGTGACAGTGACACTAATATTTCATTGCATTCAGTACTTGCTCTGCAGTAAATCACTGAGCCATTTCAAGTGTTGCTGATGATGCTTCCTATTCTTTTAAAGGTATACTCCACCGTTTTTTTCATATTAAACCATGTTATTCCCTTAAAGGGTTAGTTCACCCAAAAATGAAAATTAAGTCATTAATTACTCACCCCCATGCTGTACCAACCCCGTAAGACCTTCGTTCATCTTCGGAACACAAATAAAGATATTTTTGATTGAATCTGAGAGCTAGATCAGTCCTACATAGACTGCCTAAGGGACTGGCTCTTGACGGCCAATAAAGTCATTAAAGAAAAGGTTTAAATATTCCATGTGCCTAAAGCGGCTCAATTATAAGTTTATCAAGCGACGAGAATACTTTTTGTGCGAAAAAAAAACATAAATAACGACTTTATTCCACTATCCCATTACTTCCTTATGGGCGCATGAGCGAGAACTGAGACGAGGACGTTCTCATTCGTCTACTTCTTGTTACCGGCTGCTCACTGCTTAGGAGTTTTACCGCCACCTACCGTATAAGATGATGAGCTGATATAGCTGGAAGCGCAAAACTTTCTGTTTACAAGCAGAGGAAGATGCGCGCTGTACATACGCTTTTCAATTAGCGTATTTTCCGCACTATAAGGTGCACTTAAAAGCCTTTAATCTTCTCAAACAACGAAAGTGTTCGTTATAATCCGGAGCGCCTTATATATGGATCATCATTTTATACGGTAGGTGGCGGTAAAACTCCTAAGCGGTGAGTAGCCGGTAACAAGAAGTAGACGAATGAGAACGTCCTCGCCTCAGTTCTCGCGCATGCGCCCATAAGGAAGTAATGGAATAGTGGAATAAAGTCGTTATTTATGTTTTTTTCGCACAAAAAGTAGTCTCGTCGCTTGATAAACTTATAATTGAGCCGCTGTAGGCACATGGAATATTTAAACCTTTTCTTTAATGACTTTATGGGCCGTCAAGAGCCAGTCCCTTAGACAGTCTATGTAGGACTGATCTAGCTCTCAGATTCAATCAAAAATATCTTTATTTGTGTTCCGAAGATGAACGAAGGTCTTACGGGGTTGGAACAGCATGGGGGTGAGTAATTAATGACTTAATTTTCATTTTTGGGTGAACTAACCCTTTAACTAAGAGGAGTTGATGCATACCTCTCTCGTCTCAGTCCGTGCCCTCAATCGCTGTGGCGTGCGAGACACTTTAATAGCACTTAACTTAGCCAAGTTCATTCAATAGGGGCCAAGCAGAGAAGCGACACACCTCAACGTTTTCCCTATTTAAATACAGTTACACGAGTAGAGTAACTCCACCTGAGCAGAGTTGAAGTGCTCCCAAGCACTTGCTGTGGTATTTCACCATACACTATAGTTATCCACTTTACATGCTTAGAAAAGTGCAACGTTTTATTTTGTGTCGCCATTCTTGGTCGAGTTACTCTACTTGTGTAAAACGTCGAGGTGTTTGGTCGCTTCCCTGCTTGGCCCCTTAGAATGAACTGGGCTAAGTTAAGTGCTATCAAAGACAAAGTGTTTTGCGCGCTAGAGCAATTGAGTGCACGCACTGAGACGAGAGAGGTATGCATCAACTCATCTTAGTTAAGGGAATGACAGTTTATTTCGTATTCCTTTAAAGACACCATGACTTTTACAGTTTTTTCAAGATTTACTGGATAAGGATTTTTAAAATATGCTTACATGTATACATAGTATAGTACTTCAAAGTTGGTATAACTAAAAAAATGTATATTGTAGTAGTAAGATTATTATTAATTTATATGACTTGGATGATTCTAAAATATGGATGAGATAAAATATCTTTTTTGTTGTTTTGGATTATTTTAAAGGTGCAATGTGCATCTACGTGCATCTATGGGTATCTATTAATGGAAAAGCATTATGACATCCATAACTACTGTATGTTTTCAGTGGTGTATAAAGAACTTCTTAATAAACCGTATGTTTTTATTACCTTAGAATGAGAAATGTGCATCAACAAAACCGCGGGCACCCCCTTCTATGAAGGTCGACACTTATGTTTCTACTGTAGCAGACAGCGAACACACAACCCTACAGAGCGTGTTTCGTCACTACCTTGAAAGAGTAGCAGCATAAAGCTAGAAACTAGTCATAAACACCGTGAGTAGTGACTTTTCCCTCGTCAGCTGTGTAAAATATGTAGTTTAATTGTTTCATGTAACTTAGTTCTCCTCTCTTGCTGTGTTATTACTTTGCTATGTGGGGATAAATGTGCTGGTTAAGTTCTTGAGATAGCTGATTAGTAAAACAGTAATGTTAAATCATGTTTAATTTGGACTTATCTGTGCATGCTCTTTGAGGCCATGTCCACACTAATAAGTTTTCATTTGAAAACGTATATTTTTCTGTCCGTTTTGGTCTTCCGTCCACACTGAGATGTCGTTTTAAGTCAACGAAAACTCTCTCCAAAGTGGATAAATTTGAAAACGCCGTTTTCGCATTGTAGTGTGGACAGTGAAACAGGAGGTATTTTAAAACGATGATGTAAGTTTAGGCCATGTCCACACTAATACGTTTTTGTTTGAAAACGTATATTTTTCTCTCCGTTTTGGCATTCCGTCCACACTGAGACGCCGTTTTAAGTCAACAAAAACTTATCGTTTGGAAAACGCTCTCCAAAGTGGATAAATTTGAAAACGTCGTTTTCGCGTTGTAGTGTGGACAGTGAAACCGGAGGTATTTCAAAACGATGACGTAAGTGTAGTCATGTGATCCACATAGTACCAATAGATATTCATGTTTATCGGTATTGTGCCTGTTATGTGTTATTCATTTTTACACTATTGCTAAAATATGTTACTTTCTATGTTACTTAATATGTGCTATTCTTCATAGCACAGTACTGCAAAGATGACAGATAATGTACTCACATTTGCTGTCCAGCGGCAAAACAGGAGAGCAGTTGCGTTTTAGACCAAACATATGGTGACTAAATGCGACCTGGATGCATCAGTGATGGTGAGATATTTTGCTAAATAAACCTGTCCTGTTAGAGGAATTGCGCGACAACTTCATTATTTATTTTCCCCTCTGTATCGTCTCAGTGAGCTTTTGTGAAGTTTCACGCATGCGCAGTAAAGTAAATTTAGAAGTTTCTCATCCACACTGAAACGTCGGAAAACACCTGAAAACACTAGTGTGGACGGAGAGCGTTTTTAAACGAAAACCCCGTTTTCAAATATATCCAGATTAATGTGGACGTAGCCTGAGGAGGTGACCATAGACCTGGATTTTATGACTGACAGACAAAAACGGCTTGACCTAAAAATATGAAAATTGAAACTATAGCGGAAACAAAGAGACCTACATCTTGGATGCCCTTGAGGTAAGCTAAAACATAACAAAAATTAATTTCAACTATCCCTTTAAATCCTACCCAATACCAAAAATTAACAACTAGGCTATCTTACTAACTATTAATAAGCAGTAATTAGGAGTTTATTGGGGCAAAGGTCGCAGTTAATAGTTAATAGTGAGAATTGAACCCTTATCTAAGGTGTGGCCAAAATTGAATGAATTTCATCCATTTATTTAGGTGAGTTCAGCACCAATTTAGTCAACCAAAAGGCATTTCTGCTAACATACTTGTTGGTCTCAGAGGCGAGGGTCTGTTCTAGGAAGGCGTAAGAGGCCAGTGTGGATGTTACAGTGGCTGAGAGCTCAGTGCTTCTCCTCTTCAGCTCAAAACGCTCCTCCTCTGCCTGATTCAGCTGCTCCCTCAGCACTGACATCTCTGAACAAACACACACAGCAAAATCAAGCAAAAGCTCACCTTTGACTACACAGAGAATAAGCCAATTTAAAGTAAATCACTGTCACACCTGAAGTCATGATGGTCTGCTGCATCTTCAAGTCTGAAATCTGTTGACTGGCATCATGTAAGCTTGAACTCACGTGCTCTAGTTCATTTTCCATCTGGGGATTTACAGAAATTTAAGCGTTTAAAGAAAGACAGACTGCATTTAAAATAAATCCATAAAGTTCTTTGGATGGAGAATAAAAATATTTTGCATTCTTTTTTTTCAAATATATTTTCAGGTATATACATACTCTTAACGTTCACAACACAAAGCTTTCACCCCGTCTACCCATTTATTGAAACTAATGCTTTAGACAAACAATATATGCATATTGTATTTTAGTAAACATTTATTTTAACAAAAAGGGTTTATTTTATGGTTTTAGTTAACTATAATAACCCTGCATTTTACCCAACGCTTCTGACAGAGAATATCATTAGTTCAAGCGAGATGAAATTTACAATCTTCCCACAATAGAGTGCTGAAGTGATGACGTCACTTTGTAGGACAACTCGGAAGCTAGCGGCGCATGGGTTCCCTCGGTCGAAAAGTAATGCATTTTCCCCATAGACTTTTGGAAAAAAAAATAAAAATAAAAAAAAAAAAAATTGGCAAAAAATAAGATCTGTGTTTAACAAAGAGTTGTGACCCTTACACGTTTTGTCTATCAAGATAATCTTTACAAGTTAATCCAAAGTTTATACATTTTGAAGCCTATATAAAGATTTTAGAAAACACAATCAGACACAAAGTTTAAAAAAAACACAAGCAGGTTATAACTGTCATAGATCAAAATGTGAAAATATTTGGAGGCTTTGTTAACCACAGACCTTATTTCAGATGATTTAGCAAAAACCCATTCAAAAATCCCATAGGCTTTAGAGCGAGGGAACCGGGAGGGAACCTAACTCACTTCCGAGTGACGTCGTAACTTCAGCACTCTATCACAGCTTATTTTTATTGTTCTTTGCCATTTTGCTGAAGCTGAAGTTGTTAACTTGCTACTACAGTAACAAATGAACCAGATATTGACCTGATTGTCTGAACAAATGGATCTGATTTCTTCACTTGACTGAAATAAATGACAGAGCAGACATTCAGTCCTAAAGAAAAGCAAATTGGATTGATCATGTGCTGCAGGGCTGTATGACATACATTTCATAATACATTGCAAATCAATACAAGCGTATTGTCAGAGTCATGACTTTAAAGAATTAATCTGTAAAGTCTATGGAGATGCAGAAAAAAAGCTCAATAGTCTTTTGGTAAGTGTAGGAACCAATGACGTTATTTGTATTATGAGCAAGCAGCAGTGATGCCAGTGGAAAGTAAAAAAATCTCAATATCTACAAATCTTTGCATGCAAAAAGGCCCAATTTCAAAAGTCTAACAATCTATGAATCACAGCTAGCTCACAAATCAAGTCAGTCACTTAAACCAGGAAGCTTTCTCTTGGTAAATGTGGCTATTTTGATCCAGTTGTGAAATCTGCATGGGCAGAACCTTTGCCCTAAATGACTGGATTTCACCTGCCTCGCAAACAACGGTAAATGTGACCCTCTCAAAGTGAGATTTTAAAATCAAATATAACATCATTGGATCTGTTCCTCACAAA
Source organism: Pimephales promelas (assembly GCF_988280905.1). NCBI lineage: Eukaryota > Metazoa > Chordata > Actinopteri > Cypriniformes > Leuciscidae > Pimephales > Pimephales promelas. The sequence continues at coordinate 25,211,242 of NC_142774.1, forward strand.
TTTCGGTCTATTCTTCGCACACAGCGATCATATAGCTTTAGACTATTTTCTTGGTGGATTTGGGATTCTGTTTTAAGGTTTAACAGACATGGAACTGAGGATGAATAAATACTGATAGAATTTCAGTGGTAAATGCCTAACCAGGTTTCTCTCTTCCATAGCTCTATCTCTCATTGCCAGATGCTGCTTGCTGTGCTCCACGGCGGTGGTAGTCCTCTGATGGAGCTGGTGAAGCACTGGGTGTATCCTCTGAACCAGCTCTTGAGCCTTTCTCAGCTTCCCATGGAGGAAAGAAGGCAAATTTGTTACTTTGCTATTTAAAGGTTGCATGTCTTTGCATGTCATTTTCATTTTAATGTAAAGTCTTACCTCCGCTAACAAGCTCGTGTCATCTTCAAGCTTCCTTCTCAAATGGACATTTACTGCACTGATAGATTCCATGTAGGACTTGCTCAGATCAACCTTGGTTTACAAAATTCGCATTCAGAATACAAGGAAATGACACAAATTCAAGCATGCATTATGCAAAACAATCATGCCAAGACTGTCTGTGGTCACTCTTTCCCTGCCAGATTTTCCATCATTTATGACAACGCTTCCCTGCTTTCGCTGTTATGTGGCAGGGGGCGCTATTACACATTTTCTGAAATAGTACAGAATCACATATAAGCTAACGTGATCAAATATTCAACAACATGTAAATCAAAACTGCCCAGTGTTATCGTATAAAATGTTAAACCCATGAAGAGGACTATCTACTCCATGTATGTTTTGAATCCGATCTGGACAAAGTCTTTGAGAATTTTTTCTTTTTTTTTTTTTTCCATAAAATGTTTTCTGAAACGTTCCCACATTCAAGATTGGATAAAAAAATAATGATTTTTTTTTTTTTTAAAGCAGAGGCTCTGTTCTTCTTTTTGTTATATTGTATGTTCAGACATTCACACAACAAAATATTCTGGGGAGTGGGGACCATGAAAATTGTGAAATTGATTGGAGCAGGCTGGGAAAAAAAAAAAAAAACTCTGGCGGGGAAAGAGTTAAGCTAATGGGAACATTATACTTTCATATAAATTGAAGCAGTGATGCAAGCAATATGAGCAGACCAGTGATGGGTAGGCCAGTTTGAGGCCTGACATCAGTTCCTGATGAGACCCAATAGTGTGCTCCAGTTCGGCCACCTGAGCAGTATGGTAATTCCTCAGCTGCTGCGTTACACTGAAGGCCTGACAAACAAAAACAATTGAACAGAATAAGAGGATAGGCGAAGATCAGCAGCATATTCATTAAATAAATCTTGTGTTCTTAAGCTTCAGCAAAACCAATAAAATGTCATCTCACCGCTTCCTTCTCCATTATAGAATCATTCATGCGATGTCTCATGTCTTTTATCTTCTGCTCCATCCTATGGAGTGTTTCCTTGTACCTCCCATAAAGGGACTTCATCTGACTGGCCTACATAACACAGACTTATTATTATGAGCTATGAGTCCTTTGCAAGTACCTTCTATGAAGCTCTTTGACTTACCTGTCGAGATAAAGTTTCCTGATCAACATTAACAGTATTTCCAATCTGTTTCATTTTGAAGATGGCATCCTCTGTGCTTGACTTAAATGAATTCTGTAGAAGAATGATAACATTAAGCATTTTCATTTTTAAATGTAAGTGTAGCTTTGAAAAATTAAGAGAAATGCCTCACCATCCCAACCCGCATTGATTGAATGCTGTTAAATAAACTTTGAAGAACCTCCTGATCATGCTCAAGACTCTGAATTCTCTCCAGTGCTGTCCCATACAAATCTCTGTATGTCCCATTCTGGCAAATAAAGACAAGATAAAAGAAAAGTCAAAAAGAAATATTCAGTGTTTTTTTGTTGTTGTTGTTTTTTTTAAAGGGGTGATGAACTGAGAAATCAAATTTTCCTTGAGCTTTAGACATCTAAGAGGTCATCACATTATAAAAATATTCTGTAAGTTTCAGAACTGAAAACGTCCTTATTAGTCCATTAAAAGCTTTTATTGACACCAGCCCCAGCAAACGACTCGTTTTTAAAAGTTGGGAACTATGACGACAAAGAGGATAAAACGCCACCCCCGCAGAAGAAGATCAACTGCTACTTCAACACGGCCGGTTTAGCCCCGCCCACCGATTATCGCATTACACGCAATCGCGCATAGCTAAATAACATAGGCCTACCTCGTGATGACAAACTGGATCGATCTACCGAGCAATACAGAATATTGTGCAGTCCCTGGTTGTGAAAGAAGACAGTCGCTGCATACAGTAAGCTTCCTCTGGATTCCAATAGGACTGCATGGATAAACTTTATTTTTAATGACGTTCCAACTGATGAGGGTAAAACATCGTCATCTGTTCTCTTCATTTCACTGAGGATTGTCCTGTAAACAAGACTGGATTTGCTGACCAGACCGATTAAGAGTAAAGAACGGTGCTGTATCGTCTATATTGGATCTGACAGGAATTGTGCAACACACAGACTCTTGGTCGAATCATTCCGGTTGCCTTTTTACAACATTGGACGTTTCAAAACAATATCCCACAAGTGCATCGACGGGACTCATTATAATACGCAAAACAGTTATCCACTCACAGCAATGGGCGTTTACTTCCAAGTCTTCAGTGCAAGACGCCCATAAAAAATGCAGCGTTTTTCAGGTAGGCTAAAAACTTGGATACAAAAATAGCCTATTACTTATTCATTTGGATGTTTTTGAATGCAAAAACCGAGCGAACGTCATAAGTTGACCTCAGACAACAATATAATAACATTTAAAAAGCCAGTTCATGACCCCTTTAACAGAAAGGTTTTTGTGGAGCTTTGATTGTTCCTCCGGCTGAGTAATCTCACTGGTCCAAAAATCCTCCTCTGCACAGTCTATTTGACAAAAAGTGTTTCAATAGGCAGCTTAGCACGGCACTGAACTTTCGGCGGTCAGAAAAATTACTTGGAAATATGGCTAAAAATATTATCAAAATATTTTTTCCCATTTCACTCTATGTCCATCCATATTTGTCACAATATTAATTTCATACAATTAATGGGGAAGGAAATGAATTCCACATGTTTGTTAGACTTTAGGAATAAATGTAAACATTATTGTCGTTTTATTTTATACATATTTATAATTAAAAATCATGTCTAATGAAATAAATAGATAAAACATGATCGACTTAATGGTTTAAAATGTAATAGATCTGCATAATAAATTGTTAAAAGATTGCAATCCTATTAAATGACAACGAACGGCTAGGTCTACTAACCCTTTGACAAATACAATCACAGCTGAACATTCAAATCTACGTTGGCGCTGCCGTTGACCAAGAGAGAGCAGCTGTCATGTATAGGTAAGAAACAGCTTCAAAAACAATATTTTTTGACCACACATCGTCATAATATCTATAACAATAAATCTAATTATCTATAACAATAAATCAAATTATCACAGAAGTACTGGGATAAAGGTTTATAGCTCCTTAAATAAATGATTTTGAATTCATTTATTTCATTTTTTCAAAATTAAAGTTACAATATGCAGGATTTTTCACCACCAGTGGTCACGAACCTCTTACAATAACACAGGCGTATACTAATGACGTATATCCCGCATTAAGCGGAATTATGGATCTTGTCAAACTGATGATTCTTTTATGGATGAGTTAATACATTGATGTTTTTAACATGACTGTGGTATGAAGCAGAGCACGCTTGCTAGACGTATACCAGCACCACACGCAACACGACTCCTGCGTATTTAGAGGAATAAGGACATTTCATTCTACCAAACTATACACAAGTGCTGAATTAATACTCCCACGGAATTAAACTTGAGGTAACGCAGCGCTGTTTCACTTGATCTAACAGTTACACTATCACACTAAATAGGGGGTGGTTGTGGGGTGGGGGTAACACGGATATGACGCCATTGATTGGCGACTCCTCACCCCTGCTCACACGTTTCATAATACTGAAGTTTATTACCAGGTTTCCCTGGTAAAAAAAAATTTAAAAAAAAATAAATAAAAAAAAAAATCGCAGTTTTATCATGATTTACAAATAGTTGGAAACATTTGGGATATTTTAAGTAATCAATCAACTAAACAAAATATATAATATTGGCCTAGTGATTTTTGTAATTTTACTGCAAAAATCTAGCCTGGCTAACGCCAGACCACGTATCATTGAGAGGTAGACATGAGGTGTTTCTCAATGTCAAGGATACTTCCTTGGCAGGACGGGTCCTTCCAAGTCATTTCCTTCAGAGGCTAGGCAAGGGTCCTCTTTAGCGTTCGGAGAACATGTAAATGGAACAGGCTAGCAAGTGCACGTCATTGCGTCATTACATCAGTGAAAGGTCCGCTTCGGCGCTGCAAAAATCATTGTGCTGGTGTACTGCACTGTTTAAATACACTTGACAGTCCTTATTTTGTCTTGTCAGTCCTCATAGAAATAAATAAATAAAGGGATAATGTATAACCAGGCGGTTGTTATAGTGAATACAACCCCGCAAACTCTAAAGCAGAGGGGTCTTGATCAGCCGGTTGTATTCGCTGTAACAACCGCCTCGCTATACATTTTCCCACTTATAACATGGCTACCTACCAAATAAATCAATAATTTGACACAAAATATTGATTTAAAAAGGAGTTTATTCATTCAAAAACGATTATTACCGGAGTTAACAGAACTACCTCCATAGCAACATGATCTAGCTGTTAAAACACATGCAATTGTAAAATATGTGACCAACAAAAAAGGCTATGAAGTAAAAATTAAAAAGTTAATCACCAGTAAAAGGGAACAGCTTTAAATCCCCTCAGCAAATTTGAGCCGATATGTTAAATAGTTTAACAAACATTAAATAAATGGCTAAACTGAAATTATACTTGCTACATTTGAAAGCATATTGCCGTTATCACTCCGACTCCGCTAACGGTCGACATTTGGTCGACATTTTTTATTTTTTGAACAAGATAGCAAAGCTGCGCATAGGATTGTGGGTGATTTAAGAGCGCGAAGGCTACACATATGCATCCTTTCCTGTGTATGGGATATTTTCCTAACGAAGGACTCAGTCCTTGGTTGAAATTCTGAGGATCCTCGACATTGGAACAGTCCTTCGACGGACGTCGATGACGTAGCATCCTCGAAATTCCGGCTTCCGAGGATCCTTCCTTGACATTGAGAAACGCCTATGGTCTGGAAACTACATGTTCATTTTCTCGTATTTGAGGCGTGGTTTACGAATGCCCAGAGCCGTATTATTGGGTGCTACGGTTGTCTATCAAATGTGCCTGTACGTCTATCAAATACGCCTGTGCTCTCTCCCCATTCTGTGATTGGTTCCCTATAATCGGGGGAATATTTGGTTCATGGTGTCCAGGCTGCCTAGCAGCATGAATAAAATCGTGCTGCGGCAAGGCAGCATGGGGAAACCCAAGCTAGCAAAAATCCAGCATATTGTACCTTTAAATATTTAAAAAAAAAAATTAATAGACAGCAGCTATTAACATTTTGTTAGAACCTCTAGCCTAGTAAATTAAATGTTATTTTGTTCAGTTGTCTATTCTGAATCGAGCAAGAATCATGATCCGTTTTAAACAAAAAACAGTAGGTCTCATTCGCTAATAATCGTATTTGTAGATAAAAAAATCGTTTTAATTCACAACATGCTCATACCCAGACTAAGCACATGAATTTATTCCTAACATTGTTCTGATGTTAGTGAATTTGAAGTACTCTAAATGAGCGATAGCCTGACCTAGCCTGACGGGCACGTAACTTACATTCGCCGCCTGACTCATTTGAGTATTCATGTGCGGCGGCTCGCCGACAGCAACAGCTGGCTGTTTTGAATGAGACGACCCGGTTACTGTGAACGGGGAGCGCTTTATGAACATTCTGTGACGCGCAAGCAGCGCCGTGGACAGTGTGTCTGTTAAGAGTGAGCGCTCGTGGGCGGGCACGTTACTTACACGCATAACCTGATTTATACGACTCAAGGTTGAACTGGCCGTGTGACAAAGCGGGCATAAAGGGCGTCGCACACCGGACGAGAAGCGCCACGCCAGGACAACTCCAGGTATCGCACACCAGACGTGCACTTTCTCATCAGTGAATAGCCAGCAATATTGTTATGTTTAATGACATTATGAAATGAAGATAATGTCTGTTCTATGTTATGATTGTACTGTACAATTAAATACAATCTGAGTCTGCAGTCTGAAAACTTTACCTCAGAGCACCCGTTTACTGAATGAATTGAGAATCTCACCTGAAAATCCAATAACATCAGCAATTGTCATTTAAGCAGCTGATTTCTGTAAATGAATGCAAAACTAAATATATATTGCAGCATAGGTCGAAGTCAGGATTCATTAGCAACGATTTGAGACAAAAAAAAAAAGAATTTAAAATTTTATATGAAACTATGTAAACGGCGCTCTGTGGCGCAGTAGGATTTTGAACACGGCCCTGGCCGCCGCGGACAGACGCCAAATGGCGCCGCCGGTGTGTGTACACTCATAGAGAATAATGTGTTCGAATTTTAAAGATGTGGCACTGCGCTACGCGGTGCTGAGCTTCTCGTCCGGTGTGTGACCTCCTTAAGATGGCCTGGAGCGCGAGTTCGCGGGTGAATTTAATAACGCGGAGCGTTGTTAACCAATTGATCCATATTATAAGGCGCACTGTCGTTTTTTGAGAAAATTAAAGGCTTTTAAGTGTGCCTTATAGTGCGGAAAATACGGTAGTCATTTGCATAAAACACGCACAAACCATCTCGATATGGTTAGGGCCTTTCCAACAGCATTTTGTTGCTCTCGTCAAAATTTCCGCTGTTTGCAAACACACTCTCGCCAGATCATCGAGCAATGCCAAGATACAAAAAGAAATGTTTGTTAAAAAAATATAAAAGGATATTAAGATATTTTTAATAATTCTTGACTTACAGGCATGCAAACTTGGAGCAAAAAAATGCTATTTTCCATTCTATATCACCGTTGGCATGTATCGCAACAAAGATTGCTAAAATCAGTAGATTAAAATAATAGATCTACTAATCTCTGTGTAAAAATTACATAATGATGATGTTGCAATCTTTCTAAAATCATTTTTATCCCCCTGGAATTTAAATCTCAGGTGAAAAGTTTAATTTTGACCCCAATCCACAAAATAGTAGATTACTCAGTAAAAACACATTCATGACATTTAATATTTTGGCTTTCATCACTATTTATCTTTGTTTTTTCTTCAGAAAAAATATCAACAAAATCCAAAATTTTAACTGGGGAAGTTTCCGCAATTTGGTTGATCATTGCCATCATACTTAAATACAACGCATGTTAGTTGTAGGGCTCTTACCTGTCTGAGCTCAGTGTGGTCCGTCTGGATAAGTTTCTCTCTGAGATCAGATGGAGAAGCGTCTTTGCTCGGATTATGTGCCCGTGCAGAAGTGAGCTGCTGGGAAAGAACCTCCACCATGACGAGTGTTGAAGTCAGTCTCTGCTCCAGCTCTGATCTAGACAAATGCTCCAGATTTCCAGGAGTAAGGCTTCAAAGAAAAGGTCACACAGACAATATAGATCACATCAACAGAGTCAATGATTCATGCTAATCTGCTTATCTTAACTTACTTCCACAGCAGAGAGTCCGTTGAAGTGCTGGCATCAGATACATAAACTTCCTTCAAAATCTCCATGGCTCCTGAAGTATTAACACTCCGCTCCATCAGTTGAACTGGGGTTCTCCACACACAAGCGCTACGCATCGCAATTGGAGAAGTGCCCACCAAGGCATTGTGTTGATTCACTTGTTCTGTAGCTGGAACAACCACCTTTCCTGACGCAGCCATTAACAGTTCAGCCATCTTTATGAGCTGTTCCTGTAGAGGCCCATTGCCCACAATAGGAGAGGCATTCAACAGCTTATGATGGTCTGCAGAAGCCCGATTAGTTTCCACACCCTTTTTTTTGGGTGGGTCTGGAGGAACAGGTGTATAGCTCAAAGCATTGGCCAGGGATGTGGAGTTCAAGAGTGGAGGCGGCATGGGACTCTCCGGGAGTTCAGGCCACAGATGGCTCAATAAGTTCTCAGCTGTGTGGTTATTCAAAATACTCCTGCTTAGGGTGGGCGTCTTTGGAGTGCACGGATTTGTCAGAACAAGAGCACTAGGAAGATCTTGATGAACAGAGACAGCTTCACCAGATCTATTACACAACCGCATTACTTCAATCTCTGGGTGGCTCTCCCCATCCTTTAAATCCAGTGTCTTATCTTTGAGAACGCTGGCTTTATGGGCAACATTTTCAAAAGAGGCACCTTGAGGACAAAGAATTTCCTCAGAGAGTGAAACTTCCATGGTCCTTTCTGGCAGAAACTGTTGATCAAGATGCTCCACATTCTTTTCAGTCGTGACAGAAGAGTCATCCTTGGGCAATTTAAGCTTGTCATTATTATCACTTAACAGTACAGCATTTGTACTTTCCATTTTATATTCACTATTCAGTGCTGACAAGTGTTGGCTTGACTCCTTGCTAGCAACGGTCTTTGATGCTTCCATTTCATGGCATGTTACTGATTCATATATTTTCTCTATGTTTCCAATTGTCGATGTTGTAGAACAAATTGTATTTCCCGATTTTTCCAAAATACCTGCTGAAGAAAACCGTGACTTGGAACAGGCCTCATTTTCAGGGCTTGATATATTTAGGACCTGTAACTGTTCTTTAGTATGGCAGTACATGTGGTCAACATGCTCTTGTTCAGATGCCAAAGCTGCAAAGCTTTGGCCATCATTTTCACTGATATCATTCAAACAAAGCAGACTTTGTTCTTCACAAAGATTCTCCTTGAGCACAGACATTTCTAACACGTTGGATACATCAGCTATTTCTATTTCAACCCCAGAACAACACAAGCCTTTAAATGTGACCTCTCCTTCTCTGGTGAACACACCATGACATCCTTCAGAAAGATCAGTGTTCTTGTGATTGTTTAGATTGACTGTATTTTTAGGCTTGCACGGAGTACCTCCGATGTCTTCGAGAGTTGACTGAGAAGCGTCATCAGCATTGACTGTACTGATAGTGTTACTATCTTCACATAAGGACACATGGTTCTTCCAAATACAGTAAGAATGGCCCAAAGGTTGAGGGTTTACAGATTCCTCCACTGTGTCCACTTTAGAAACAGGAGTATTTTTACATTGTGAGTGATTTCCTGATGTTAGATCCTTTGTTAGAATCGATTCATTAGAGATGGGTGAGCAATCTGAAACCTGAATCTCTCCACCTAAGCACATGAGGGATTTGAATGTGACATTTCCCAGCTCACAGGTAGAAACCTCTTCCCCCTGATACAGCATGGATGAGGAATTTGAACAAGTCGACCTGCTCCTATAATAGTATGGATGATCAACATGCTCGGGACTGGTCTGATTATCCTCTGTGCCCTCGGCTTCAGCAGTTTCATTTGGGTCAAGTGGGACATTATCCTCCAGTGTCAGACGACTGATGAGAACAGACTCATCTGACTTCACGGGTTCATCCTCAACTACCACTTCTCCTTCAAGACACACAAAGGATTTTAATATGACATCCTGATGTTCATCAGTGGCGCCAACAACTTGCCCATCATTTTGGACCTCTGTTGTAGTAGTTAAGCTTGGGTTTTCATCAGGGACAACTTCAGGCTGTTGGAAATAGAAATATCATAATAGTAAAATTGCTCATTTTTATTATTATGAACTAGACATCACAGAAGGTGGAAAGATAAAGCAAGTGATTGAAGGAATGACTTCATACCTTCATTTTAGGCTCCGTCTCATGCACTGACACAGGTTTAAGCATCAAAGCTGGCGTGTCCTGCAAATTAAGCAGTTCATTCTGTACATCTCTGAATGGGACTCTATCTGATCTGGGCTGAAATACAGAACAAAAACCTTTATTCCAAGGGCTCAGACTGTCATACTGATGGTAGGAACAATAGATTCATTTTTATAGTTAAAATATGGGCATGTGGTACTCACGTTTGACAAGCCACTGACATATGACATGTTTTTAGATTAATATCTGCAATCAATCACACAATAGTTAAGCAGAGGTCACGATGCAAGATGATTCAACTAAGTTAGCAAACAAAAAACAACATTATAATTTTCCAGTATCATCATCAAGTAAACACAACATAGGTTAAATCAGCAGTTTTTAAAAGTCACGTTGATTTCATTTTGACAAGAGTTTGATGAATATGGAAATAGAACATATCATAAGCAAACAACAGTAATAAGTACATCTTTAAGGAATGTTAGATCTATATAAACACTTTTATATATAAATCTTGCTTACATTAACTACAAGCAGAGATAACTAGGCTACATTGCTCTGAAGTTAAATATACAATTAAATGAAGACTTCAGATGCAAGTCCTGTGTAACTTTTTTTCTTTAATATTAACATTTTATCAGGCTCCTATGTATATGTTTCTACTTGTACTGTACATGATGACTGAGTCTGGGATTTAGTGAGTTTGAAGTGAAAGTATTTGATAAAATTGAACTAACGTTAGATGCTCTCCGCAATATGTGGAGAGCGCATCCACTCAATGTTATTATCTCATGTTTGACATAGGTGGCTTTTGCATCAGAGGTCTTTATAAATTGCACACATTTCTCATATCTTATTAAAGGGATAACGTTATTCCATCAAAAAAATTTAAATTCTGGTATCATTTACTCACCCTCAAGTTGTTGCAAATCTGTACGAGTTTCTTCTCGATTGGAAACAAACAGTTGTTTGACACCATTGACTTTCATAGTAGAAAAAACAAAAAATACAATTGAAGTCAACGGTGCCAAAGTTCTTCTAGTTTCACATCTTTTTTTGTGTTCGGCAGAAGAAATAAACTTACAGGTTTGCAACAACTTGAGGGTGAGTAAATGATGACAGAATTTTCATTTTTGGGTGGAGTATCCCTAGCGACATTATTGAAATGAGGCTATCGTTAACAGTGAGTACATTTTTAAGTAGTTTTGCTGTTTGTTATCTGTATAGATATATTTTAGCATTAAGACATAAACAACACTGATTGCATCCTCAAATGTCAACTTTGGCGGTGTCTCAACGCCTAACGTTAGCCAGTCCAGCAGACTGTCAAATGCGCCTATCAAATGCTGCTTAAATACGGTTCAGGTAACTTTAGGTAACGTTAGGTGAGTTAAGTTAACTCGGTAACTTAAGTTCTGAAACATTCTTTATCTTGCAGATTAATAAAATAAATTAGACAAACGAAATCGACAACACAGATTATTATTAATGATTACATTAATAATAAATTATGTTCCTTCTTTAATTCTTACCTTTGAGTCTCATAAGCGCTTGACGTTAGTAGCTACTTATTTTGATTCTGACTTGAGTAACGTTACTATTATAAGCACACAATGTTATCGACTTAACCGCCAATACGACGTTCAAAATAAAACGCACATACACCTCATTGGGTAAAAACACCACGTGACTTCCGGAAACGTTCTTCTTCTTTGGTTTATTGGAAATGCGCGCATGCCATGTGCAAAGTGCCAGCTACTGGACTGTTGTGAAATCATTATTTTCTTTTATTTCTTCTTAGTAGTGCACTCTTTCTTCTTGTTTTTTGTTTTGTTTGTTTTTTTACGAATCATAGAACATTATTTGCACAACATAGAATGAGGACTGCTATCGCGTTTGCTATTATGGAGGATTGGACGTTTTATTTTCCTGTTTTACAGTTCTCCAACCGCCCCCTGGAGGTTATCGTCCGTTATTAGACAGAATATCACATTCATAAATGTCGATGGTCAAAAATTACACCTAGTTTTGTCAAATCCAAATTTTGTTAAAAAAAACTATAGGTAGTAGTAAAACCATACAAAGTATTAAACAGCAAAAAAAAAAAAATCATCTGAACTGTTTCTTGAAAACCATATAATGATTAGACACAGACGGTAAAAGAAAGGGGATTTGAATGATTTCCGAAGGATCATGTGATGTGACACAAAAGACTGAGTAATGATGCTGGAAATTCAGCTTTACCATCACACATGAATAATTATAAATTATTATATAAAGAAAACAGTTATTTTTAATTATAATTATATTTCACAATACTGTTTTACTGTATTTTAATAAAAAAGTACACAAAACCTTTTTTATCCTTGACATACACAAATAATTGACATACACTAATTTTCCAAATTTCATATCAAAGAAACCCATGAGATGCCTTTTTTTAGTGGCCAGTAAGGAATGTAGATGGCATGTGTTGATAGCACAGTAAACAGTAGGTGGCGGTACGGTCCTACACCAGAAGAAAGTAATTCCTCTAAAGTTTTTGGTTGTCCAACATTTTCCTCTCAATAGCGAAACACGTGTTCGTATTGCAGTTGCAGTCAGTCACCATCACATCAACTAATTTCTAAGTGTAAATCTTATACAGTATCACTAAAATGTCGCTATCATTGTGTAGTTGTGCCGAACAAGTCAGAAAACTGACAGAGCAGGCATCAATAATGAGAAGAGAGATAAAAAATCTCAGGTAGGTCCTCAAATCAGCATGAATGTTGTATATGAGATATGATTATCATGAAAATGTGATTCCTTTATTGGTTTTGTTGATCAAATAGACAGCAGATTGATGGATCCATACGAGCACATAAGAAGCAGTTGTCGTCTATTCAGTCCATGTTGACAGACTGTATGAAACATGATGACAGATTACCATCAGTGACCAAAAGCCCATCTCAGAGCCCGGGTGGAATTAAACAATTATTAGAACACGGTAAAAATTAATCTCCTTTCACTTTAGATACAGCAGTTGACCTTTTTAGGCAGAACTTGTATTTGCTGCACTTTTCAGAATTGGATGAATAAACTGTCATAGATTATGTCAAAGAGTTTTTTTCAGTCCAGATGTTGTTGTTTATTATAGAGGTTGTGGTCACGCCGCCTTGTTTGTCATGTCATATAAAAATGTCTAAACCATATGTGTCTGTCTTTAACATCACAGGGCGTATTCAGACGGTACCTATTGGATATATCAACTCATGTTTTGCAGTCAAAACTGGCACTCCACGTCAACCCACAATATGCAGTTCTTCACGGGCCAGCTTGAAGATTGAACCATCCGTCTTCAATAACCCTGAACATTCTTTAGTTGGACTGGAACAATACTCCCATATCTGGTGTGTAGAAAATAGGTTTGCAGTGGTGTACTGGTCTTCATGGTATTCTAAGGTTTTAAAAAAAATGCTTTTCTAGGATATTGACAAATAAATCTGGACAGAGAATTGCATTTGCCCATACACATCATCTTCTTTCCTCCTCGACTGCCTGTCAGATTTGCCAACTTTCATTACAGACAGAAATTAAGAAATTCATGCTGCTATAATAATCTGAACAAAATAGAATTTATATATATATAAATATATATATATATATGAAGAGTTCAGATGCAAACGTCTCTAAGTGCCATTTGAAATTTTCTTCTAGAATGATCATTTTTATCAAGCTTGTATATTTAAATTCAGTGATTTCACTTAAATGGCAATGATAATTACCTATTAATTGTTATTCAAGTGAAATTACTGAACTTAAATATACAAGTTTGATAAAAATCATCATTAAAGAAGAAAATTTCAAATGGCATTTAGAGGCTTTTGCATCTGAACTCTTCATATATACATACATACATTACTTTATATTATACTGCCATGTATGTTGTTTAAAAAACAACATAAACTTATTACATTTGATGTGAAGCTTTTTGTTTGTCACCGTGGCAAATCCACTTGACCAACTTCAACCCGTTGCTAAATCATAGTGGGGAAAACTTTCCTCCTCATTCAAAATTATATTATATACAAAATATTCCTGTTGAAATGACTGGATTTTGCTCACAAAAAAAATTACAGAACAACAGTAAATGTGACTTACTTTTTAGAACTAATTTATTTTGTTCAAATTGAAGATGTACATATCTTTTTAATTTCTTTTTTGAAAGGCAGACTTTTGTACACATACTTCCATTGAACATGGTTTCATTACGATGTTCAGCCAAATAACGTTCTTAAGCGTACATTTACTCTTATGATCTATATAGCTTTTATAACAATAACAATTATTGTGTAATACTGTGTACTGTAAAACCATGATATTTTCTGAGACAGTTGCCATTCCATGAAAAGCTATACCATTGCAAGCCTATTTGCAAAATTATAATGTTCACCACCATGCTCAGAGCTTAGCTGGACGGTCTAGATAAATAGATAGAATAATTGAATTGAACTGCACTTTTTAAATAGCAATGCACTGTTTGAGATAATGATGGTCATTCAAAATCAAAAGTGAATGGGTTTAGCCGTTAGAAGTACATTTGATAATGTTTCTAAACAGGCCTGACAAGTGGCCAGACCTAATTAATGACAATTGAAAGTTAAGTACACATTTGTGTGAACTCTTTTCTCTTTTTCTTTGACATTCTCAGGATCATTTTCCTTTTCCATAAGAATGGGCAAATGAGCTATAAAGCCAAAGTAAAGCCGCCCCGACTGAATGGCCAGAGGGTGGGGGTGTACTCTACCCGCAGCCCCCACAGGCCCAATGCTTTGGGACTGACCTTGGCAAAGCTAGAAAGAATCACAGGTACCACAGTTTTACTGGACTTAATGAACTCTAGGACAGTGGTTCTCAACCTAGCAAACTTCCAAGGGGACAGCAAAATGACAACAAAATAAAAATTAAAGTAGCCAAAACAACTAATTATCTAAAATTTGAGATATTATAACAAGTGTTTCCCATTTTAATTCACTTCTTGAAGAACCAGGGTTTCCAATGTCCAGATATACTCTATGAGCTGTGGCCGCCTAATTTAAAAAAAAAAGTTATTTCTAGAACTGGAGAAGTTGTGTATATGAATAAATTATCTAAAAACTCCATGATTGTTTTATGAATAGACATTTGTCAAATTATGCTTAGCTCAAAAAATATTTTGTCAGAAAGAATTTGAGTGAAAAAAAAAAAAGTTCTTATCCTTAATCCTTATCCAGTAAATCGAGAACAACAGAAAAAGTCATGGGCATGGCCTTTAAATAATGTTTGGAACAATGAGGTTTGCCAAAAAAACTTGAGAACCACTCCTCTAAAAGAGGTTTGTCATGTATGCAGTGTTATTTATGTACTATTATAGTATTTATTTAAATTAGTTGACAAGGTGACATTTCTCAGTTTTATGTTTTTCACCTCATATTTATATTTTATTTTATTTTTCATTTCAATTTCAGTTTGAATTTATTTTTAATAGTTTTAGTTTTACAACAACTGTTAACTAACCAGTTGGTTGTTGTGTTTTTATTATAATTACTATTATTATTAAATTAACTTGGATAGATTCAATATATTGTGTAGAGATGTACTGCATTGTAAGATTTTTCAAAGGAAACAGTGACTTTTTATTTTCACTTTAGGTCATTATCACCGTCAATCAAAGCTTTAATGAAAACGAACAATGAACGGGACAGCTAGTGTTGCATCAAGTTTGTCATAGTCAATATGATAGCCTATTTAATATGAGTAATCAGTTATCATTTGATTTTCAAGGGGATACACTTCACTTGTCAGGGGTTGATATTATCGCTGGAACACCTGTCCTGGACATCAAGCCATATATTCCAGACTATGATTCTCCCAAAACAAGAACAGATGATACCAACAGTGAATATAAACAAACATCATTCACAGACCCGATGGATCTAGATGAAGAACCAGACACCTTAGAGACATCATCTGAACCTTCCTCGGAGCACAGTGTTTGTCCTGCCGCTGCTTCAGATTTCTCTTCTTCAGAAAGGTCTGGATCCAGTGATATACTTGAAGAAGTTAAAAACTATCTCAGACAGCAACAACTTTTCCCTGAGAATCCAGATGAAGACAAAAACACGGATACTCCTGAAGGCGCTGCAGTGGGTACAAACCCTTTAAGTTCGTCCAGTCTCAGATTTGGCCATGAGGACTACAGTACTATCGCTGCCTGGGTCAGGGCGCCTCCTGTCAGTAACCTAGATGTGCGATTTACTCCAATTGCTGAAAAAGAGCTCAAAGAGTTTCTTCCCTGCGACAGTACAGGTATTAGATCGTTCTTATACCCGAGTGGTTTTCTAATCAAGGCAATTATCATTTTTCTAATTGATTTCTTATTTACTAGACAGCACAAGACCAAAGTTCCAGTTCTTGAAAGGACCAGATGAAGCAGTGGCTGCTATCCACGGCATTCTGTCTGCAGACCCCAGATCAGTATATCGTCGCACACGTTGTCAAGACCGCCTGTTCTTCTTTACCCTGGATACAGCTGACATCACCTGCTGGTTTGGAGATGGTTGTGTGGAGGTTGTGAGAGTCAAACCTGTGCAGAGTTCAGAACTCACAAATATTGTGTGAGTTTAGTCAGATTTACACTTTCAATGAAAATTACTTGTAGGATAGTTCACCCAAAAATGGAAATGTCGTCATCCTCAGTCAACATTTAAATGTTTTTTTTTGTCCATATAATGAAAGTCAGTGTTTACCAAAACTGTTTGGTTACCAACATTCTTCAAAATATTTTAAGAAATTCAGTCATGTATGTTTGGAGTGGCATGAAGGTGATGAAATGATGACAGAAAAGTTAGCTACCCTTTAATTTGTAACCAAACTGATGCAGCATCCTTGTCATTCATTTTTTTTTATTTAAAACCTTCACAAAACCCCTAAAGATATTGTTGTGGTCCGCAGCATCGACTTTCTATAGATTAACATAATGCTCAGCAAAAATGTTTTGAAACTGTATTACTAGAATTTCATAGTTTGACATAATAAAATGTGTATTTTAATCATAGTTTGTGTGTTGTTTGTTGCATTTTAGAATTTGGTGAATATGTCTCCAGTGAAGTACTGTTTACAAAGTGTTGCAAATAAAATTGATTCTCATAGGAGGATGATGGATCCAATGAGGAAATTGCTGTAGACAAAGACAAAATATAAAACCCGTTTATTTTAAAATAAGTTGTACAAACTAAACAGATTATTTGTCATAGAGGTTAAAAGGAAAATATCTGGTTGTTTTGTATTTAAAAGTTCTCTTTTATAATCACCAGGGGGCACAAAAGTGCTATACTAGTCTAACACAATTTCATATTTTTATTTTATTAAAATCATTTGGACAGAGTATATTGATGAGTGGCTTATGTACACAGAAACATGAACACTTTTAATAAATATCCCCTTTTTCTTGTTTCAGGTTTTGAAATGCTTTGAGATAAAGTAAATATAGAAAATGCTTTATTTTACTATAGAAAATGGATACTCAGATAAGTACATTCTCGGATAGGCCTTGGCTGTCTGCTTGAGAAGGACCAGGTGGTGGGAGAAATGCTGGCATTGAGACTTCAATTTGTTCAGGCACATCAGCAAATGGCTGCTCACTATCACCTAAAAAACAACATTTGCATTGACAAATCAATATATAAAATGCTTCATTTTACAAATGAATAACCCAGTCATGAATTCAGACCACTACTAAAAAACGTAGGGCCATTTCCCCAAATACCTGTATCAATGATAAGGCTTTTTTGAGGCATGTCTTCCTCCTCATCCGGCCCCAGATCCTCGATCAGAAACTCTTCGAGAGGTTTTTCACTGGCTGCTTCAACAGGCACCAGCTCTGGCTGTGGCTCAGCTGGTTGAATGGGCACTGTCTCTGCTGTAGTGGGTATTACAGGTACTGTGATGGGAAGTGTGAGAGGAGAAGGATCTGTTTCCTCAGGCAGACCAAGATCTTCAGGAATAATTATAGGCTGTTCTTTCCTTGGTCGACCTTTCCTTCCTGGGGTACTGCTGGTCCTCTTTTTCACTCTTTTAAGGCTTTGTGCCCTGCAGTCAATGTGAGGAAACGTTATTTGAGCGAAATCTCCAAATTTGTGGATCTGCATCAGTATCACAATGTGAGTTGAATTGGAAAATAAATAATCAATAGCCTTTCCCAGTGCTTTTATTGGCCTCATTCAATACTATCTTTACCCATAAACCCACTGGTTGGTTGCCTTTTCCTCTGCCTCGGCTTTTCGTTTCTTCAACAGGTCTCTGTCTCTCAGTCGCCGCCGAATTCCACCTACCAAACAAACAAATCACTCAGTCCTTTGCTGTTTTGGCTCCTGCAGGTTTTAGTTTACTAGTATCACCAACCAAAAGTATTCAGAAATCAGGTCATGAGCGTATAAAAGAGTTGCTCAATGCATGTTTCAGACTTATCAATGCGATAAATGATCGGTATTTCATGTCAATTATTATGGTTCTACTCAAAACAGTTTTCTGTTCTTGATGTTAAATGTTTCATCTAAACCATTTTTTTTTTTTGGAAAACTTAAACGGTCACTAATATACAATCTTAATGAATTGATAATGAACAAATTCAGGTCATCAAGCTGTTTAATTAAGTTATTCATTTTGAAGTTGTGATAGCCTATAAAAGTCATACCTTCATCAGAATCTTTGTCTTCTGACAGCAGAATCTCTTTCTCCAACATCTCTTCCATTTTGTTGTCCTGTCACATGAATATGAAGTATTGAAATGACAGGGCTGAAAAAAAATATGTGCCCATTTACTCTTCCTGCCGCTAAGAGAATAATTATCTGGTTAAACATTACCGTAGTGCTGGGAGAGTTCTTGCAGTTGTGCTCTTATCTTATTTGCAAAGGTGGAGGACTTGGCACAATACTCACAGAAGAAAGTAAAAAAAGGAGGTCATGATGCTGGCTGCCTGTGCACTTTTGTGACTGTTTGCCTGTCGTCATGAGAGATGACCGCTATTCTTGACTTGGTCAAGGGTCATAGACAAACATGTAGCTAAATGATCAATATAGGCCAAAACTAATAAAGATTCATTGATAGGTTTAAATTATTATACAGTAGATTGACTCAGACAAAAAATTGTAGGCTATACTGTGAAAATCTATTTGTCATCTTGAAGAGACAACTTATAAGTAACTTTAATACAATTGAGTTGAGCAAGGTTTTTCACTAAAGAGTCAAGACAAAAAAGTCCAAGACGGACGCCATGTGCTTCAGACTCTATATCGCAGCTAACAATTTTTGGAACATTTTGGGAAAGTTCCCCAAATATACATCCTAACATTCTCTATTTGCAACATTCAGAAAAGTTTTCTCAAGCCTATACTGTTCGGTTTAAGTTTTGAGAAAGTTCTCTTAACCTAACCTTCTATATCAGTTTTCATGTCTTCTATTCCTTTAATCCGTTTATTGTTTGGTGAACTTAAGTCATGGATCTCATAAAACAGGATGTTTTGGGATATTAAAAGAATCAAATTAGAATTTAAATGATGACATATATGGTTCATGAATCCACATAGTGTATTTTGAAGACATTTAAAAAAGAAAACCCATCCAGAATAAATCAATTTTGAAAGAGAAAACAACCATGCTGCAGGCATTTCTGTATTTCCATGTTATTTGAATACTCAAAAAGTATAAAGCTCATGCCCTCTCATTTTATCTCTGCTGCTCACTGGGTGTGTTACAATCAGGTCCAAACATATTGAGTTTTGCAGTCCCACCATTTAGATACTGTGCATGACTTCTCCAGGAACAACTTTGAGATTAATTAAATAAAAATTGACATACAGTTGACAATTCATCATTTATATTAAAATGATTTAACTTTTATTTACTGTATAAATTCATTACACTTTGTGCAACAAATTACTTTCCCCTAGCACTTTGTTGCATGCCATTACAATTAAATACTTGATTTTCTTCTCTCCCACTGGTGTAATGTGGTTACCTCCACCATCATAAAAAAAAAAAAAAAAAAAAACAGCAACAGTGAACAGCATTTTAATAAGACGCCTTCAGAACATCAGGAGCCTCTGTGAGTGGGATATTGCATTATTCTTCATGAAGAAAAGCCTACAGTTCGTTGTTGGATAAAATATTTTTTTAAAGACGTCAATGGTGGCCATGGAAGGTGTTTGACTACTATACTGAAACTGGTCTTGTTTTTTTATTTTGGGTTTATTTTGGGTTGTTGTCATCCAAGAACACTGAAATATCATAAGGGAAAAGTGATTGCACCACATGCACCGAGTACAAAACAGCCTCATATTCTTTTGCCATTATGCAACAGGGCAATAATTGGTCTGAATGATATCAATAAGATGGCTGACCCTACAAATCTCCTACTATATTGACATTGAGTGCTTGTTAAAACTGGGTCAGGGGTTTTCATATTTCTGACCAACTACCCTGCAAGGAAACTCTTTGTAAAAAGTTTGTTCATGGCTAATGAAGTCATTATTTGTTGTGCAGTTGTGAACAATGGAGTTGCGACTGTCTATGTGGCCTCTTTGTTCCTTGCTGCCTTGTGTGCTTATAGCTTGCTTATAGGACTGCTTTTTTATTTTAAGTATGACATTCATTTGCATATATGCTTTTGTAATTGAAGAGTTCAGATGCAAAAGCCTCTAAATGCCATTTGAAATGTTCTTCTTTAATGATGATTTTTATCAAACTTGTATATTTAAGTTCAGTAATTTCACTTAAATAACAATTAATAGGTAATTATCATTGCCATTTAAGTGACATCACTGAACTTAAATATACAAGCTTGATAAAAATTATCATTCTAGTAGAAAATTTCAAATGGCACTTAGAGGCTTTTGCATCTGAACTATTCAATTGTTATTTAGTTACCCTTGGTTTTAACTTAATTTTTGTCACAATGTAGACGCAAAATGATGCCCTCTCCTGGCAAGATCCTAGCAAGTGAACTTGTTGAACAGCAAACAATGTGCATAACCTTAATATTCAAATAGAAAAAAAAGACAAAAATATTTTAATTTTGGAATATATTGTAGGCCTATAAATGATATCACCCCAATTAAAAAAAACATACTGCTTTGAGCCATATTATAGTAACACACACAGATTGTTGTTTCTCTGCAATAGAATAATTTAAGTTGGTGTATAGTCAAGTGATTTGCTTACCAGACACTGTTACATTTGACAATATTTGGAAACAAAATAATATCTAATACAATTTCTTTAGTGAAACGTTTAATATGCATTTAGGATTTAAGATCTTGATGTCTTTTTTGCACATATTGAAAAATAAAATAGCTATCAAATTGGCTGTCTGAGCTAGAATAACTAACTTGATGTAACAAGGAAAATAAAATGTTAATGTTTACACGTTTTAATGCAGATATGCCATAAAAAATAAGGCCATTTTGTCCCAGACAAACAGGGTTCTGCTTCTTTCCCCAAGATGATGCATGTATATATTCAAAAGCCATAATAAACAACGTCTATTGATACAACAATAAATGACATACGAAATATATGGAACCTTTCCAACCCATTTTACTGTAAGTACAAAATGTTAACAAACTTCTCATGTCACATAGGCTACTGTAATGCAGCACTGCTGTCGTTGATCTTGTTTGTGTGGCTGCAGTGCGCGTCGTTGGCCAGAGATGGCGCTATTGAGTATATATTTGTTTCATTGCCGTTTCCCTCCATGGTTTCTGCTCTCCCAGAGTAACTTGGCGCTGGGCTCAGATCATTATACAGTCCCATATTCTCCCTCCATTAAGGCATCTTTCTACCTTTTGGGCTGAACAGAAATTCCTCCAGAACCCAAGAGGGAAGAGTCCAACTTTTGAGGGCGATATGGACATGAAAAAGAGGATTCATTTGGAGCTGAGGAACAGGACACCATCTGATGTGAGTAATTTTGAGCCAAACCTTTAGTTCTGTGTCCAGCCATGCTAGCCGGGCTACTTTCTACTTCAACTGATCTATGTGTAGTGGTTTAATGGTAAGCACATGGGTGTAATACCCCCGGCACAGAGAAAGTAACGTACTGCGTGGATAGATTCACAGCATTAATTTGTCCATCCGTCTTGTTTTGATATGAAAGGATCCTGACTGTGTAAGCTATTCCGAGTAACGTTAGTTTAGAAAGCTGAAGGCATTATTGCAGCATTTTATGCCCCCCCATGCTGGATGTGTGTATTATGATATAGCATGCTTTTATGCTTAATATTTACTCGGTTTAACATCGGCGTGGTACGATATGGATGGGATGGTTTATTTCACCGTGGTGGCCATGTTTGTTGCTAACATGAGGCGCCCTTTATCACAACCACTTAAAGGCTAAAGTAATAAACCAGATATATCTGAAGATAACCATACACTAACACACTTTCTTAAAAACAGTCATATGTTGGCCTCCATCACACTAAAACAAAGGTCTTCCTTTCCTACGATGTTCAGGAAGAGTAATAATACCACCGGTTCAATAAGTAAATATGTAATTTGATGAACATACAGTCGCATTATGAATTTTCTTTTTATGGGCACCGAGGCTTGTTGATTATATGAATAAAGTGATATTTTATTTAAAAAAAAAGTTTTTTTTAAATAAACTGCAAAGAGATTATCAAAAGTAGTCTTTAACGATCTATTATTGATACATGTATTTGTTATTAATTAGATGGTGTTGTGTTTTATTCGTTAAATTGTTACTCGCTGCTGCGAGACACAGATTCCCGCCATTACTCCCCACGCGCCTCTAACGTTAACGTTGCCGATTAAACTAACACGTATACACAATAAATATTCGCGCTGGTGATTTTAAAACATAAAGATATAGTAAGTAGCACGACGTCTGCAACGAAGGAACGGAGCGACTAAGAAGAAGCTAACGTTACATGTGCTAGTTTAGGACAACGCGGTGGAAATGTGTAAATCCAGTTATAAAATTAACTGAACATCGCGTAAAATATGATCATGTAATCCAAGTAACCGCATAGAATCAAGTTTTCGAACGCAGAGTTTGAGTTTTGTTTAATATGGAGAGTTTTCCTGTCAATGTAGTGCATCTGAGGAGACGCCATGTTGTCATGAGAGAAAGAAACTCTCCATTTTTGTCTCACTAATTTCCGCTCTGTCTTCGTCTTTCGCAGCAGGAATACGCCATCGACATATCGCTTCCATCTTACACAGGGGCTTAAGTACCCTCCATTTGCAGTTTGTCACACACAATTTCACTAAAAATACGGTGGTGTCTTTCGGATATGTCCATGTTGTCTGGCTGTCGGCGTGTAATCTGCTGTTTTCTCATTGGTGACTCGCTGCGACAGTGAGCCATCGGGCCACAACAGCAACCGCTTAAACAGTGTTCAATGATTTTCACGTTAGATGCTTTCCTAAAATCTAAATAAACATGTACATAAACATAAGGCAACGCAAAACGCCCCACCACGCTGTAAATACAAGTTGTTTACAAAACATGTTTTTTTTTAATTTTATTTTTGTTTTTGTTTGTTTTTTCAGTTGAGAAACTTTTTTATAACCAGCATAGTTTGTCGCCTCCATTGAGCATGTCCATGTTAGCCAGCGTGTCCCAACACCCCTCTTTGATAAAATTAGTTGCAATTTCATGTTATGGTAGTTTAACCTTATTAACACGCTCTTATGTTGTATCCTTCTAGGTACGAGAACTTGTCCTTGACAACTGCAGATCAAATGAAGGGAAAATTGAAGGCCTCACAGCAGAATTTGTTAATCTTGAATTTCTAAGTTTGATAAATGTTGGTCTTCTCTCAGTTTCCAACCTTCCCAAACTTGGAAAACTTAAAAAGGTAATATCACACTGTTTATTTAACTCTATAGTACAATGTCATTGAATTTGTGCTCTGACATGTGTGTGTATATATATATATGTTTATTTTCATTTTCAGTTGGAACTCAGTGACAACAGAATTTCTGGTGGCCTTGATGTTTTAGCTGAAAAACTCCCCAATCTCACACATCTAAACCTAAGTGGCAACAAACTAAAAGACATCAGCACATTGGAACCTTTGGTTTGTACAGACTTCCTGTCTCAAGCACTTACAGTTTTCCACTTTAAAGTTTCTGTAGCTAAACCTTATTAAACCTCTTCATTGATTTGCATTACAATCTATCAGAATTTCATCTTACTTTTTGGCCATATAAATATCAGTAACTGCACCAAATTTCATATTTTGGCTCCTTTTTGACCTCTGAATAATTTTTTTTCCCCTCTCATATGATCTCCTGTATTATACAGTATTGGCTATAGAAGTCTGATGTATCAAATGTGGTACTCGAGAGACACAGGATTTTGTTTTTAAGATTTTTTCTAAAGGTTCAACAAACTGTATTTTTACGTCAGTTATTTCATATGCCAGGCCTTACAGCGTGTTTTTTATTTTATTTTTATTCAGTACTCCCAAATGTGCATAAAAATAGGTGGATTTAGTGATTTACTGATTTAGTGGCCAAACAAAATTTCTCAAAATATCACGTTTTGTGTTGCATCTAAAAAAAAACTTTTTTTTTGTAAATGTACATAAATATCCCTTTAATTGTACAAAACATTTGAGCGGTGTTCCTTATCAAAAATGATGATGAAAATGAAAGTTTTGTGATTGATCTGTTCATTTTGGCAGAAAAAACTTGACCATTTGAAAAGTCTTGACCTTTTCAATTGTGAAGTCACAAACTTGAATGACTACCGGGAAAGCGTCTTCAAGCTCCTTCCGCAGCTCACATATCTGGACGGCTACGATATGGATGACCGCGAGGCGTCGGACTCAGACGGAGAAGCCGATGGAGTCGATGATGACGATGATGAGGGTCGGTGTGGCCAGCTCTGTTTCGGTGTTTAAACAGCGGTTTATTTTTTTTTTAGGGTTAACAATGTTAATTTATGTCGCTTTAATCACAGAAGGAGAAGAAGAGGAGGATGAGGAAGAGTTTGATGAAGAGGAAGACGACGATGACGACGAAGATGAGGTTGAAGGCGAGGAGGATGAGGAGGACGGCAGTGGAGAGGATGAGGTACGAGTTTACCATTATGTGATGGTTTATGGAGAACACAGACAACCTATTTAATGACATGGCTTGTTGCTTTCAGGAGGAAGATTTTGGTCAGGATGGAGGAGTAGAGGATGACGAAGATGACGATGACGACGATGATGATGAAGGTGAGATATTCAAATGAACCCTTTTCTGATTTTATGGCAACCTTTAGTTCTGTTGGCGTCCAAGCGATTTTTAAGCAACATTATTTTTCTCTCGCTCAGTCGAAGTGCAAGGAGGAAAGGGAGAGAAGAGAAAACGAGAAGCCGAGGAGGAGGATGAGGATGACGATGATGACGACGACGACGACGAGGATGATTAAAAGCCAATGAACAACTCTTGTTACCAACCCTTCCCTCTCCTTCCTTTCCAACAACTCGGCTATCCCATCAACCTTTTCTCTCCTCCTTACCCAAGCGCTAAGCTCCCTGTGGGGGCAAGACTGTACCGGACGGGTGGAGCTGTTCATATGGAGCCTACGAGCTGAATGAAAGCCTTCTGGGTCGGTGGCTTACTCGGCATTCCACAAGTCCACTGTCAATCCCCTGCCCGTTTGTGTTCCGAAAACCTTTGGGGACTGGTATTTAGTTTTGGGTCTGTGCTTTTAATATTTTGTTGAAAGTGTTTTTCTTTCTTTCTTTTTTCTTTTGTTGACATTTCCTACCCCTTTAGTTTTTGTTTCAAATTTCCCAATACAATTGCTATAGCAACTGTGCGACAAGCGGGCCATAATTTTAGTGTGGCAGCCTGTGGCGCAAATCAAGGTTGTAGCTACATTTTTACTTTCTGTAAGACAAAAACTTTGTAAATAAAATAACATTTTGTGCTTTGCTCGCTCTCCTATTTCTCTCTGTACTTTGTGTAAACATTTATTTGATGACTGACAATGAGAGGTTGAGGACTTGTGTATGTTTTAAGATCACCATTACCTGCAGGGCAGCTGGAAAGATGGATCTTTTTTTTTTTTTCAGATGCACAATTCATGATGCTGCCACTTATTTTCCATTTCCATTTAATTTTCTAAAATGCAATCAAAACCAAGTGAGAAGAGATCATTCGATTTAAGTTCATTCTTCACAGCTGAAACATTGTGACTTTTACAGTTTTGCCAGTTTTACTTAAGTTATTGGGATATTTATTAAATAGTTATGACTAATAATAACATGTAACATCATCAGCATGCAGTGACAATCTAATAAAGCAAATCTGAGGCCCTACACAAATCCAACCGGAAATCAGAAAAACAAGTTGATTGGTTTCATTGAACATAAATGTAGCACAAAAAAAAAAATTAAACCATTGTGCTGGCCAACCGAACATTGTGTTCATCAAATTGTGTGAATTTATACAAGTAAAGCGCATGTATGACCAATACAACTTGAGAGCTTGACCTGACAGTCAGTCACAGTTCAGGTATTAGGTTAAACTGTACCTTCATTAGAAGACCACTTCTTGCTGTATTCCTGATCTTGTGTTCACTTAGAACTTGGTAAGACTGCAGATATATGATATTAGTAATTGACAATTATGTTAATATCAAACTTTTGTCTCGTAATCCTATTGAGGTGAGAGAATCTGAGAACATCCCTATGCAACAGCTGTTGGTTTTTGGAGCTTTAAACTCTATTGTATTCAAAATACAAAATTACTTCCACATTGCTTTCACCTATTGAAAAGTGGTTGCGTTTCCTTTCACAGCCACATGAGGACACCACCAACAATGTTGTGTAGTTCTGTAAACAGGGATCGTGTAGGACCCCTGCAGGACAGGGGACAGGTCAGTGTACAGTCCTACTGCTGTCCACATAATCGCCCTGTCAAACATTCTACAGGAACAGGATTGCCTTCAGAATTTGAAATATACCTGTCCCATAGTAAAATAAAATATATTGTTTAAATGAGAATCACACAGGCTACACCGATTTTTGCAAACATGGACAAATGGGCATCCGTAGGGCTCAGTAAGCTTACAAAAAGGCCACAAGATGTCTCCACAATGATAATAATAATAAAATACAAATATAAATGAAAATGTTAAACAGAAAATCAGCATACTAATGTAACATGTAATTTACAGTAAAATGCCTAATTTTTCCATTCTGTGGAAATTCTGAAACTTTACATGCACCTATAGACGAATCCGGCGAAACTACCGGAAGTAAGCGGGCGCCATTACTGAGCTGTTGCTGGGTAGCGTTGCGCCATTGCCTTCTATTGTTTTAGTTGCAACTTGCGTCCACTGGAATAAACAGCTCGCGATTTACGACTGTCACTAACGTCACAACGTTATCCCTTGTATAATGTCGAGTGGGTAAACAGTTTCCGTTATAAATTGTTTCAATGGTGGCAGTAAAATTTAAATTTTGAAGAGAAAACATTGTGAATACCCGGGGTCGACTGCCCCTGTCTGGTGCCGTACGGTTTACAGATTTCCTGGGCGAGTACAAGACGCGGACATTCGCGTATAATAACAATTATTTAATGACATAAGTAAAAAAAATATAATAAATGTGTGATATAGTGATCAGCAAAATCTCCTCTCTTGTTATTTTTTCTATTCAATTAACATGCTATGGTCATTAAATGGCTTTCCTGAGCTGAATGTAACGTTATGTGACATAATTGTTCTCCTGCTGTTATATTGACCTCTTTCCATGGTTTAAAAACAGTAGTTGGTCGATATTATGTATACTTTCTAGCTGTAACGTTACCTTACCCATGCCCGTTGCAATGTAAAAATGAGATAAATAATGGACACAAATGAAAAACATGAAATTGTTTATTTGATTTCATTTATTTATTTATTTATTGTTGCCAAATGGACAGATCTTTTTTTAGTTTCCTCGGTAGCAAACGTTAGCCTAGCTTGCTTGCCAAGCTATTTTCATAAATAATCTGTAAGATCGCAAGTACCTTCATCTGTGACTGGAGGCCACTGTCTAACATCATCAACCCAACAAGTCTGCCTGGCTGTAGCTGTCATCAAGGGTGCGTTATCACCTTATCTCCGAGGTTTGTTTACATACCGGTGCATATGTCTATGCCGGTGTAACAGCTCAGTAATGGCGTCGCCACAAGATGGCAGCCTACACAAGAACGCTCGTCGGATTCGTCTATAGGATCTCATTCTCACTAGATCTCACTACACACATGTGTGAGTGTGTGTGTATTTATATATGGTCAATAGTTTAGAATAATTTCTTTCTCTTTTTATGTTTTAGAAAGTTTCCTTTACTCGCCAGGCAAAAAAAAAAAAAAGCTCTATTAGGCTATTGGTTTATTTTTGATCAAATACAGTTTTTTACAATCACTTTGTAACTATTTTCAGAACCTTGATGGCATTTTTCACAACTCTAGACACAAAACTCACAACATCAAAATATTTTTCAAAAAAACAACAACAAACAAACAAACAATTACTGTCATTTCTCAATTTGTATACAATGCACATAAAACTTAGATCATTTGTTCAGTCAACCAAAATAACCTGTTTAATATGACACATCAAAGTACTATTTCAAAATGCAATTCACACATTACATAGCCTATCAAATGAGTGTCTATTAATTTCCTTACAATGATCGAACTATCAATTGATACAACTGCTCAAAATGATTACTTTTTCAGTACTCTTAATGCATAGTTGTATGGGAACAGACAATCTTCCATGTTCACAGTAAATCATGAAAGTTTCAAGATAGCGCGATTCATTGTCACCATTCAGCATCGAGCATGAACCAATTAGACTACAATATCCATGGATGTAACCAAGTAATATTTTATATTTTTGCTTTGATTCCAATGTTGTTGTGAATGTTTTGAATCAATATATTACAAACTTTGTTCAATGATTCCACTATGTCTGTATTCTCTCTGCTACTGCAATACTTTTACAGAGATGTAATTACTGTATGTAGTACCTTAATGAAACCTGCATCACCTATTCTGTTCTACAATATTTAATTATTGTACGAACAATGACACAGTGAAACTATCGGTTGCATGATCTATCGTTATGTTTCTATGTGGTGTGGTATTTCACAGTAAATTTGTTTTTTGAAACAATGATTGTGCAAGTGCAAGATTTCTTTAAAGATGTGACTGCACAATGCAATGTTTTGAACATTAGACATTGAGTTTTGTGTCTAGAGTTTTGAAAAATGACATCAAGGTTCTGAAAATAGTAGCAAAGTGATTGTAAAAACTGTAAACGCAGCCTCAAAACCAACAACTAAACAGCAAATCAGCAGTTGGAAATTCTGCTTTGTCAACACTGGAATAAATGATTACATTGCTATTTAACAGATATTTTGAATTGTAATAATATTTCACCTTTTTTTACTGATTTAGGCTACTAGTATTTTTGTATTAAATAAATGCGTAAGACACCTCTTTTAAACTTATTTAAAAAATCGAAATTATTCCACACTTAGTGTGAATTAAATGTATGAACATTTAATGTGTATAAATTCCCATAATTCACACTTTGATTCTAAACTAAAAAATAACTAGATGCAACTTGAATATACTTCCTATATGTGTGGGAATTTAAGTGTTACAATTAGATGATTTAGCAATTAAAACGTATATTTCTGAATGGAAATGAAACGCATTTAATAAATTGCATACTATACTTTATTCAACTCATTTAGATCATTCTGTCAAAGCTGCATGTGTTTGAGAGACAGGCACGAATATCACTCAAATTGTCTGGAAAAGGATACAAGCTAATTCACAATTCATTTTAAATGTGAGTGGCGGGTGGAACAGAAGCCGATATTCCAGTGAATCTCTCTCTCTCTCTCTCTCTCTCTCTCTCTCTCTCTCTCTCTCTCTCTCTCTCTCTCTCTCTGTGTGTGTGTGTTGCTCCCAGTGAATTAACTAATTTTAACAGATACATTTTATTTTAAAAATGTATTATTACACATTGAAATCAACTAAGAATAATAAACATTAGAAGTATTGTTCATTGTTATTTCGTTAACTAATTTTAACAAATGAAACCTCAAAATGTTACCATTGTGTCTCCCTAACTGATCAGTTTGCCCTAGAAAACACCGCCTACAAGATCAGCAGTGAAAAATGTTTATTTGGAGTAAATGCCTTATTGTACCTCAGAAAGCCTCTTTATCTGGCCTATTTTACCTGACCACCCAAATTATCGGACTTATTTGTGTTAGGATTAAAAAAAGAAGAGACCGCAATCAAGGCTGTTTGAACACCATTTAGTAAATAATTTGGAGAAATATTTGAGCAACAACACTTAAAATAGCATTTTAAACTCTTATTCCATTACATATTCTGATGTGTGCATGTACATATCCATATATAAACAAAACATTAATAAAATATTTTTTTAACAACTATGGCTTTTCCAAATTTGTATTGCATCAGGGGCTCCTAATGGGTCACTGTTGTTAATTTACATAACAAACTGATTGGTTTTAAATGAAACACACGGTAAACTGTTAAAATATCATGGTGGCAGTTCACAGCAAAGGTGTTACAGAATGAGCTTGAAGTGAATTACTGAACCTAAACTTGACTTTCCTTAGATATTGTGTGAACCCCAGCCAGTTCCCACAATAGTGCCTCATCAGTGCATTTAGTAAATTTTTTTAACAGCATTTAAACACACACACACACACACCAAAAAAAAAAAAACTTAAACATAAGTCGATAATGTTCATGTTAAGAATTTGTCAAATTTGTCCCTTTGTTCAAAACAATTCAAATTTCCAATATCAAACTTTCTTGCCACATCACTCATCCATTTGCACAGAAATTTAAATACAAAATTAATCAGGAAAATAAAAAAATCTCATGATATTCACAAATAATCACAAATAACCCAATTTATAAAACAAAACACGCATTTAAACAAGTATGATCACAATTTAAAATGTTTTTTTGCATAGTGCTAAAGTGTAAAAAAAAAAAAACTACCATGGAGGTTGTACCGTATTTATGTGCACAAAATATGCATACAAGGAATGATTTTCATAAAGAGATGCTAGTAATGAGAATGTAGCCTGTTTCCATAAGGGGCGGTCACGTAAGCGAAATTTCGGGGGCAAAAAAAGCTCCATTGTCCGTTGTCAATAGTGTAGCAATGCACAAAGTCCCGCTCACACACAGTCACCTTCAAAAAAGCAGCTTTTCTGTGACCAACTTGAACACAAACAAAATGTTCCTTCCTCACACGAAACTCCCTCTAGCGCAAATTCCTATTGAAATGACTGGATTTCACCCGCAAAATTTTGCCGAGAAATGGTTAATGTGACCACGCCTTTGCAGCATAATTCATGAGGCAGAAAGGTCTTTTGTGAATGTTAGTGAAGAAGACGAGGCTTTTGTCAGTTTCTCTCAAAGATTGGCTTGTGAGTTTTTCACATTTTTGATCTCCAATTCCAACTGTTTCATCCGCACATCCTTCTGGTTAAGAAGCTCCCTCAACCTTCGGATCTCTTCCTGCTGCTTATAAAACATTTGTAGGAGCTATATGCAGAAACATACATAAACACACATTAGAGGAAAGTATGAAAACACTTCTGAGGAGACCAGCCCATTAAGCCAAGTTCACACTACAGGATTTTAAGCCAGATTTAAGCCCGATTTGCAAATCATCGAGCTCGCCGACAGGTCAGGGTGTTATCGCATGCAAATCGCGGGGGGTTAGCGGACGATAAACGCATGCCAATCTGTTAGTATGAAAAAGCCAACAACGCAGCGAAGACGCTCTCAGACGCCACGCAGACGTGTAGCCGAGCCCAGAAAAATATCTAGCATGCTATATATCCAGAGCCGTCGCGCGACTCAACCTCAGTGATGTCATGAGCTACAGCCAATCATATAGCAAGGCATGGGTTGAGGTCTTTTCTCAGGTCTTGCTCTGAGGATTTTTTTCTCAGAGCAAATCATCGCGCAAACAGTGTGCAGCTCTAGTTTCTGTCTGACGTCCATATTCGCATGTTGTGTTCTCTTCTTAGCTGGGTATTGGCGCACATGCTGTTTTGCGTCATTTCTGGTTCGTTTTATTGCGTGGTTTTTCGTGACAAAACGTGGTTTGTAGACAAGATAGAATCGGTTGACAGAGTTGTTGTCAACTCGTTATTTATTTGATTATTTTCAGGATTTAGACCATACCATAGTACTGAAACAGCTCTCATCAGTCACAAATGATTTGCTCTAATCATCCGATCGTGGTTGTATCTCTATGTAGTGCGTTGTCAAGTCGTGTAGTGAGTTACCTCCTGTTGTTGATCAATCATGTTGTGTTGTGTGGTGTGCAGTGTTGTGCAAGTTACTTCCAAACTGTAATACATTAGGTATTACTTGTTACTGTTATTTAAAAGTAATTAATTACCTTACAATATTACTGTCCCAGAATTGTAATGCGTTACATTACTCATGTATTACTTTTGAGTTACTTTCACCAAAATAACTAAGTAGAACTTAACTTTTGGGCTGTAACGATATGCAATATGAAACCGAAATCGCGATTCGCCACACGACTCAGATCCACGAACCTACAGAATCGTGACACACCTCTTCCAACTCCAGCGTTATTCTCCTTACCGTCCATATCCAATGCTGCCTTATCTTTAAATTAGGCTATTAGTATTATTTGAAGTTAACATTATAAAATACGTGGACCTACACCACAAAAATTGGGGAAGTCCAGTATTATGGACATGACATTTGCAGTCAAAACTTGAAATAAAAATTCTCAGAAAATTCATGTATTGAAACGTATATAGGCTACTTCCTTAAAGGACTCCAGACATTAGACAAATATCAGTCTATGTTTTATTTTTAATATTAGGGAAAAGACGCACATTCATGCGAGACAAAAAAATAGGAGGCAAAATATATTTTTTGTAATTCTGTTAATTACACTGCGCAAATCGGATGAGGAAGGGTTGGCTCTCCAGTCTCCATAGAACTTAAAATATTCATTTTATTTTAGTTTTCGTGTTCGCATTTATGAGGAAAAAACAATGTTACAGACGCGACCGCTCTGAACCGGCACTAAAAGACTGCTTTAAAACTTTCACATAGTCTGTTGCCTTTAAAGGGCACCTATTATGCCCCTTTTTACAAGATGTAATATTGGTCTCAGGTGTCCCCAGAATGTATTTGTGAAGTTTCAGCTCAAAATACCCCACAGTTAATTTATTATAACCATTTGAAAATGTCATTTTGGGGCCTGCTTAAAAATGAGCTGTTTCAGGGGGTATTCCACCTTAAATGCAAATGAGCTGCATATCCCCGCCCTGCCTTTGGATGAGGGCGTAACTTGATACCTATGGCAGGCAGTCGGTACTGAGAGAGTGAAGAGACGCGCCGTTTTGAATGTCATTCAGCCGTACGTTTGAATCGGAATATATAAATAGCATGAAGAGACTCCGGCAGAATAAACATATGAGAATGGACCAGTACGTCTCGGTATGGTTATTTGCTACTTTTATGTACTTTAGAGTTGTAATAGCGTCCCATTTGAAATGATGGATGTCCAACACACACACACACACACAGACACTAGCGCAAGTTTTTGAAACTACATACACATTCTGTGATAAAGTTTGCTACGTACGAGCGAAATTACATTTATGCGAGGGACCTGTGGCATCATGTTTAGCTTGTCATACGGGTGCTTCTGTGGCAAATGTGAGAAGATGGCTAACTTACAGAACACCAACATATATGCAGTTTTTAATACAATATATTTAAAAATATATATATTTATAAACGTGTGGTTACACACTATACAAACAAGGTTTTAAATTATATACACAGACATCCTACGACGGCAATAACTTTAGACGCATTTGTTGTTGAATTGGCTGACATTGACTGAAAAGACTATTTGCTCAAAAATCATAAAATACACTTACTGTTACTGGAGGTGACGGTGGATCGCAAACAGTAGACAAGAATCCACACTTGAGGATTAACTTTTAAGCCACAACAACAGGATTAACCCACGAGTCCACGACAGAACATTAATTTACGTTTCCAAGAGACATTACCGGCTGTCGTCGTTGAAACAATGAAGGATGGTGTGTACAGATCACCGAGGGCGGGGTCTAGGCCACAGCCACACTGTCAATCAACCCCCTGTCTCCCGTTCTACGTCACAAAGACCTGGATCTCAGAACAGCTCGTTCTGAGGCAGTGCAGATGATTTATTGAGATTGTAAAAAAACTACTGGATGGATTTTTATCATTCTAGGGTGGTTTTGCTCACACACTGCCAACACACATTTATGTTCAAACACCATGTAAAAGTGAATTTTCCATAATAGGTGCCCTTTAAGATGTAAAAGCAGACAATACACTGTAATACAACTGTAATACAAGCCTCACTGAAGATGTAACGAGTAAAATATTACTGAAAATTGATTAGTAATGCCTTACACTACTGCGTTACAGCAAAAAGTAATATGTTACTGTAATGTATTACTTTTGTAATGCGTTACTCCCAACACTGGTGGTGTGAACAGCTAAACAACTTGTGCCTACAGCGGCTCAATTATAAGTTTATCAAGCGACGAGAATACTTTTTGTGCGAAATAAACATAAATAACGACTTTATTCCACTATTCCATTACTTCCTTATGGGCGCATGCGCGAGAACTGAGACGAGGACGTTCTCATTCGTCTACTTCTTGTTACCGGCTGCTCACCGCTTAGGAGTTTTACCGCCACCTACCGTATAAAATGATGATCCATATATAAGGCGCTCCGGATTATAAGGAACACTGTCGTTTTTTGAGAAGATTAAAGGCTTTTAAGTGCACCTTATAGTGCGGAAAATACGCTAATTGAAAAGCGTATGTACAGCGCGCATCTTCCTCTGCTTGTAAACAGAAAGTTTTGCGCTTCCAGCTATATCAGCACATCATCTTATACGGTAGGGGGCGGTAAAACTCCTAAGCGGTGAGCAGCCGGTAACAAGAAGTAAACGAATGAGAACGTCCTCGTCTCAGTTCTCGCGCATGCGCCCATAAGGAAGTAATGGAATAGTCGAATAAAGTCGTTATTTATGTTTTTTTCGCACAAAAAGTAGTCTCGTCGCTTGATAAACTTATAATTGAGCCGCTGTAGGCACATGGAATATTTAAACCTTTTCTTTAATGACTTTATGGGCCGTCAAGAGCCAGTCCCTTAGGCAGTCTATATAGGACTGATCCAGCTCTCAGATTCAATCAAAAATATCTTTATTTGTGTTCCGAAGATGAACGAAGGTCTTACGGGGTTGGTAAAGCATGGGGGTGAGTAATTAATGACTTAATTTTCATTTTTGGGTGAACTAACCCTTTAAAATCATGTAGTGTGAACAAGGCTTTAGTAAAGTGTCTGACAGGTCACTGCAATGCTATACATGTACCATACCTCGTTCTCTGTTTTTGGTGGCGAGCAGTGCGTGGAATCTAGCTGTCCGTTGCTGACAAAGGTTGTAGAGCTGCTGTTATCATCTATGGATGGGAGCAGCAAGGTAGGGCGGGATTCTTTGCGCTCGTTCTCCTCTTTGGCATCCAGACGTTCATGAATCCGCTGTGACAGCCCAGGCCGACTGCGAGAATGGCGCGTCTCCGTCGAGTCAGTCGGGCCTTTACTCAAGCCCACCTCGACAAATGAGTCCAGTTTACTTCCAGGCCTAAGAGACATCATCAAGGGACCTGCAGAGTAAAAAGCAGGAATAATTTTTATTTATTTATTTAAAAGGGACAATGCATATTAATGAACATCTTAGCTTTTCAGCAATGTAAATATGCCAGAATTAGCCCCAGAGCTACTTTACATCTGCAGTCCCCCGTCAGGTCATCACAATATCAAATAACAAGGCTAACATTAAAATTTAAGTAAGATGCTACACAGTTTAAAGAACATCTTAATATTCAAATAACATATTACAAGAGACACCAATGTTTTCAGACAAGTTACACATAACATATACAATAAAGTGCTATTCTATGTACTTTAACCCTTATGCATCAATTAAAAAAAGTTACACATAGGTAAAAAGAGGACAAAAATGTCCATGTCAAAAAACTGTCATAAAAATGTGACGCTTTGGAGCACAGACTTAAGTTTGGTATCATTTTAAAGAAGACCCTTTGCAGATTATTGCTAAAGTAAAAAAAGATTAATAAGTAAATGCAAAAAAAAGTTATACAGGTATAAGTTTATGAAAATTATTTATAAAAAATATTTTACATAAATATATATATTTTATAAATCAGGTTGAACTCAAAACTGCAATAAAATCAAAGCCATAAATCTAAATAGGTTGTGTTCCAAATTTGAGGATGATATCTCAAAAAATGAGCTTTCGGTAACAGTTTGTTTGGGCGTAGTAACATATTTTCCCCATTGGGTGCCAGCAAAACCCCACTGGTGCTCACAGTGATTGGATTTGAATTTGCAGTTTTTCTCTCTCAGTATTACAGAGTACAGACACACACATGCGCGCACACACACATATTTTTTTATAACACACATACTAACCACACTCTGACAGCCATACCAACACACCCACACTAATATTGTTGCATAATTTATCCAGTTGGCTCTATAGTATGCCGAACCAGAAAACAGGAATAAAGCGATATTTGTTTTATAGGCCAAACTTAAAAAAAAAGGCACCATCTGATAAAAAATAGTAAAAAATAAAATTTTGAAGCCTTGCCATCAGAATGAAAGCCTCTTAACAAAGATTGCATAATTTTATAGTTAACTGAACCGGGGATTAAAAATTGCAGTTTTAATGGGTTTCAATGGGGACATTTTTGTCCAAAAGGCGCTGAGAGGGAGTATTTGTTGTACCTAATGCAAAAAATATTTTTTTAAGAAAATGACGGTGAAATAGTAAAATTCCAATAAAAATACACACCTGTGCCAAGTTTTTTGCAGTTAGCTTTAACACAGGCAAAGTGATCAAAAAAAACAAAACTGAAAAGGACAAAAATGTCCATAAGGATGCACAAGGGTTAAGTACATTGCAATTATGCTAAAATACTAGAATTACAATAAAATGCTGGATCTGGTTTGGTATACATACAAATACTTAAACAATACTAAAGTGATCTTATCTAATTGAGGCACAGTCTCAAAAAAAAAAAAAAACTCTGCAGTTTCATAAATTCATTTTTATAACATCATATGTAGCAATACTGCAAGCACTACCAATCCAAGGTCTTTTAAAATACTTTTATTCTGCAAGGATGCATTCAATTGATCAAAAGTGACAGTAAAGCCTTTTACATCGTTACAAAAAAATATATACATATATTTAAAATAAATGCTGTTCCTCTGGACTTTCTATTTATCAAATAATCCTGATTGATCATGGTTTCCACAAAAATATTAAGCAGCACAACTGTTTTCAACACTAATACTAATATAATAAGAATTTTATCTTGAGCACCAAATCAGCATATTAAAATGATTTCTGAAGAATCATGTGACTGCTTAAGATTCAGAGTAATGGCTGCTGAAAATTCAGCTTTGCCATCACAGGACAAATCTACATTTAAAAATATATTAAAATAGAAAAATAACTATTTTAAATTGCAATAATGTTTCACAACATTACTGTTTTACTGTATTTTTTTGTGATTAGCCTTGAGCAGTGAGCAGCCTTGGTGAGCATAAGAGACTCATAAAACATTTAAAAAAAAATCTTACCCTGCTCACACTTTTGAATGGTAGTGATTTTTTTTATATACCATCTCTTTAATATCCCTTGTTCCCAGCATAAAACTGGCCAAACGTGCTAAGTGGCTATTTTAGTGTTTTGAAGGGCAAGAGACTAAAATGGCCACTTAGCAAGTCGAGCCACTTTATGCTTTTTATGGTGCTTTTATGGTTCATTTATGAAGCTATAAAAATCAACATGGAATGGAATGGGGGGAAAAGCAGCTTAGAAGTTCTACAAAATTCCCACTTTTTTGTTTCACAGAAGAAATCAGGGGTGCGTTTCCCGTACAACGACGTAGTTCACTGTTTCACTACCATGCATCATTGGAAAAATCAGCTAGCTAGTCACGACTGTTTCCCGAAACCCACTGTTGCAAAGTATCGTTCAACCACGTTGGTTTCGCACATTCGCACTACTTTTAATGAAACTGTTTGAGATCCAATTAACGCTAGATTTGTTTTATATAAATTACAGACATGTCATCTGAGGACTATTTCTAATTGTTCTCAATATTCAGACTCAATATTTGGCTCGTTCTTACATAGGAGAGCACGTTCGCACATGCGCACTCTCAGGGGCGTAGCCAGGACATTATTTCTGGGGGGGCCAGCTTGTGCCAGTCTTTTATTTGGGGTGGCACTTGATTGTCAAAAACTACTATTACTAAAACTCACACGCGGCTCGTCAGGCCATAAACAATGGATTGAACTCCCTTATGACACTAATAATGTCTAATTGATAAATGTGCGAGTGCAATGCGTCATCATTATGTGAGGGGTTAGGGACCTTAACATGAGACAGGGATGTTTTTAGTGCAAATGACAAAAAGACACAATATGAATTGCCATATTAGGCGATAATTTATTTAGGTAAACCATTGCATTTTAAGTGCAACATCCAAATTATTTGTGATAATACAACAAGTTACAACGGTTGCACAAATCATGACTAGATCATGTAGTAACACTTGAGTCATTAGTTAGTTCCAATGATCTTCACTTTATAATACGGATCCAAATAATTAGTAATTCCCACAGAAGTATCTAGTAACACTTTCATCTGTGAGCTATTACTTACTAATTATTTGGATCTGTATTATAAAGTGAAGATCATTGGAACTAACTAGTAATTACTCAAGTGTTACTACATGATCTAGTCATGATTTGTGCAACCGTTTGAGATTTTTGGTGAACTTTAGTATACTTTTAGAAAATATCTTTAGTAACACTTGAGTCATTACTAGTTAGTTCCAATGATCTTCACTTTATAATACAGATCCAAATAATTAGTAATTCCCACAGAAGTATCTAGTAACACTTTCATCTGTGAGCTATTACTTACTAATTCGTTAAGAGTTTATTTTAGTTAATAGTTACTAGATTGTTAATAAACTTTTTCAGTAGTTCTCTGGGAAGTATTAAAAAAATAGAAGTTATTGATTACTTAATAGTGAACTACCACTTTCATCTGTGCGCTATTACTTACTAGTTTGTTAATCAGAGTTTCTTGTTAGTTAATAATAGTTACAAGATCGTTAATATTGTGTTACTCATTAGTTCTTGTGTAGTTATTCATTAACGAAGGAACCGTATTCTAAAGTGTTACCCTGAAATGTTCTGTTCGCTTTGTGTCTGCTGTAACAATTACACTCTTAGAAGAAAAGGTTCAATATAGAACCTTAAAAGGTTCTAAAGCGTTACGTATTTGGAACCCTTAAAATGCAATGCATGTGAATGATCACAAAATTCAATATATGGTGGTTAAAAAATGTAATTAATCAATATCAGACGAAGAGTGCCATTTCACTTTTTATCCCCTAAAAATCTGCATGATTAAAATGTGATATTAAGTTACTACAACAGTTTAATAAACAATAATTTAATAACAACTACAAATGTTGCAGAATAATGTAATATATTAATGAATAATAGCCTTTAAAAAACCTTTGAGCCCAAATGGTTCTTTCTTGTCAGTTTTGAACCTTTTTTAGCATAAAATGTCCTTCGGAGTTGATTAAAGAACCCTATGCTATACATTATAGGGGCCGTTTACACCTGGCCACTTCATGCGTTTTCTGTGATCGGATAGCTATCCGATCGTGAAAAGACCTGGTGTAAATGCCCCCCGAAACGCATTCGAGACGGATTTGAATCCGATCATTCAAACCACTTCAGGAGGTGGTCTGGGCCGAATTCCAGACGAAACTGGACAAGTGTAAATGCATCTTGTTCTTGAAACCACATATCTGTAAATATTATTACTCCCAAAAATGCTTAAAAAAAAAGAAACGCGTGAGAGCGTGTTACAGGCTACATGTCATGCTATTTTAGTCAGATATGACGACGCTACTGCGACGCGCATCATCACCTCAGATGAGCGGCTGAACGCAAGCCAACGCTCCGCAATCTATCGCAAATCAAAGTGAAAGTAAGTCGCAGACGATTAACACTACCATCTTCATTAAAAGTAAAGAAACGAAATGATCTTACCAGTTCTGTTGCCGCTCTCTCTTATCACCGTCTTTGCTGATTTTGAAATTAGCCGATGATCAATAAAATCCAACTCATATCTGTTGCTTTCGGTGACGTGCACTTCATTAAATCTGTAGGCTATATAACGCGGGAATTGGAGATCGGATTTATATCCATTTTGCAAAAACACATTTATGTGACCAGGTGTAAATGGAATCGTTTTAATAAATCAGATAGCTATCCGATCTGAGAAAACGCGAAGTGGCCAGGTGTAAACAGCCCAAGCGCTGTCAGAATGCAGGCACGTTATGTCTCGCACTGTTGATGGGGGCAAGACCCAACAAGTGACAAATCAATGACTTGATTAAAAAATGCATACATTTCAGCTTCCTTTTTAGACCGTTACTGGAGTTTTTATTTTTATTTTTTATTATTATTAGATTAGATTAGATTAGATTTATTTGACCACTTAAATATAAAAATATGAAGAACAGTAAGAAAACTGTTGCATACATTAAAAACAAATACAAAAGTAGTCAGGGATAACACAATAAAGCCCGAAGACTTATTTCCATTGTGGTCCCTATTAAATTTATTTTCCCGTGAGGTTGGGAGGGGGGGCCGGCAGGGGGGCCGAGCCTTGACCAATGGTGGCTGTGGCCCCCCCTGGCCACCATGTAGCTCCGCCCCTGCGCACTCTTCAAACACGTTACTTCAAATCTTTTGAAAAACTAAAAGACGTAAATTACATTTGTATGTATTCTAAATAAAAGGCACCGGTTGTACTGAATGTCAGCTTGCTTATTTTGCTCAAGATAAGCATTTATTACGTCCAAATGTCATGCAATATAGAAACGATGCCTCTAACCACAGGTTGAGAGCTGTCGTTCAAAGCACCCAACTTTGCGATGCTGTTTGCGAATATTTCGGGAAACACAGACTCGTTAAACTATGCAGATAACGACGGAACCTGCGACCATAGTTGGCTAACGATGCTTTCGGGAAACGCACCCCAGGTTGGTTGGAGGGTAAGAAAATGATGACAGAAAAATCATTTTAAAGACTCTCTGACCTTTGTCTAGACCACTTATCCACTCATCTGCTGTCATGGCGGGCTTGTTCCCAGCTGTCATGGGGTAAATGTCCTCTTGATAGGACTCTGACTGCAGAACAGAACACAAACACATCTCTTGAAGTCTCTTAGGGATAGTTAGGGATCCTATCATCAAGGACAGCACAGATATGAGAGAACTAGCTCTACTTTATGTTATATGTATTTTTTTTATGGATGTGTGAATAGGATTATACCCTTCGTGGAACAATCATGGATAGAGGTTCTATGAGACTTTTGATTGTCACTAGTTTGTAGAATCTGAAGACTTCACAGGAACACACATCAAGCCCTCTCTTTGGCATGACACCTGAAAGAGAACAATTTTTTAACACATTTACAATGTCATGTCACCTTCATTTATATGGCAGTTTTCTTTTCTGAACAGTCATTTTTTTAAGCAAGTAAGAAGCAATTTTTGTGAAATAGTTTGCTTAAAACGTGCTTATGCCTTCTCTTTAATGTAATATTTTTTTTTCTAATGTAGTTCTGTAGAAAAGATTGATACATTTAAGTGTTTGCATACTTTTAGGAGGATCTCTAAACAAAGAAGTCTGTTCAGTTGAGACAGGCATGTTACAGTATGTGATACAGAAGCGGAACATTCTTTAACCAATCGATATTTATGTACAAGAGATATGTAAAGTACTTTTCAGACACTTAAAGCATTTAAAGTATTTACTTACCCAACCTGACTAGTGACATAAATTGCAAAAAAAATGTTTTAAGTAGCAAGGATGAGCCAGCTTTTAAACCATCTATACTATTCAAATGATGTCACTGTTTTGACTAATTTTCATAAGTCTGTGTTTGTGCACATGTAGGCTTTGCATGTATAGTACTCACCCATTCCCTTCTGAGGTAGAAGAGATCGGTATTCAGTCAAATAGTGCACATATGGCTTCTCTGGGCTGATTTCATAGTATCTAATATTTCCGTCGCCCTAAAGATTGAAGGAGGATTGTGTTTTCCATTAATAACCTTTATCTTCAATACAGCACATAAAACACTAGTTGCCAATCTGGTAGTCCAGGTTATATGTACTCACTTTTCCAGCAATGTAAAGCATGTGTGTGTCAGGGTCATAAAAAGGGAAGAGGACACCGGAGGAGCCATCCAAGTCCTCTGAATAAGACGGCTGAGAGAGGTCCTCCTGCAGAACACGTGCATGTAAGTTTAGGACTCAACACATCTAATCTAAACACTACTGGTTTCTTTAAACCAAATCCCTGAATCAAAAATACCCATAGAAAGGTATAAACATGTAATATGGTATATTACATATTAAACATGGTATAAATATGGTATAATATGCTATATTATATGGTATATATATATTATATTATATATATATATATATATATATTATATTATATATATAATATGGTATAAACATGGTATAATATGGTATATTACATATTAAACAAGGTATAAACATGTAATAAAGGTATATTACACGTACAAAAAGTAGAACTGTATCTGGATTAGATCCATATCTAACTCATACCATAGGAAAGTAGACAGAAAAGCATTGTAATGATTGTGATGGCATGATTGTGACGCTAGAGGGAAATCTGAAGCGAGTCATGGACTGTTGAGGATCTGGACCTGTCAAACTGGAGCTAGTATATAGATGATAGTATATAGATCATTCCAAGCAGAGTCAGGTTTAACCCATTATAAACACCACTGGAAGTGAGGAAAAATGTCCCAGATTTTAAAAATGTGAATTCCCCCTTAGTGAATTGGAATGTAAAGTTAATCTCAAATACTCTTGTGCCACTAACAATTAAAAAACGCGTAAATTGATCAAACATGACAGCAAAACTTTGTACTTTATTACAAAGAAAATATTTTTCAAATAAATGTTGTTCTTTTGACCTGTTCTATTCATCAAAGAACCCTGGAAAAAAATTATATTATTTATGATTTTACTGTATTTTTGAACAACTAAATGCAGCCTTGGTGAGCATAGGAGACTTTCCTTATGTTCAGTTAATTGCACCGATGGGTTTCAGCTACATCTTCTGCCATTTAGAATTTAGTCGAAAATGTACTTTCTCAAACTTGTCTTACATCTTTTTTTGTGAATATAAATTGTTTATATAAATATTTCAGTTTATCTCTATCAATGTACAATTGGGTGTCACATTTGTTATTTTGTTTTAGAACGTAATTAAAAAAAACACCCAAATGATTAGTTGTCCCTTGTGGACTTAGTTATCAATAAATAGTTATTAGTTATCAATAAAAGATTTAATTTTAATGTCAGGAATTTTTTAGTAATAAAAAACCCTGCCTATGGCAAAACAGTTCAAGTACAGCTTGGCCCAGTAATTACTGCTGGATATCTATTTTTAGCTGTTACCTAAAATTGTATATATTTCATTATATTCAATTCTAGGCCCTGTATCTGTGTAGTTAATGGGAAACTCTTTTAATGAAAATAAACTGAAACAAAAATAGCACTAAAGACTGAACATGAACAGTGATTACATGGAAATTTTCTGTGACAGAAAACAGCAGAAAG
The DNA here is from genome assembly GCF_988280905.1 of Pimephales promelas. Classification (NCBI taxonomy): domain Eukaryota; kingdom Metazoa; phylum Chordata; class Actinopteri; order Cypriniformes; family Leuciscidae; genus Pimephales; species Pimephales promelas. Next base: position 25,255,050 of record NC_142774.1, read on the forward strand.
TATTTATAATTTTTTTAATCAAATGCAATTTAGAAGAGCATTTTTGTGTAATGATATCTTGAGCATTATTTTAAGCTACTTTTGTTTTTGATTTAATAGGTAACATTGTAGCCATAATTGCTCTGATCGAGAATTTCTTTTAATTATCGAATGACAAATTTGCCATAAAAGAAGACATGCAGTATTTTTTTTTTTACAAATATGAGTCTATTTTTAGCAGGCTTTACCTGATCCCAAAGTACAATCTGACGATGGTTCCAACGTGAATTGCCCGTAGAGAGAAGCATTTTCAGGTTTCCAAGAAATAGCACTTTATTGGCTCTATGTAATTTGCAGTTAGTCTCCTAAAATCACACATTAAACATGACATTTAAAAATAAATACACATTTCCTTTCTCTTTCTTTTACAAAAAATATAGTGGAAAAAATAACCTCCAACCTTAACAAAACTTTAACACATTTTAATCATCTCAAAATTCAATCAACCATGTCCTGTAAAATGAAATAAAGCGTGAATTGAGTCTTGTATTCATCCGAGACATGACAGTGTGTCACCAAGTGGTCTGGGGTGTTCACTGATATGCTCACACAAAAATCGTTTTATCGTAGTTTTGTCCAACTCCACTTGTTTTTAGGGGTGGTTAATCTCTTTGATTTGATTACGGTTATTGAAGTCCCGATTCGATTACAGTCGATTTTGGATTATTAACGACGATTCTCTATTAGCGATTATTGATTTTCCATTTAGTAAACAAAAATACACTAGACCAACATATTAGCAGCAACATTTTGGTATTAATTTTACTTTTTATTTGTTTGAAATTCAATGAAAATGTATTGATGGTTAGTGAGGACATGCAAACATGCTTGTTATCTACTACTTAGGCAACCCATTATCTTTAAATTATTTTTTTAAAAGCAATTGTGTTGCATTATAATGCAAAGGCACCTGGAAACGTGTCATATGGCTTCTCATATTTGTCATGTTTCCGTCGTTAGTTTTATTCTACAAAGCTTACAACTAGTGTGGCACTTGTCCAGCTCCTTTCCCCCTTCAACTTCAGAAGCCAAAATATTTCCACACATCAGCTTTTAACAAGGAGGGTGTTTGGACCTCACGCTCAGCCATCACGTCACTGTTATGTGCATGCCACAGACGGGACGGGCACTGCACTTCCGCGCTTTACAGTTCCATCTTTAACATTCCATCAATACATTTTTTTTTTTTGAAAATCGATTTTTTTAAATTTGTGAATCGATTCAAGATTGTCCAAGTCCGCATCGCAATGCATAGAAGAATCGATTTTTTACTCCACCCCTACTTGTTTTATTGTAGTTTTGTCCAAGATTTTATCGTAGTTTTGTCCAACTCCACTAGGACAAAAACTATGATAAAACCTGTTGGAAAGCATGTTTTGCAATGATTTTTGTGTGAGCTTATCAGTGAACACCCCAGACCACTCGGCGAGTTTAACGTCTTTGTAAACTAAAGTTTAATGTGTTTTAGGAAGGATTGTTCAAGTGCACCTATGCAACCATTGCGGAGGCCAGCAGCATGTGTCCAAATTTTAATCTTAACCGTTCTATTTCATCAACGGTCTTAAAACAGGATTTTAAGAGTAAAATACCGAACTTGTTCTTTAAAATTAAGTGAAGGAATAAGTGATGGACTTGGTAAAGTTGTATGGGGGGGAAAATGAAGTCAAAACTCATGATTGGTTCCACCTAATAATATGAGCATCATAAGCAGCATGTGCATGACAGATAGAGAGAAACAGCACACGCACCTGTAAAAGGGCGCCAGTGCGCGGGTCAATCACTCGGATCTTCTTATCCTTGCAAGAGGTGGCGAGTCTGCTGCCATCTGTGTTGAAGGACATGGACAGAACAACATCTGAATGCACACTGATGGACCGCACAGGGTTCTTGATCACATGTTCAGGAACGTCCAGCCTCCATATCATAACCTACACATGAACACAAATAAACATAAAGTCAATTAAGTAACACCTACTGACATTTAATACACTACCATTCAAAAGTCAGTATGATTTTTTTTTTGAAATTGTATTTATCAAGGATGCATTTAATTGATCAAAAATTTCTACTTCAAATAAATGCTGTTCTTTTGAACTTTGAATCCTTAAAAAGATGCATCATGTTTTCTACAAAAAGATTAAGCAGCACAACTGTTTTCAGCATTGATAATAATAAGAAATGTTTTTTTGAGCACCAAATCAGCATATTAGAAGTATTTCTGAATAATCATGTGACACTGAAAACTGGAGTAATTATTCTGAAATTTAGCTTATCGATCACAGGAGTATATTATATTTTAAAATATATTTAAAAATATATATATATATATATATTTTAAACTATTAATGTTTCACCAATATGAGTGAAAAAACTTTTGAAACTTTTGTTAGTGTACCATAACTGTAAGAACATGACACATTTAGACTTCCTAAGGGACTGGCTCTTGACGGCCCATAAAGTCATTAAAGAAAAGGTTTAAATATTCCATGTGCCTACAGCAGCTCAATTATAAGTTTATCAAGCGACGAGACTACTTTTTGTGCGAAAAAAACATAAATAACGACTTTATTCCACTATTCCATTACTTCCTTATGGGCGCATGCGCGAGAACTGAGACGAGGACGTTCTCATTCGTCTACTTCTTGTTACCGGCTGCTCACCGCTTAGGAGTTTTACCGCCACCTACCGTATAAGATGATGATCCATATATAAGGCGCTCCGGATTATAAGGAACACTGTCGTCTTTTGAGAAGATTAAAGGCTTTTAAGTGCACCTTATAGTGCGGAAAATACGCTAATTGAAAAGCGTATGTACAGCGCGCATCTTCCTCTGCTTGTAAACAGAAAGTTTTGCGCTTCCAGCTATATCAGCACATCATCTCATACGGTAGGGGGCGGTAAAACTCCTAAGCGGTGAGCAGCCGGTAACAAGAAGTAGACGAATGAGAACGTCCTCGTCTCAGTTCTCGCGCATGCGCCCATAAGGAAGTAATGGAATAGTGGAATAAAGTCGTTATTTATGTTTTTTTCGCACAAAAAGTAGTCTCGTCGCTTGATAAACTTATAATTGAGCCGCTGTAGGCACATGGAATATTTAAACGTTTTCTTTAATGACTTTATGGGCCGTCAAGAGCCAGTCCCTTAGGCAGTCTATGTAGGACTGATCCAGCTCTCAGATTCAATCAAAAATATCTTTATTTGTGTTCCGAAGATGAACGAAGGTCTTACGGGGTTGGTACAGCATGGGGGTGAGTAATTAATGACTTAATTTTAATTTTTGGGTGAACTAACCCTTTAAAGCCACTTTTGTTCATGGGGGTCGGGTGAGGGGGGTTGGTACAAATGGAGGGGTGATTCGCAAATGCACAGTGTCAATGTAATTGTTCTTAGACAGGAAATCACAATCAAAAACAATGTACCAGACTGGCAATGAGCATTCAAGAAATGTACAAAGTAATAAGGAATAAAAACAATCCAGACACAAAGACAAAGGCAGCTTCAGGTAGCTCAAAACGGAATCAAATTACATTTTCAATATTTGTCTACACCAGGGTTAGGCAACCATTTTGGTTATTCTGAATACCAATCAGAATACTTTTAACGGGAGGATAAAAATTGGGGCTATTTTTTTCAGAAGAAAATTAGAAAGTTTGGATTTGACTACAATGTTTTAACTGTAATTACATGTTTATAAAATAAGCCACAAGCAAACCTTGGAGTTTGAATTGAATTGAACTAAATCAGATCCCAGAACTGCTTCACTGCTGCTCCTATATATCATCATTTCTGGAACGCTGCTTGTCCAACTAATAGCTTTATAATTATTTATTTAGGAGACCCCTAAGCCTCTCTTCCAACATTATCAAGGTCACTGCAGACATTTGGGTCTCTTTCAGGTTATAAATTATATATACCAAAAACTCAGCTGCTGGTTTACTATTATAACATTTAATTCATAAAATACATTGAATATAATATACAGACTATAAGAACCCGATATACCAAATATTGCAACTTGTTTAGTTTATGTTTTAGTTATGTATTTATGCTTTATCATCTGCTCTGTTGTTGCACTTATGGAAAGATATTTTAAATTACCTTTATCTTTTCCTTCCTTTTTAAAACATATTTAAGTAAATAACTTCACCAGTTTATCCACAAAAAAATAATTAAAATATTTAATTTATTTCATCCACACATTCAAAGAATACAATTATTATGGCCTTGGAACAGGAGGGGAAGTGTTTAAGATTACAAGATTGGGAAACTCCTTGCAAGCATCAAAAATGGCAACACATGCTAAGAGCTTCCTATCGCTGCGAATATTTTAAATGTCTTCCTGAGGGGGAAATTCACTGAAATCTCATCTCTCTTCATTCCATGACAAACTGTATGTATAGTTTAATTACCTGGTAGTCATAGCCGGTACTGAAAATGATGTTGTTGGCAGTTGGATGCCACTCGATGAGGCCAACTCGTCGTGAATGACCCTGCAGCTCTTTCCAAGGCACTGTGATGTTCTTCAGAACACCATGTTCAGGAATATCCCAAATCTTTACCTTAACAACAAACATGTGCACACATGATAAGCTGTAAAAATGTGAACACGTGATCCGTTTGAGTAAACTGTGAACATGCACCAGTCTGAACACTTACTGTGGCGTCCTCTGAACAAGACGCTATGCAGAAGTCATCAAAGGGATTCCATTTGATGTCAAGTACATTGCCTCTATGACCAGAAACCTTTGGGTGGTGAGGGTCAACTTTGCCAGTCTGAGAAGGCACAGAGATTCAGTGTCATTTATGCACATACACATAAATACACAACCATGGAGTCAAGGTTTTTGGGATGTTTAGCATGTACCTGTTATTTACACTACTGTTAAAAAGTTTGGGGTCCGTAAGATTTGTTTTAAAGAAATGAACCCTTTAAATCAGCAAGGCGACATTAAATTGATCCAAAAATGCTAATGTTAATTGTAAAGACAATGTTAATGTTGTATTTAATTTAAGCTGTTCATAAGATGTTCTTTTGATATTTTGAATACTCAATCAGTTTTGGTTTAGTTTCACTGGCCCTCATTTATCAAAAGTGCCAAAAAACACCTTGCGTACACCCAGAACCACGGTGACTTTGAGATTTATCAATATGGACGTTGGCGTACGGCACGCTCAAATCCTACACCAGCTCAGGAGGTGGTGTACGCACGTTAGTGAGGAAATGCGGAGAAAAATTCCTAACACCACTTAACGCACTGAAAAGATATGATTATGACCCACTGTAAAAAAACAACAAAAAAACAACAACATAGTAATTATAAACTTCGGTGTTTATTTTTGTGCAACGTGGACTTCAATGTTTAATTTGTTTGACTTTAAAAAAAGCATTTGATTTGTAAGCATATGTATTCCTTCAGTTGTGAGCCTGTGGACTTTACCCTGCCGTTTCAGGATTATCCCGGCAGGTGCGCACGGACACGGTTCGGTAATGAAAGGCTTTCAATGACCAAAAAAATAATTCAGACTGACAAAATAATAAAAAATAGCTACATTCTTCTTCTTTTAAATAATGATAATAATAATAATAATACAAATAATAATAACGACATCCTTCTTCTAAATAACAATAAGCGTCATTAATACAAATCATATAGGCCTAATAATAAGAATATTACAAATTGTCATGCAATTGTTAATGTGAATGAATGGTACTTCACATCATATCATCATCACTATTATGTGACGTGATTCGAAATTGAATGCTCATTTCAAAAGACGTGCTGTAAAATAATGCATTGTGATAGGTCATTTCGGCTCCACGTCGGAGAAGTTTCTCTTCTTTGCCGTCTTCCGTGTGTACATGGCGTAAAATGAGGGCGTGGGGGGAGCGGAGACTTGAATATTTAGGGGCGTGTTATTCTAATGACGATCGTTTTCGGCCGCGGGATTTATCAAGGGCAGGCATTGCGTACACCTGGATTTCAAAGGTACGCACAGCTTCATAAATCAGGCGGTGAGAGGAGCGTAAGCATAATATTACGCCAAAATATACGCCCGTTTCTACGCAACAATGATAAATGAGGGCCATTGTGTTCTGTTCCTGTTTTGCCTGTCCGAGTTCCTAGTTTTTGACTTGACTTGACTTGACAGACTTTATTGTCATTCATAATACAACAAGTGTATACAGAATGAAATTTCGTTTGCATAGGCCACAGTCAAGTGCTAGTTAGGTTGCTAATTAGTCCCTCACACCTGTTTCTGTTCAGTTTGATTACCCTTAGGGACCGTTCGGTATTTATGGAAAGGTCCACCGGAGGAAAATAGGGGAGGGTCATCCAACTTTTTTTAGTCTATAGGGGAGGGTCACCCAACTTTTGTATTCATCAAAACAGGTAAATTTCATTGTGGCTTGTTTGGTGCATATTTTTTCCATGTAGCTCCATGTAGCTCTCTCGGTCTCGGGCCCCGGGCCATCGCTGTCAGATGGGTCTGATCCAATAAAAATCCGAGTGGCGCTGTTTGACAGTTCGCACGTGCTTCAGTACACGCTCAGAAAAAGTGCATTAGAACAGAACGGCAAAGAAATGTTTACCCGGCAAAGCTTTAAAGCACAAGCAAATAATGAACTTTTGTTATTGTGAATAAGTGCATTGTCCTGTGTGTGTAACTCTACCGCTGCATTAACATGTGATGTGAATGTACGTCAAGTGTATTGGGACTGAGGCGCCCAACTGCAGCTGATATAATGTGCGCTGTAGCACGATACGACCATATTATAGTTTCCATTCTTATTGCGTTCCCAGAACAGTGTTAGTGAGTAAATCTGAGCTGTAGGCTTGAATTCGTGAGGTGTGTGCGCTGTGCGGTTGAATGAGCCGATTTGTCGATCTATCTGAATTTTGATCAATCAGGAGCTGATGAAATCCACAGAAGAAAGACGAAAATGGCCGTGAATTTGGACTATTGAAAGGGAAGCGTATTACTTTATTATGATTTTAGTATCATAATGATTAATAAATGCATGCACAATTATCAGTGAAATTGATAAATGTTGCAGGTATGTTTTACTAAGCACAAAATGCCTTTAAACTTCAGCACCGAAAACATGATTAAAAAAAAAAAATTCAAATCAAACTCGTGATACGAACCGAATTGTAGGTTTGGTCTATCGTTAGCCCTAGTAAAATGAGAAAGCAGGAGTTTAGTCGTTTATCATCATGGCTATCTGAACATCTTTGCCAAGGGCAAACCAGTACAGAAGTAATCAATAAATTATCGGGGAGGGTCATGGCTTTTTTTTACAATCATTTTGGAGGGTCATAGGAAAAGATTTTGCTGGCGAGGGGAGGGTCAAGTCTTTTTTGACTACAGATCTCAAATCTCCTCCAGTGGCCCCTTAAATTAATAACGAACAGTCCCTTATGTATTTATGTCCTGTGTCGCCTTAATTTCCTTGACTGGTATCATATAAGAAGTTAAACGTGGTTGTGTTGATTATTCTCCTGAGTTTTAGTTTGTGGATTTAATAAACTGTTTTTGTTTTCACTTTATTACAGCCACTACATGACACTAAGCAGTGCTTTCATTTGCATTTCAAACAATTATAATAATGAGAAATGTTTCTTGAACTACTCAAAGAATTAGAATGATTTCTGAACGATCATCTGACGCTGAAGACTGGAGTAATAATGCTGAAAATTCAACTTTACCAACTTTACCTAAATTCAACTTTGTAATAATATTTCACAATATTAGCTACTACTTTTACTGTATTTTTCTGCCATGGTGAGCAGGAGAGACTTCTTTTCAAAAACATAAAAATTCATACCGACCCCAAATATATATAGTGTATCTTGAATACAACAAATGTATTTGGTCTTGTTTAGCTTGTTTTAAGGATACAGCTCACTAAATTTTCGTTAAAACAACTGAAGTGAGCACTATTTTGCCTGAAAATAAGATACCGATACTAGAATAGGATTTGTTTCCAGCGAGCTACATAACAGTTGTTTCCAAGAATCACAACACAGAAATGTTTTCCAAAAGATACAAGTCTCAACAAAGAGAAAATCCTTAAGTAGTCAAAAAACAAGTACGTAATGCAAATGACTCAGCTGTAACAAGTGACGAAACTTGACTTTATCATTATTCATATCTAAACTGACAACTGTGTTGATTCTGGGGAAAGTTGAAAATGTTGAAATGTTCAAACCTGCATTAACTTGAAATGTGTGATCAGACCATTTTATATGTTGTTTCCTAAGAAAGCACATTGTATAGTAACATTAAATGAATACTAGTTTTTAGTCAACCTATGGTGTTGGGGGGTGGGGGAGGAGAGACAGACAATACAAAAGATGCCTCCAGGCTTTCATGTAACCTGTGCCATTCCTGAGACATGAGATAATACCCGACTTAAAATGAGACAGTCAACAGACCAATAAAATGACATAAGTCTAAAGTGTGTCAGAACAGGTAAGCTTGCATAGGTGAATGTGTGTGTGTGTGTGTGTGTGTGTGTATATACATATAAAGAGAGACAGAATGTAAAATATCAGAAGCAAATAAAGATGTAGGTAGAAAAGGTCTTTGGTTGCCTTGAAGAAAGAGTGAAGACACCAACTTCTGTAACTTGCCGGGTTGTCCTTAAAATAATGTTACACTAGTTTAAAGAGTATTAAGTGTCCTAGTCACAGATATGAGCGTGTTTCACTCACGTGATGGATGGACAGCACCAGGAATGATCCTCCCCCCGCACATTCAGTGATGACTGCGATAAAGTGAGGGTTGGCGGCGCAGAGGTGATTGTCGTGAACACTCCGGGTGATGGGGACGCCATCATAGCAATTCTCTTTTGTGGCCGGCTTCCCAAACACGTGTCGATACTTGGAACTACGGTACTGAGGACGCCATGACATCTAGAGTGAAACAGAAGAATTAGTGAAATTAGTGAAAACATTTCTGCCAATGCCACAAGGTTTGGAAAAAACATAAACAGGGAGAGAGAAAAAAATCTGTTTTAGGTCACCCAAAAATGAAAATTAAGTCATTAATTACTCACCCCATGTTGTACCAACCCCGTAAGACCTTCGTTCGTCTTCGGAACACAAATGAAGATATTTTTGATTAAATTTGAGAGCTGGATCACTGCTACATAGGCTGCCTAAGGGAATGAAACTTTACAGCCCAGAAAGTCATTGAAGAAAATGTTTAAATATTCCATGCGACTACAGTGGCTCAAGTATAAGTTTATCAAGCGACGAGAATACTTTTTGTGCGAAAAAACAAACAAAAAATAACTAATTTATTCGACTATTCCTTTTCTTCCTTGTAGGCCTGAGACGAGAGTTCAAGAGATTGCCACGACGCATGCGCGAGACTCTCATCTCTCATGCCTATAAACTTATACTTTAGCCACTGTTGTCACATGGAATATTTAAACATTTTCTTCATTGACTTTCTGGGCTGTCAAGTTTCAATCCCTTAGGCAGCCTATGTAGCAGTGATCCACCAAATTTAATCAAAAATTTAACTATCAAATTTAATCAAAAATATCTTCATTTGTATTCCGAAGATGAACGAAGGTCTTATGGGGTTGGTACAGCATGGGGGTGAGTAACTAATGACTTAATTTTCATTTTTGGGTGAACTAACCCTTTAAGGAAAATTACAACCATAAATGCATGACACGGAATGTGTAAGAACAGCTCATTAAAGAGTCACTAACAGAACACAAACATAAAAGTTAGCAGGGCTAAAACAATTGAACAAAACAACTGAAATAATACAAATTTCTATGAGTTATTTCAGTCACTGTACAGAATACAGTGATTGAACAGAAATGCACTTTCTTTAGAAAACAATGTATTTGAGAAAACTGATAGAGGCTAAAGGGCAGAAAAAACAAAAACTAAAAGTATAAGCCAAGATGTCCAAAGCATTGAAAAACAAAAATAATGTATGTCAGTTTTCAGTGGACATGTGCTTTGATGCTGTTTAATGTGCTTGGGAGCATTTCTTATTAGTTCATAATATATATTTTTACTGCGATATTCTAATCTGTAAATCAGGAAAAGGCTGGTTAGCATCACCCAGACATTGCTGTGCTGATAGATGCTGTAACTACACCATTATGATAGCAAAAAGTTAATTTGTTTATTTATTAGAAATAAAAATCTATAAAACGGTATAGTGTAAGTATAATTTAAATACAAAAATATATATATGATATATAGCTACCCAGAAATAGTTCCATGTGGGCCTAGTTATCATCCACCTCTGCAGGAAACAATGCAGAAAACCGCACTAGACAAGTTCTTCTGACAGAAACAATTTCACAAACAAAATGCTTATCAGAGACATCAGCAACAACCCAGATGGCTATGTAGATTAATAACGTTTTGCTGAAGAATGATAAAGTTATCCCATATTGGATATAAAGCCAAGCTCTAACTACACTCTAAAAGAAAATCTGCTGTTTCAAGAACTGGATTTATATATCTGATTTGTGTGATGGCTGACTAGAACTGCAAATACAAGTAACTATGTACCGGTCATTTCACAAATAACAACTGTACGCCAAAACAAGCGCACATATATTCACACAAACCTGAGATTAACATATGAAGCTTCCATTTAAATGCAATACATCCTGGAGAAAATGTTTATCTGGCCAATACAGGCCAAGGGGGAAAAATAGTTGCATCATAAGTATGTTCTCATTGATTTATTAGAGACAGCCTCGAAAATGAATCCACTGAATTGTACTCTCAATATAAACACAACCATACAAAAATGCGTTGAAATCAAGTTGAGAACATAAAGTATTGCAACACTGTTAAATATATGAGCAAATCCTTCTGTGGCAGGATTTGTATATGTTTGAGTTGTTCAGCTTTCAAAGGCTGGTGTAATGATTAACGAAATGATGGATTAGCGACGTGGGTGTGGTGGTAACAGATATAAAAAGCATGGCAATACATTTTTAAAGCAAAATTATTAAAATAACTAAAACATTAAGGCTAGATGTCATCCAGGAACGGGGCATTTAATTAGGTGAAGTCTTTCTTTTACTCTCGTGTGAAGCTAATTGCCACGTTCAGTGAGAAAAGAAGACTTTGGATGTCTTTTTAGTCAATTATATCGGTAACACTTAACAATAAGGTTCAAATGTTAACATTAGTTAATATATTAACTAATATGAACTAACCATGAGCAATACATTTGTTACTGTCTTTGTTAATCTAATCTAAAAAATTCAGCTGTTCATTGTTTGTTCATGTTAGTTTACAGTGCATTAACTAATGTTAACAGTAACACAACTCTTGATTTTAATCATATATTAATAAATGTTGAAATTAATATTAACTAAGATTCATAAATGCCGTAGAAGCAAAGTACATTCTTAATTCATGTAAATATTAAATAATGTTAACTAATGTGTTCCCATTATAGTGTTACAACGAAAAATGAGTTAAAATACAAATAAATAACGGTAGTGAGATATCATAAATCCATGCATTATAATATCCCTCATCTCTCCAAACCCCTCTGGATTGAAATGTAATAATATAGGTCAGTGAAGGCAAAATCATATTTTAAGTGTTTCAAAGTTCCTTTCATTTCCAACTACTCACCCTGTCTGTGCTGTGCACACGAAGACCTGAGATAAAGGAGAGATGAAGGTGCAGAAATAAAGGTGGAGATTATCCAGATGGTAAATTATCCCTGTTTGCCACTTCCACCGGAGGACTTATAATTGCATTTCAAATCTCTTGGTAAAGCATCGCAGAAAAAGAGAAGACGTCAAAGAAGGAAGAAAATCAGCATAAGCACAGTCAAACTCCTGCCCTGCAGTCTGAGTAAACACGGACAGAATGCCAGCAGCACGTCCAGTGTTTGTGAGAGGAGCAGGTAAGAGATCATGAGCGCACACTCCCTAAATGGGTGGCGCCTCACAGCAGAAAGCACAGGAGATGGGGAGGTGTGAAGGAAAGACGGGACAAATTCCACACACTGATTTCCTGTACATTAATCACAAGGGCGATGAAGCAAAATGAATCATGTCTCAGTACTTTTATAATTAATTAAAAATATTGACAATATATTTTTTTTTTTTGGAAATAGACTCATTTTACAACTCCCCCTGAGTTAAACAGTCCATTCAGCCGATTTTCTGATTTTTAGAAGAATATCAGTAACCAGACAGTTTCTGGTCTCATTGACTTCCATAGTATATTTTTTTCCTACTATGGAAGTCAATGAGACCAGAAACTGTCTGGTTACTGATATTCTTCTAAATATCAGAAAAATCGGCTGAGTGGGTTCGAAAATGGTCAAACTCAACTGTTTAACTCTGGGGGAGTTGTAAAATGAGCCTATTTCCAAAAAAAAAAAAAAAAGTGGAGTATCCCTTTAACATTAAACAATGGACATCTGAGTGATGATGCATACAAAAGTACACATTAAGAGTCATGAGGGGAAAAAAGGGAAACAGAAAGTGATTCGGGAAAATGAATCAAACATTTTGTTGATAGTTTAAATCAGAAAAGCTTCTTTTCCTTAAAACTCTCTCATGTTTGTCAGTAGAGAGGCAGCTAGAAGGGTTAAAATCACTGCGATATTCTCAATTTTGCTCAATTTGGTGAGATTAAAATGATTTGAAATTATTTATTTCCATGGATCTGTAGCGTGATCACTTTTTTTTTCTACATTTCCCTTTCTATTTTTGCTCAAAGACCTATAAATAGATTCGCTATTCTTTGGTATGCGCATGCTTTTGTTTATTTATTTATTTATTTCCAGCAGAATATAGGCTATTATGAGTAGGCCTATTTGACACATCACCCATTCTTTGTGGTATTTAAGTCTAAATCTGTCTTCTGTGTGACACATTTCAACTGAACAGAAACAAAAGCAAAAGCTGTTTCGCAGTTTGATTGTACACCAAGGATCGCTAATTTCATTATCACGTGTTAATTGATTACAGCAGAGGCAGTAATAGGTTTATGCTTTGTAAATAACAAGCAAGGTAAGACAAATACACAGAGAATGAGGACTGGAGTTGTAAAAGTGGTAGAGTTACTGGATGCAACTCAATATGAGTGTAAACACACGCGCGGGGACAGAGTCCAGTCCACAGGTCAGGTTTAGTCTGAAAGAGCAGACGGAAGTTTGAGCAGTATCACTTCTATCAAATGAGTTCAAGTTTCACCTGAAAGGTGAGTTAGCACAGTGATGGAGGTGGAAGTGAACACCTAAGGCAAGGATCCTGTGCCACGGGATGATAGAAATCGTTGAAAAACCTGCTAACTGCGTCGTTTTGCTGACTGTCTTGCTGCAGGCTAATGTCGATCACACACACACAAAAAAGAAGTGTTCACAAATACCATTAGCGATGAGTTCAGGCTCTGTTATACAAGCAATTATAGAGGAGCTTGACATGCATCTTCAAGAGCTGACTAATGTCCAAAGATTACAGACATTATGCTGATGACCAGCTACAGCACAGGAAAAGCTTGAAAAGGTATTTGATCTTGAATGGGGAGATCTGCATTTTGACAATACAACACCTGGTTTCAGTATCTGGGCCATTAAGACCTCACTAAATCCTAACTGTGTGGATGAGGCACTGACTTTAGTATTATCTGGGAGTATTGAGGTCACTGACTGTTGTTATGTTAATACTCCTTAAAATGTTGATAAAGACTGTGTTTTGAAATGATAAATGCATGCTATGGGCTTTTCAAGAGAGTCCTGTCTTTACTTTTCACTCTTGCAAAGGAGATATTTGAGTGAGGTTTGATCTGGAATAAGGACATGAAAGTGTGTCCTGAATAAATCAACAGCTTTATTGCACCAACACAAGATCAGTATTTATTAGTTATTAACAGTATATTTGATAAGTGAAACCTTAAAGTCCCCGTGAATCGGAAGTTGCAAACGACTTTTCTCCAGTGTTGTGACGTATTTCCGAGAGAAACGGAATACTAAATGAGGCAAAATAGTGGGCGTGGCTTTTTTTCCCCAACTAGCACCTGATTGGATCTAGAAAAATGGGTGTTTCATTCTGAAATGGAGGATGACGCAAGTTTACACACGCTGTCAATCAATCAATCGCTCGGCGTTCGCAAACACACAGCAGCTGTCAGTTGGAGGGGCGCGGTTATGGATGTTAAGGAGACACCCAAACCGTAAAGCCTACGTCATCGGGCAAGGTCCTCCAATGCAGAGGGGAGGGGCATTTTCAAACATTGGTTAAAGATTACGAAGCCAAAAATGTTTTTTTGTGTGGATTGACTTGCATGTATGAATTGTTCACCACAAAACGATCAATTTAGGCAAACAAAGTAAGTATGGTCAATTTTGATTTCATAGGGACTTTAAAAACGTTCTTTTTCTCGGCAGTGTAAATAATAATACATTTAGAGGTTATGTTATTAAATACAATCAATGTAGATAAAATATATGTTTAATGTAAGATTTACGAATTATTACATATGGTATATTCTTTTTTTGGGTGCCACTATGTACTGGGTACAACTATGTACTTACATTGCAATTAATAATTTGATACAATGGAATTATTGTGTATTGTTATATATTTTAAAAATGCCTGCATGTAATTACAGCTGTGATTCAATTTATAATTACATGGTTGACCCTTCCCTTACACCCACCCTTATACCCATACCGCCACACCTGTCCCTAACCTTACCTGTATCACACCTCAATAGCAGCTAAAGTGTTTCACAATGCAACTTGAACACAATAAGTACATTGTACTTGCAATCATGAATATGAACGTATTAAGAATAAGATGCTACATAAACCTCATTGGAAAAATAAAACATTTATGAAACATGAAATTGCAGTTGCTGAAGCGACGATGTCCTTTTTTGTGGGTCTCTGTTTTGCAAGTGAAACGCTGTTCCAGATGAGCTCCCATGCAAGATTATGTGATGCAAATGTCAAATCTATTCTAATAACAATCCTGCACTATGGTATTGTTGTTTTGAGGTCAGGGTATTGTGCAAGGAACCATGCAAAATTAAGTCTTCATTATTTGATAATCTGCATGTTATCATAATTTGTTTGAAAAGGAATCAAAGTTTTTGGCATTTTACAACTAGTGATCCTTTCAGCTGGAAACTGCAGTGATTTGTATGTTTAGGTACGGTTTTTTAAGTTTTGGAAAAATGTGGGTATAGACTATGAGCATTTTTTTCAATGGGCCTATGCTTATAGACCAAGTTAAGATAAAGAAAACAACAGAATGGAGACAAACAAAACAAAATTTCCAGGTAAGAACAAATTTGTATATGATTTGAATATGTCCACCCCTTACACTCTGTCTCCATGTGGTTTGCTTAGCAAATACTTAATCTGTGTTTAGCCCCAGTATGAGGTGATCTACCTATGGATTTGTGAAATCATTGTTTGATTTGGTGAAATCATTAAGGTGAGCAGCCTTAATGATTTGTCAATCAATGGGTTAAGGAAAAATGTAAATGCATAGGCAATGTACTAAAGGACATGGCTAATTTTTACCAGCTCTATTTTCAAAAAAGTGTGTTCAATTTGAAATTCAAAGCTTGCATTTGAATTTCCCTCTAAAAGGAGAACTTTGGTCTAATAATACATCGGTACCTGGTCAACCGTCCTCTGAGATTTGTTTTCATGATAATCGAATGTAAAGAGTTTTATCTCTAAAAACTGCTGAGCGTATAATGCTAGTAATGGGGGCATTTACTAAGTAAAAAGAAATCGCTAGTTTATACGACTAACAAGGCTCAAAATAGCCCCACACTAACACAGTAACATAATGAGGGTCCATACATTTTATAAACTTTTTAAAGACACTTCACTTCGTGTATACAGACAGGAGCCATCTTGGAAAAACGTCGTGCTGATTGAGCTGAACTGTATGAAGTTCAGCGAATTTCTGAACTGTATAAATGGCGTTCGGGGATCGACTTATCAAGACTATTTTCTAAGATGGCTCCTGTCTGTATAGTATACACGAGGTGAACTGTCTTTATAAAGTATCTTCTTATTAAACGGTCTGAACATTTACAAAGTTCTCAATGCTTCGTTTTGCATGTATAGACCCTCATTATGTTACTTGTGTTAGTGTGGGGCTATTTTGAGCTTTGTTAGTGGTATAAACTAGCGATTTATTTGTACTTAGTAAATGCCCCCATTACTAGCATTATATGCTAAACAGTTTTTAGAGATAAAACTCTTTACATTCGATTATCATGAAAACAAATCTCATAGAACGGTTGACTAGGTACTGATGTTTTATTAGACCAAAGGTTCGTTTTTCACCCGAGTTCTCCTTTAACAAAAACAAACAAGACAAAACAAAACAAAAAAAAAACCTAGCTGAGGCTCACCAAGCTGGTTTTGATAGAGAAATCTATGGATAAAAACATCTCCAGCCCCCAGAGAAACAATACAAGGTGATTTATTCGGCTGTATTACACAACACGAAATGCAAGTCTTGAGGCTGACACTTGCAATATGGATGGATGGAGAGTGAACGTGGCTTTACTCAGTTAGCGGACTGATTCAAACTATAGCATATGTCCCTTTCAAATAACTCTACAGTTTGCCTGTACCTGGAAAATTTTGTGTTGCAACTGCTGATTCTTAAATCCAAGTCAAAAATAACTACAATAAAGTGAACAAAAATGTGCTTCCTCCCCCAAACTAATGATTAAAGAAGGATATGGCTGTACTGCTTAAGTCTGAACTCTCTTAAATTATTTTGTCATGTATTGGTGTGTATTATAGTATTATGGTACCAAATATTAAACAATAGACAGAGGACACTACATAATGGATCCACATCAGATTTGTTAATATAAATCATGATCCATTCATGACCTGTTCACCTGCCTAAATGAGGGAAATTATAGTCTAATATTACAAACAATACAGCCATCTGCTCATCAGACACTATGACATTTAGAAGAGCTCATGAAACCTGAAACTGAATCAATATGTTGATCGACTAATACAAAGAAGGGAAGTGCTGCACAAACAAACTGTATAATGACTTAAGCATTACAGACGGATGTGAAGTCAGGAAGATTCATGCCATTCAATAACCCACTTAAGAAGAGAGAATGTTCGGAAACTCTCCTTTATGGTTTTCAAAGTGGATACAGTAACTGCAGTGTGATATTAATGAAAGAAACAGGGCAGAGTTTTGCTGCACATATTATCCAGCATGCATTTTCATTTTATCAGCATCATTTACTTTAATTGTATAAAATGTTAGCCTAACGGCTTTTAATCTAGTCCTAAGAGTTGTTTCATATTGAGAAACGTTGCTTATAGGTTAAAGGGTTAGTTCACCCAAAAATGAAAATTCTGTCAGTATTTACTCACCCTCATGTTGTTCCAACCCCGTAAGACCTTCGTTCATCTTCGGAACACAAATTAAGATATTTAAGATATTAAGATCGCTCCTGCATACAGTCCATAGGCTTCTTGAGGGACTGGCTCTTGCTGTCCTCGAAAAGTCATTAAAGACATCGTTAAAATAGTCCAAGTGACTACAGGGGCTCAATCTTAAGTTTATCAAACGACGAGAACACTTTTGTGCGCAAAAAAACAACAAAAATAACGACTTTATTTCAACTATTCGTTTATTTCTCCCTCTGCGCGAGTCAGGTTACTAGTTTAATAGCGTAAGCTTCTGTTATTGTACGTCACACGCATCACACACACATGACCAGCGTCGGCCAATAGTGAGCCTACGTGTGACGTAGCTCTACGCAATCACACTACGTTAACTGACTTACAGGCTCATGGAGAAGGAAGTGAATAGTTGAAATAAAGTCGTTATTTTTGTTGTTTTTTTGCGCACAAAAGTGTTCTCGTCGTTTGATAAACTTAAGATTGAGCCCCTGTAGTCACTTGGACTATTTTAACGATGTCTTTAATGACTTTTCGGGGACAGCAAGAGCCAGTCCCTCAAGAAGCCTATGGACTGTATGCAAGAGCGATCTTAATATCTTAAATATCTTAATTTGTGTTCCGAAGATGAACGAAGGTCTTACGGGGTTGGAACAACATGAGGGTAAGTAAATTTTCATTTTTGGGTGAACTAACCCTTTAAGGGTTTGTAAGCTCAGCATGCATTGCAGGATGAATTAAGTATTGGATTATTGTTTTGCTGTATGCTGACTTGATTTAGATTGCTGTTTTTTTTTTCTTTATGGTGTTTGTTAACTGTCATTGAGGTTTGTGTGTTAATGGTTGAGGACCATGAGTCTACATTTTCTGCACAGAGGCCAAGATCACTTCATTCAACTGTGTAAACGATGAAATAAAGAAAATAAAGATTACTTATTTAGCTTATTAACACATTGTCCAACAAGAATTGTGTACTTTTTTTGACATCAACTTATTGGATGAATGAGATGTTTTGCATTTGTCAACTGATCGATTCAAATAGTATAACTGTATTTCAATTGTTCAGTGTTCAATTACTGATGCACCTATTTTGCCTCGTTTCTTTTCTCAACAACTCGACAACTGTGTGATGAACAGCCATTCTAAAAAAACTAAATCAATAGATGGGTGTGCGTTTCCATCAGAAAGCTTCTAATTTTACCAAAAGATAGATAGTCCCTGAGGATTTCCTGCCAGGTCAAGACAGTGCTAATGTGGTATTTCAGCAGAGTTCACCGTTTTCAAAACTCAATTTTAACAACGTACACTTTGAAACCCATTTTCAAAAGTGTGCTTTTTCAGGCCCTTATGTAAATGAAACGTTTTCCTTTTTAGTTGAATATGTGTAAACGCCCCCCCTTAGATGTCTTTTAAAGAAAATCACAGAAATTCATAGTTTTTATTCATAACCTTGTTCTCTCCAAATATTAATTATCGGTGTAACATTTGGTGTGTTAAAAGTAAAATGAACTGTCTTAAAGTCGGCATGAAATCCAGGTTTATCGATCTTATTGTGAATGATGGTTCACATTTTTTGACCCTGAAAAATCAAAATATATCATGACTAGATCGAAAAAAACAACAACATTATGATTTCTCTCTAGTGATGTATGCAGGACTTCAGCAATCATTTAGTCCGCTCATTTAGTCCAAAACCCTGCTTTATTTTTTGTTTATTTGCTGATAATCCATTACACTCAGATGTATACATCATACGGAAGAAAGGTTTCGCTGTTTCAGCTAGAACAATATGATTGTATACAATTGTGTATGGGGTGCTGCAGGGATTACATATTTTTGTGAATTTTTTAAAGCTTTTACTTGTCTAGAAAAATACATTTGCTAAGCTAAATGTATCTGGTTAAAAGTTGGGACATTAAACAGGTGAACTCATCTACTCACTAGTCCAATTTCACAGCCTCACATATAATGGTGCTCTAACTTCAACTTTTACACCATAAAGAGTGGTGTAGTTTGTTTATAGACATTTAGATTTGACTTTTGCCAATTGTATAGACTTCAAATTTTAATAGCGTTCAGTTATTAAGATTATCATGATGAAAAATAACTACAAAAATCCTACTGTTACTACTGTTCTTTCCCCCAAGGGATCCAGGGTGATTCTAACTTCAATTTGGCCTACAAAAATACATCATCACTGCAGCACCCATTACATGTGAGAGAGAGTCAAGTCTTCTTACTGGCACTGTTCTATATAAATAGTTTGTTTCAGTGTTTATTGTCAACCAGCATAATATCAGCCAACAATTCTGAAAATCTAGCTTTTCAGTCTATGCTGTGAATTATCACTGAATGAGAATAAATCCTGGACAGAAGAGCCAGAGTGAATCTGTGTCCAGGTAGACCCAGAATGCAGAAGCACACAAGACTCAGAGGCATGTCTGAACACGACCACACCTCCCTTTGAGATGTCTCACCCTCAGGACTTTGACACCTGGCAACCCTCATGAACTGTCTTTCTTTACCTGGCCTCATCTGAGTCTCACACAGTACTCCAACCACGACATTTCCTCCATTTACATGAAACATGTGAAAGACAAGTCTTTAAAAATTAAAACAAGACACTAGTTGTCTGACAGAAGTGTTTTATAAGATTTGTTTTTATATTAGCATTTTGAAGAGGATATTGGGCCTACAGAATACATTTGCAGGTTGCTTCTTTGAAGAAAAGAGCAATTTGGATGTCAAAATTGTGGTTGTGGTTCTAACATAAATTGCACACTTTACCCAAAATTGAAAATTCTGTCATTGTTTATCAATAAAAATGTTACAATGGAAGCCAATGGTCATCAAAACTGGTTAGCGACATTCTTCAAAATATCTTATTTTGAGTTCTGCAGAAGAACGAGAGTCATTTAGGTTTGGGACTGTAAAAAAATGTTTGGAACTACAAGAGGGTGAGTAAATGTTGACTATTTTCATTTTTGGTGAACATTTTTTTCATGTGCATTGATTGAAAGCAATTCCAAAACAAATACATTAAAAGTAAAGTCTGAGTTCAGCTAAGAGTTGTGGAAGTGTCTAAACACATAATAAACACAATAAAATAAAGGTAAACTACAGTAAGGTTGCATTTGTTGCAATTCGATCATTAACATCCACTAACAATCAAAACTAATTCGAAAGCATTTATTAATAGGCTATTTAATGTTGATTTCAAAATTTGCTAAGAGGCATGATATTATTAAAATCAAAATTAGATTTTTTTTAAATACTATTTAATGGACCCGAGCTCGCATGAACCAACGACGAAGTTGTATTTTATTAACGTAAGCAAAGATGAATAAATACTGTGAAATAATTGCTGTATATTTAGCTAGGAATTGTGTTAAAGTGCTTAAGTGTTCTAAAATGAATACGGATGAGATAATGGGTACAAGAAAACAATGTATAAAAAAAAAAACATAAAAAAGCGTTATACAGTTATACAGTAGAATAATCAATTAACTGGAAAATAATTATGTTGTAATAATATTAACCAAAATCATGGTATTAAGTCACTATATACCGTCAAACAAAATAAAATGACACTGCCTTGAACATTTACACAAAATAGAGAAAACTACTATAAGTGCAAATATGAGTTTTCTTACCTTTGTGATGGGCATGCAGTATGAAGAGAATTGTATTACCCACGGTCACTGGATCCTCGTCTTTTTAAACTCTCTCTCGCAGAAATGTGTCAGAGAGAGAGAGAGAGTGTGTGTGTGTGTGTGTGTGTGTGTGTGTGTGTGTGTGTGTGTGTGTGTGAGAGAGAGTGGGAGATTATAGGATGAGCGGTCCATCGATGCCGCAGTGTTTGAGGTGAGGTGTGAGCATCCGCGAGCATCTGTTACCGTTCACTGTGTGACACAGCCGTGTCCTCCTAAAGAGGCGCTTAGGCGCTCAGACAGACTCACGCGCCATTGAGGTCTATTCAAATCCCAAGACGCTGTTTGTTTTATTGGATGTATTTATACACTACAGTGTATAATCATTTAAATGTATAAATTCCAATGGAACAATTACCAGTGGAACAAATTGAAATAACTGTTAGGAATCTCAATAAATTGATGAAATAAAAGTAATCGAGAACGACTAGGATTGGTCTAGCATCTACTACGGAGTGTAAAGTAACATATGCCACGTGACATCGCTGACAATAAGTTACTCAACATTTGTCTGGACAATAATTTCCCCTAATTAAAAATGCTCCTGAAAATTTGAGTAGCCATTTATTTTAAAGATATTGTTAAGAGTTCAAAAAATATATATTTTATTTTTGGACAAATTGGTCCTTGTCCAGTTAGAAATTACTTCCTCGTAATGAGCCCCGCCTATTTTCATACTGTTTTGGCTCTATCAGCCCTCGTCCCGTTTTGTCGATGTCTATGGGCGTGGGGCGGCGCTGCGGTGGAGTGAAAGGGTGGAGAGATGATGAGATGATATAATCCACCCATATAACCTGTGTCTGTCTGAGAACACTGTCCCCTCCTCCCACCCCACAGTGATTCATATGAGGACCAACTATATTTAGGACAAAATGAAATTAATAAATTAAATGTGTGGGATAAATGTTTAAATGTACATTAACAATAAATAATATACACATAAATGAATGGTCCAGTGGACAAATTGTGTTTTAAATATTCAGGTAATATCTGCAACTAAGGGCTGGAATCATTTTAACTTGTTTAATACTACATTTATTGATTCTTACACCAACAAAGTGAGTACAAATCCATTTGATTCCAATCTTTCTTAATTGACATCTATTAAAATCAGTCTATTGTATTCTATTTAGAAACAGCACTGTTCTTAAGTTTGGGATCACTAAATTGATCAGAAATCACAATAAAGAAATATATAAAGTTATAAACTAATACTTCTATTCAAAATGAATTTTTTGTAGAGCTATAGGGACATTGTCCCAGGCCTATGACAGACCGATAATCTATTCAGTGAGTAAATGGGACTCATTCATAAAAAACATTGTCACAGGCACATGCATTTGAACAACTCTTGAGAGACTTGATATACTTGTTGTGCATCAGGGTCACCCACTTCTCTCACAGGCCTGCTTGATGAAAATAGGGCTTTGCCATCACAGGTAACATTGTTAAAATATACAGATTTTAATAGAAGATGTTTTTTTTTTACATTATTACACATTTAAATTATTTTAACTTAGAATTTAAACTCTGCTACCTTGACCAGAAAAAAATACATTTCTTTCCAAAACACAAAATTATCTGATTCCAAATGTTTGAACTGTAGTGTACAAATAGAATATATTTAATCATATTATAGGATTTTCCTCCATTGTCCCACAATTGTCTTTGAAGAGTCATTGAGATGAATGAAAAGACTAAAAGATAACATTCTCCAGATTTCAGTGTGCAAACACACAATTGTTGTTTTTACTTCAGCTCTTTTTTTCTTCATTTTACCTTTGGCAAATTCCCATGAGATATTAAGTCTGTAAAGCTGCTTTGGAGAAAAAATATCTATTGTGATTTGTAATAAAATTAAATGCCTTCCTTTAGAATTTATAATTAATTGTTAAACAATTCCTCAGACACTTCAAATTAAATCAAGAATGACCCTGCACTTTATGGCATAATTATATTTATGGTTATTAGCAGTAGAAAAATCTTTATGAATCCTCAAATATGGCTGTATATGTAACAACACACCAATCAAATACTTGAATTAAAAACTAGGTTTAAGGCCAAAACATGACAGACAAGTATTTATATAGTTTATTCTAATGAGTCTTGTTTGACTATAAATTAACCTAAGGCTAAACCAAATTTAGCAGAATATAGAGGAACCTGAAAGTGTACATCCCAACATTTAGTGAGACTGCAGCAGTGTTTTGATGAACAACACATTGGAAACAAGGTGGCTAGTATGAACGCAATGCAACATGGCTTGGTGTTTGATCATTTGTAAATATGATTGGATGACTGAACTGAAAACTGTTGACATGCAGGCAAACAACACATAACAGCCATCTGACCAGGAAGAAGCAATCTAATGCAAAAGAGGAAATAGACCATTTGAATGAGATGTTAAACAGAGTTCACTATGCACCTGAGCAGAGCAGACATGTCTTTCAGAATCCATCCATCATGAAGATGCTCTCACAAGCCCTCAAGCAGTACCGAACATCTTCACTATATAAAACAAAGCAGGAGCAAATCTTTTCTTTATTTTCTCCTCTCCATTATTAGTGCAAAGAGCTCTTTAGAATCTTCTTCGGTGTGAGACCATGACATAAGCATTGGGAATGTTGATCAAAAACGAAGTATTCACCTGTGTTTATTATTTCAATAAATTTGAAACATTTTTTAAATGAAATCCGGTTCAATTTGGTGGGAAAATATAATCCTTGTATTGTTTTCCTACAGTGAAATACATTCTAAAAATTAAAAATGCAGGTCTGAAGAAAGTAAAGAAATATGTGAATCTTCTAAAAATCAGAAGATCAGCTCTACTGTCCAAGGCCTTCAATCTCTTTCTCTAAGCGTAAGTGACAATTTAATGTTAGCAGTCTTTCACTTCCACTATTAAGTCAATACTTTTTTTATTCATCACACTCTTCTTCCTCCTCTTCATCATCATCATCATCAAACTGATCCTTTGAATCCAGATCATCCTCATCTTCAATCTGTAGGAAAAAAAAAAAGTCAAATCAAAAAGGGGCCGTTCACATAGAACAAGCTTTTCCATTCCACTGTGCTACTTCCCGATTGTTTAAAGAGAGTATTCTTTAACCTTTCCACTCGAGTCTCACGTCTTACACAGTATCTTGCACGTGACGTGGCAATCTAAAATGTGGAGCTCAAGTTAAAAGTTCAAATTTAAAAAAAACGCTTCTCTAGACCTTGTGCTTTTTTCCCCACTCCACTGACCTGCGTCTTGTATTTTAAAGAGCCTCTATCATGGATTTTTGAAAATGACTGTTCATGTGGTGTGGAATATAGCTCTAAGGGAATGAAAACATCCTGCAAAGATTTATATCTGAAAGTGCACCGTATTTAAAGTTATTGTCTTTCAAAAGTGAGAGTCGACTCTGAGTCTATGAAATGAATTGTTTTTTTAATGAGTCATTAGCTGTTACATTGTGACGTAGAGAGGTCATTGGCCGCGCCTATTTACTGCGCGCGCAGACGGAAGTGTAAACCTGAAGCAGAGAAAGTCTAAGAAGTCTACACATTCAAATACTTTATCATAGCATCATGTCGAGAAGACGCTGTGTTCTACAATGCAAAGATAGTTCAGCCAATTTGTTTTAATTTACCAGGGACGAGCATGTGAAGAATCAGTGGTTACAGTTCATATTTGCAACGATACCACAACAGTATAGCCCGATTGTGTTCTCATTTTAATGACGAATCGTTCAAAAACATAAATGAATTCAAATGTGGATTCGCAAGAGGTTGTTCCTGAAGGAAGGCTCAGTAACTTACTTACCCAGCGTATATGGATCAGCTTCCTCCTATGAATCACAACCTGTAAGTATTATTAATAATTGTTGCTTTTATGGGTTTTGAACGGTTTTGTAGCGTCGGGGCGCGAGGAGGGAAGTCGCAATAACTATGTGTGTGCGCGCGTGTAAGTTACGCTCAGCACAGCTTCTACGTCTCCAATGTCAATTTTTTTTTTAAATATGTGAAATGTTTGCCGCTGTTATTGGAGTTGTCATAAAGAATAGATCGTCTTGTAGTACTGCAGTGCTTTATCAATACGTTTATGCGTTATGCCAACAAACAATAACTGACTGGGTCTGTCATCTGACCAATAGGGGATTATCACGCTGATACGTAGTACTTCCGGATTCTGTGATCTTTGTGCACTGCCACTTCCGTTGAATCACCGATCTCGCTGGCGAACTGATGAAGGACTACACCAAGTTTATTTATACGGCATCCCTGGTAAATTACTCTGATTCACTAAAGTGCCGGCTGCAAATAAACGTGCTACCTTGTTTTATTTTAAAGTTTTAATCCACTTCTTCCTTATACTCAATTCAGTCGGGAATCCATGAAAACTTCAGTAGGGTTGGCGTTGTTGGTTAGATATACATTGTTGAACTGCGTCGGAAGTGGACATGCACAAAGTTGACAAATCCCGCCCATGAAACCCGGAAGCGTGATAATCCCCTATCACCGCCGATTAGCGTCACGCAAAGGAGTGGTTTGGAAAAACGAGTCGTTGTACGAATCATTTGGGAGTCGGTGAGCAAATCAGTTAAAAATAAATGCATATTATAAGACGAATAAAGTGTTTTTTATCCTTGCATGCATGTTAAACTGTTTTTGGGAACTCCTAAAACAAAAAAAGGAACATTTCAAATGCTATGATAGGGGCTCTTTAATAGCAAAAATGTGTTCTGTGGGAACCGGCCCAAGTACACCACAAAACCACATTTGATGAATACAAAGCTAGTGAAACTATGCTCTGGAGTGCCGTGAGAAATGTACCGTTTCTCCCAAGTCCTTGAGTCTCTGTTTCAGGCTCAGTATCTTCTGGTCCTGGTCGGCGAGTAGCATGAGAAGATCGTCCTGCTCCTTCTTGGACTCCTGCACCTCCTGCTGCAACTTGCTCTTTTCTGCCTGCATGATGGCGGCTGTGCTTGTGGCTGAAGCAAGGTCTTTCTCCATCGATTCTTGACTCTCCTGAAGAGTTTTGACTTCATCCTGAAAGAGTGATAGGGACATAAAAAAAGGAGCAAGAATTAGGTTAAACAGCAAATGAGGTAAAATGCAAATCAGTAAACAAGTAAATGATGTTTGTCTATAGTTAGTCACCTTAAGCTTTTGATTCTCTGCTGTCTGAGCAGAGAGCCTGCTCTCTAACTCTGCAATTTTCTCTGTGTAGAGACTATTTTCTCCTGGAACTGCAGCCTGAAAGAAAGACAGTAATGACCTAAAAAGCCCATTAACTACCATTTAAAAGATATATATTTGAGAGAAATTAAGACTATTTTCAACATTAAAAGTACATCAACAGTAAAGACTTAATTTCATACTAAATATATTACTATTTTAAATAAATGCTGCAAAAATCTTTTGAAAAATATGTTCTCATCAAAGAATCCTGAAAAAAAGTATAAGTTTCCACAAAAACATCAGGCAGTGTTTTCAACACTGATAACAACTATACATGTTTCTTGAAAACAAAATCAGCATATTAAAATGATTTCTGAAGGATCATTGTTAAAACAATATTTATGATATTATTGTAAATAATAACCTTTATGAGGTGTGCACTTTCTAAACTGTGTGGGCTCTGGACTTATCTCGCAGTTGACCTCCACCTTTTCAATTCTGGTAACATTGCGTTATTACCTAACATTTAGAAAATCTATTTTTGCAATTTGAGAATATTTAGAAGATAGAATCATGAATTTTACTCACTCCCCCATTGGATTGACGAATAATAATAATAAAAACCGCCCTGGGTGACTCACTTTGGATCTTGCGATTTTAAGATAGAATTAAGATTGAATTAAGATTGTCACCAAGGTTATTGTGGTCAGGATTGTGCAAAAGGTCAGTGTTAGTTTTTATAATGTATTTGATACATGATTGTGTAATGGACGCTATGTTTTAGGAATGTGTTTTCTTTTTTAGAAAGGCCTGACCAGGGACTGGGGTTGCAAATTAGCCTATTGGCTAGAAACCTTTTATGCAACACATTTACACATTTTGTTATGGCTTTGCCTATTGCAATTATGTATGTAATAATGTGCCCTGTATTGTCCCTGACAAATAAACTAATAAATAAAAAATAAAAATTATGCAACAGACGGTTCAAAGATGGTCTGTGCGGATGCCATCTAAGACTGAGACACTGGACTGTAGTGTCTGTACAATGATCAATGAGTGGACCACACTTACTGTAGTATCAGATCCTCTGAGAAGCTCCTGTCTTTCAC